>NC_050459.1:35368037-35695491 GCF_903995425.1 Onychomys torridus | reverse complement strand
GATGGAGGAAAGCCATGTGGTTGCTGCTTAAAATATGTTCTTCTACACAGTAATTACTTGCATACATATATACAGTTGGATCCAAGTTATATACACACACATACAGTTAAATCTAGCTTACATTCATACATATAGTTAAGTTCAGGTCACATACATGTTCATGTACAAATATGTATATATCTCTGTTCTTTTTTAACATAAACATTTTGCAGTGAAGAATCACCAGCTACCTTTAAAATGAAAACCAACCAGAATTAACTTTCAAATTCAGTATTTTCAGTTATAAGAAGCCACAACAACTATAGGTCATATCCATCCTCTCTGACCATTTCCAATCTTCTGTGTACCCTCAGTCTATTCCTTTGATTCCTCAGACATTTATTTCAAATTTCTCTTCCTTTCCTTCTCTATATTATTTTAGTCTCCTGCTTTCTCTCTTATTTCTTTTAATGCAGAAACTATTACCAAAGCCTTTCTTGTGATTCCCCTCAGTAGTCAGTAGTAGAATATATTGTAAAGCTACAATATTTTAAACAAGAACAGAAATACATGCATATACCATAACAAAGATAACTCTAAATTTGCATCAATATTGTACTGGCATGTAGTACAGTGTTGGAATCTATTGGATCTGAATAATCAAGATAGGATGGCTGTAGCATTATAACATAGCTGCCATAGCTTAGCAACCATAGGCAGTGATGCTTCACCTTGCCCTAGGAGCCAATCCTCCTTCAGGTTTGGTGGGTATCCCCCAGAGCAGGTTGTGGGAGACTCACCATTAGCATGGGCAGGGAAGGCATGCAGCATGGGGACAAAAGATTGTTGGTAACCCCAGATTCTCAAGTGTACAAGAAAGGCAAACTGGAAGGGACTCCATGCCTTGGCCAGGCCCCTCCAGAGCTCTGAACCCAGAGGGGCAGTTAGTTCTTCATCAACCCCCAAGTCCTGCTCCCCTGCCTGCCACTGCCTGTGCTCTCAGAAAGCAGGGAAGTGATGGGAGCAGTACTCTTAGCCTGTCCCAATTCAACCAAAGGGACCCTCTGTCCCTTCCACTGGCCGTCTGGTCCCAAAGGCTGTCCAGGTACAGTTTCTGTCTGGAGTCACAACACATACATAAGCCCAGGCAGAAAGCACACATACTGTGGCCATACTTCTCACACATTCATACATTCATATAGGCAGCACATTCAAACAGAAAGGTGTAGCTGGAGACCTTCTCTCCAGCCCCCTCCCCCAAACCCTGTTAGTCCAATAACCCACTTATAAAATAAACACACAGACATTCATATTATTTAAACTGCTTGGCCATTAGCTCAGGCCTACCATTGTCTAGCTCTTACTCTTATATTTAGCCCATTTCTATTAATCTATACTTTGCCACATGGCTCGGTGGCTTACCAATTCCTTAGTTGGTGACCTCATCATGTTGTAGGTGGCCACGTGGCTGGCAACCATCTTTTACTAAGGTTATAAAGATCTATTGAGATTAACAAAAGCTGACTTAGAGATTAACACCTAAGTAATTATGTCTTTGCTAAGTGTTCAACAGTAAACCTTTAGAGAATTTAAATAGATGGCAACATATGTTTGATAAATAAGGTGTTCAATAAATATATTAAAGTTACACCTCAAAGCTTTTATATACAAGAATGCACCTTGCTATGGCAGCTAAACTGTAATTTAAGAGTCACCCAGGTGATGATCACCAGAAGCACAATGAAGTGGAGCAGGCTAAGATCTATATAAATTGCCAAGGGTAGGACCAAAGAAATAATCCAAGCCTCTAAGTAAAAGAACCAAAATGATTGTGAATGAATCCCACATACTGACCTTTGGGATTGTTTGCACTCTGGAGCTTTGTTTTACTTTATATAGATTGTGGTGATGCCATGCTTTCTCCCTCTTAAAGTAAAATAAGGTACTTTATTGTTGATATTGCAGACAGACATTGGAGAAATCTTAACCTTTTTAAGAATGGTTTTTAAAATATTTAGATTTATAAGGCTATAAGACATTTTAAGTTTATAAAACATTCTATATTGTTAATATTTGGACTTAAAATAAAAGGCTAAAAATTAGGGTCACAGCCATAAGCACCAAATACTAACCAGAAACTCAGATGTTCATTTCTTGTGATGTAGCAAGACAAGGACCCAAGCAGTCTGGCAAAGGGCTTGGAATAGCTTCTGACTCCATGAGTTTCAACCCTTTTGGGGGTTAAGAAACCTTTTTACAGGGGAAGCCTAGGGCCACCAGCGTGTCAGATGTTTGCAATTGAGATCCATAACAATGGTAAAACTACAGCTATGAATAGCAACGGGAAAAAACTTGTAATGGGGGCGGGTCACCAGAAAATGGGGAACTATATTAGCAGGTCAAAGCATTGGGAAAGTTGAGAACCGGTGACTTGGAGAACGTTTCTCCTTATTCAAGGTATTTTCAGGCTTAAGAACTTATGTCTCGCCTCTTTGTCTTTACTAAATTTATTAAGCTTAAGCTATTTGGATAAACTTGAGTCATATAAATGTTTTATACTGATACTAAAAGGAGCTTCAATTGAGAGATTTTTTTAAGGATCATACTTAACAAAGATAAAACTACAAAGTCATTTTCCCATAAAGCTCCCATTCCTTCAGGGGCTTAGAGAAAGTTCTTGCTTGCTAAAATAGAAGTGACCCTCCTTATCTCTGGTGAAAGAAACTTATGGCCCTTCCATTAACATACAGCTATTTTGTTTTGGTTTCTTTACTGAACCCATATTTTATACTAGAAGAGCATATTTGATACTTAAAAATCATTATTTTCAAGGCTACTTTTTTTCCTTTTAAGTTTTTTGAGACAGGGTTTCTCTGTGTAGTTTTGGTGCCTTTCCTGGATCTCGATCTGCAGACCAGCCTGGCCTCAAACTCATAGAGATCTGCCTGCCTTATTGTAGATGGTTAGAGAAGATAAGTAAACAGTCATCTTATAAATAAGTTCTTTAATTGCAGTCAGGCTAAATACTGATATAATTAATTACAGGAATAAGCTTTACTTAGTCCCTTCCATATGTTTTCAGGGTTGAGCTTAAGACACATAACTAGAAACAAAGTTTATCTATTCATATATATCTAGACAGTCCTCATATTTCAGAGATCTGCAGAATATGGCATTTAAAAATGTTGATCTAAAAGTTTATTATATCAGACAGTCTCCCAGATCCTAGCAGTGACCCAAAGTCTCCAAAGAAGATTATGTATAGGCCACCACAGTGTCTCTTCCTGGATTATGGCAACACTGACAACGGGGAAAGATGCCACCAATGCAATTCTTGCTGCCAGGACCCAGCCCAGACTGTGGACAAGCAGCAGGACAAAGTTAAAAAGTTTTCCTCTTCCACAGGAAAAACTCTGCCTTATGGGCCTGATGGCTGAGAAAGGTTGATGCTGTTCTGATACTTGTGCCTCCAACACTATGGAGACCTGTGTATGGACTGGTCCCTGTCATTTATAGTATCAGAAGCTGCTTGGTCTGCACTCAGCTATAATTTATTCTTCTCAGATCTTTGATAGTATTGACTGCTAGGTTTGCTTGGCAGCATCAGACAACCAGATCCTTCCTCAAGGATATAGCCAACTTGTTAGCTCATTTTTAAGAGAAAGTTCTAAGATATAAAAGTTGAAGTAAGTCACAAAGGCTTAAATATGGGTCTAAAAAGGGTCTGAGGATATGAAAATTTATAAGCTTTGAGGATCTCAGAAAATTATTTCTATAAATACAAGTTGTAATGACAAATGTTTCAGATTGCTCTCCCCTTCTATGATATAACAGTTCAGAGCTTAACATTTAACAGAGTCCTGATATGCTGGTAGAACATGACTACTTACTATTCAATCACAAGCTCAACATTTTAGATTTATTTTAGTTGTCATCTAAGTATATCTAAATATAAACTTTAAAAAATGCTTCTCATCAGGCCAAAAATTTCTATCTAATTTATACCTGGCTCTCTGGACAAAGGAAAATGCACATTCTTTTAACCCAAATCTGTAGTTCTTGTTGGGAATCGAAGACATGAGTCCACTTCAGCTGTTTTACAGATACCCATCACCTGCTTTTTGTCTATGGTATGGATTTCAGTACAGATGGGTAATACTAATGTATCTAAAACTTTTATGTCATTGTGTAAGATAATTCATAGAGGCCTCAGAGGGTTAAAAGAGTCACAAAACCTGGATCCATTTCACAGAGGTTGGAAGGACTCCAGATAGGTATAGCTTATATTTTCCTCACTTGTCTATTTCTAAGAGTGGTATTTTTCTCTCTCCTGGTCTTGGGACTCCTGCTCTTTCCAGTTACTAAGAATGGGTCAATGGGATCCAAATAAGTTCATAAATTTTAACTTCTGTTCCTAGTTTACATTTATATTAACAGGTTTCCACTTGGGCTTCAGTTGCTGACTACACTGCTCTGGACAACTATGAGCTCTGAACTTACTAAAAGCTGGCGCAGACCAGCCCAGCCAATGTGATTATTCCCTGTCTCTACAGCTGGGTCAGAAAGCTACCTGCTTTGGACAACTGCTTCATTGCCCAGCCTTTCAGAGTTTTGGGGGGTGCTGAAGACAATGCCCCAATACCAACTCAAAGCAGTTCCAGAAGAGAATACATTGTCCCATGTTCCCTATCCAGAATAAGGCTGAAATGCTGGGTCAAAAGGAAACTCTCTGTTATAGGGGCAAGATGGCCAACTATAATGCCCATTGGCATACCAGGAAAATAGGTTCAGAATTATCAGTTGATAAATTTATTAAGTGAAATGGTTCTGCAATAAAGATAAGACATTTGACCTTTATGTAGAACCAAAGAGCTATTATTATAATCTGGTTTTACTCAAAGATCTGAATTACAGGGCCTTGAGAATGATAACAGATATAGATGTCACCGCCCTATAAAAATCTGTTAGCTAATGGTTCTTAGGTCCTAATACCCCTGAACCACTGGACAAATAAGACTCATGATAGAGTCCTGTCATTGATACATGTGAGGGGAGGAATGTGAGTGGCCCAAAACACCTTGACCACACAGCTACCATGACAAGCTTAAAGGACAAGATACAGCTTCTGTGACAGGCTTACTCAGATCCAGGAAAAGCCATAAGCTGACCCCATACAGGGAGGGCCTCCATCTAAGGGGAAGTACCTGACTTCCTAAACATTCCAAACATTAGATAAGATTAGATAAGATGGACAGATTTCCCTAAATCTAACATACACCTATTTTCTGTTTTACAGATACCCCTAGACAAATGTCAACCAATCAGGATCTGAACCATGAAATCCCCTCACCTCAACCTCTGCTATGACAAAAACCCTACCCTGCCTGGACTCAGGGCTCTCTGCTCTCACCACTGCATTAGACAGACAAAGATAGAGACCAAGCTCAAAGCTTGAAAATAAAGACTCTTTGCTTTTACATATGGGATTCAGTCTGTCTCTGTGGTGGTCTTTTCGGGGTCGCTGCATTCTGGGAATAACAGAATGTGGTAGTTTGAATGAAATTAGTCCCCATAAACTCATAGGGAGTGGCACTATTAGGAGGTGTGGCTTTATTAGAGTAGGTATGGCCTTGTTGATAGAAATGTGTCACTGTGGGGATAGGCTTTTCAGGTCTCAAATGTGCTTAAGCCATACCCAGTGTCTTACCTATACAGGATACAGAACTCTCAGCTACCTCTCCAGCACCATATCAGTATGTCCCACCATGATAATGGACTAAACCTCTGAACTGTAAGCCACTCAATTAAATGTTTTCCTTTTGTAAGAGCTGCTGTACCCAGGTGGTGGTGGTGCATAGTTCATGCCTTTAATCCCAGCACTTGGGAGGCACAGCCAGGCAAGACTCTGTGAGTTCGAGGTCAGCCTGGTGTACAGTACGAGATCCAGGACAGGCATCAAAACTACACAGAGAAACCATGTCTCAAAAAAACAAACAAACAAACAAACAAACAAACAACAACAAAAAAAAGAGTTGCTGTGGTCATGGTGTCTCTTCATATCATAGAAACCCTAACTAAGGCAGTTTTAGTATGTGTGCATGTTGATCCTTAAAATATGACTTTTTCCTTTGTACTTTCTACTGTCATTACATATCTTTTGAAACAGAATTTGTAATTGCTGCCTTTTAATTCTATCACAATTTCTTTAGTCATTTTCTTTTCTTTCTAATTTTTATTTAATTTGTTTATTTTGCATGTTGAGGGGGTGTCCCACATGTGACACATTGCACATAGGGAAGCCAAGGACAATTTGGGAGAGTGGTTCTCTCCATCTACAATATGAATCCTGGAGAAATCATTATGTTTTGGTCATAAGTGTTTTAACCCACTAAACCACAGTCCCCACCTCATTCACTGTCTTATTATCAGAATTTTACATTATTTACAACTATCTACTTCACCTGCAACTTTTTTGGTTTTATTGGAAAAATAGAAATTACACTAGAAAAATCTATTGGATTTCTTTTATTTTGATTGAAGTCATTTGTAACTACTATATAAAAGCATGGTTATATATCTTAATGTGTAGCATGACCTTCCAATATGTGTATACATTGTTCAGTATTTCAATCATGTTGAATTAAATCTGTGTGCCCAACATCTATCAATTCTTGATGAAGACTGCCAAAATCCTTTCTTCTAGCTTTCTGAAATGCGTAGTCCCTTAGTGTTTCCTGTAGTCACCCAACCAAACACTACCAGAACTTCTTTCTCAATCTTATTTTCTTATCGGAAAGCCAACAAGGAAGCTATTTAACTTGTGGAATATGTTGGAAATGAATTATTTTTCAAAAACAACTATGAGAAAGATTGTTCTGTGTGAAAATTGGCTGTCACCTTCCACAATTCATCAGTTGGTGAAAAGACACTTTTACACTTTAAGCCCAGATAAAAATCCACAAATACATCTTCTCAAAGTATGTCTACATCATTTCTTCTTTTACATCCCTGTTGGCTCCTCTTCAATTGGTGCTCATTTCCTTCTGCGTGCTTTCACGTGGGGCAAGTAACCAAAATAATCACACTCTGAGATCTTAGACACAAACAGCCTCTCTCAAAAAAATATTTGCAAAACTCACCACATGCTTGGTGTAGCTGAGACAAAAGTGAACAAACAGGTTGAACACTGGAACCTTAAAGGGTATATGGTGGTATCATATCTTAACATGTGTGATTGTGTGTATACGTAGCTCTTCATTTGAATGTAAGGCAAAAAGGAATGGTGAGTGCAAGCAGTTTCACCAGCCTTCGGTAGCACAGAACTGGTGTAAGTGGCCAACCGATGACTGGTCCAGCTTAGACCCATACCATGAGAGGAACCCACCCCTAACACTGCCTGGAGAGCTAGAACTCAGAGGCTGGACATCCCAGAAACTAGGATAGAACCAAAAATGACTGGAAAACAAAAATGTCAAATGATTCCCAATGATACTCTGTTATACTCAGAGACGTCGCCTAGTCTAATTGTCATCAGAGAGGCTTCACTCAGCAATTGATGGGAACAGATGCAAAGACCCAGAGCCATAGGCAGGATCCGCATACCGAGGGGAATCCTGTGGAAGAGAGGGAGGAAGGATTGTGAGAGTCAGAGAGGCCAAGGACACCACAGAAAACCACAGAATCAACTAACCTGGCCTCACAGAAACTCACAGAGACTGAACTGCCTACAAGAGAACTTGCATTGAACTGACCTAGGCCCTCTACACATATGTTGCACTTGTGAAGCTTGGTCTTCTTGTGGGTCTCTTAACAGTGGGAGCAGAGGCTGTTTCTGACCCTACTACCTGCTTTGGGGACCCTTTCTTCTTACTGAAAGACCTCTTCCAGCCTCAGTAGGAGAGGAAGTGCCTAGTCTTACTACAACTTGAAATACCATGGCTGGCTGATATATATGGGAAGCCTGCCCTTTTCTGAAGAGAAAGGAGTAGACGAGGATAGGGAGAAAAGGGAGTTTGGGGGAAAGGACTGGAAGGCAAGGAGGGAGGATGGAAAAATACGATCTGGCTGGAAAAAATTAATTAATTAATAAAAAATGAATTTGAAAAATAAAAAAAGAAGCAAGAAGTATCAATATATGGTCATTGGAAGGATCAGAATTGCTATTATATGAGAAGGAATTGGTAGCACCATAGTCAAAGAATCCGCTTGAGAAAACTATAAAAACATTTAAGTGAAACACCGGATGTGGTGTGGTGGTATTGTATTCTCCGAAATATTGTGCACCCTAATAAACTTAGCTGGGGTCAGAGGCAGAACAGCCAGCTGCCTGGACAGTCACCTGAGGTTTCTCCACAGTATTGGGGCATCATCTTCAGCCTATAGGCTTAGTGTATCTGACAAACTCATTTATGAACTAGGATGTACACAAGGTCAACAGTTCGACCTCACATTTGGTGAGAGCAGTCCATGTACCAGAAACACCTGAATTCCACTAGTGTCATGTCATGATTCAGGATTTTAAATTCTGGAAATTGTTGATGTTTTTTGTTTTGTTTTGTTTTGTTTTGTTTTAATTCAGCTGTCCATTCTTCTTGGGTGTGTGTGTGTGTGTGTGTGTGTGTGTGTGTGTGTGTGTGTGAGTCTTCCTCTTGGCATCCCATTCTTCTCCACATCCCTCTATTAAATGCCAGTCTACTATTGAGAGGTGTGAACTTAGTTACTCTTCAAGAATAACTTTTTCAGCTGCTGTTCCACTGCACATCAGAAGCCATGGGCCCACTTCCTGTTCAGCTACCTTCAAAGAAAAGGGCACTGTAACTTTTCCAGATTGCAAAGGCCACTTCAGGGATGGTGCCATATTGTCCTGGCCTCAGAAGATGTCTTTTATTAAAGCCACAACCAACTTGTTTTGGCAAGAATCGGTAGTCCTTTGTTTCATGTCCTGTCTGTCCTGTTTGTTAGAAGTAGTGGTATTGTATTTTCCAAAATATTGTGCACCCTAATAAACTTATCTGGGGTCAGAGAAAGAACATTCACAATATTAAGCATAGAGGTTAGGCAGTGGTAGCACATGCCTTTAATTCTAGCATTCCAGAGGCAGAAATCCATCTGTTCAAGGATACAGCCAAGCATGGTGACTCACACCTTTAATCCTAGGGAATGATGGTATAAAGCAGAAAGGTATTTAAGGCATGAAGACCAGGAACTGGAAGCTTTTGGCTGGTTAAGCATTCAGGATTTTGCCCAGCAGTTCAGCTAAGACCCATTTGGATGAGGACTCAGAGGCTTCCAGCCTGAGGAAACAGGATCAGCTGAGGAACTGGTGAGGTGAGGAAGCTGTGGCTTGTTCTGTCCCTCTGATCTTTAGCATTCACCCCAATACCCAGCCCAGCCCTAGGCTTGATTTTATTAATAAGAACTTTTAAGATTGGTACTACAACAAGACATCATTGTACTAGCAAAGTAAACAGAAGGGCCGTAATTGCAGCTCGGTGGTAGAACACCTGAACCGCATGTCTGAGTCACTGGGTTTAATCCCAGACTCTGCAACAAAGCAAGTACAGTGAATGAAGCTGTCAGAAGGGTGTGGCCAAAAACTGCACCGTGAGTTCCTCTGGCCCATACATTTCTATAAATGATAACGACTTCTCAAACGTGGAAGTCTGGACCCAACACAGCAAGTCACCAAATCAATAGCTTTCATGATATTTTGCTTCCTGTACCCGGAGAACAAACAAGCTAGCAAAAGTCTCCCCAAGTCCAGAGCCCCACGCCAGCAAAGGAAAATTCCCAAGGCTACATGAGGAACATGGAATATTTTTAAAATAATGGATGCTTTAGTTTGGGTTTTTTGTTGTTAGTTTTGCTATCAGACTTTTTCCATCTCTACATAAAATGCTGGTTTATAATTTCTTCCAGTTGAAAGATACCATTTTCTTATGCTTCTCTTCTCTTCTGTGTACTCCCTTCTTCCTCTCTACTCTTTTGTCTTCTTTCTTCTTACTTCTACTCCGTCTTACTTTTTCTCCTCCTCCTCCTGCTGCTTTTTTCTTCATCTTTGTCTGCATGTCCTTCTGTCCCACTTCTCTTCCTCCTCTCATTCACTCTCTTTTCTCCTCCCCCTCTTGTTTGCTTCATCAAAATTATCCTAGACTGTGTCCATCATGACCACCTAGAGGTCATGTTCATGATTTGATTTTGCACAATATATGACAATTCTGTCAAGGTTGTTAAGCTCAGACTAGATTTTTGTGTTACCATTACTCCAACCTAACAACAAAATAAAAGAGTTTTTTCATCTGGGCCACCCTGCATCTGAGAGCAGTAAAATCATAATGACAGGTGACACTCCCAGGATTCTGCTGAAAAAGAACACAAGAAATGAACAGAACTCACAAAAACCAGGCCTAGAACTTCGCCTATTTTCTCCTTTGCTGATGACATTTTTCAACAGAAAAAAAAAAAAAATCACCATAATGATTAGACAATATTAGATGCAAATAGCATTCAAGAAGAAACACTTACCATTCAAGATTAGAATTTACTATTCAGAGGGGAAAAAATGTAAATAGTTTGCAAATAGGGGTGCCAATTAAACTTTAAAAATGTTTTTAAATACTCCTGGAGTGGCAGAAGTATTGGATCTTTTTCTATTTAATTTATTCAAACTAAACACAATAGAAGTCATTTTAGAAAGACACATCAGGCAATAGCCCACTGGGGATAAATAAAAAGGAAGTTATGAATCTAGAAGTCAGCCTATTTCTGTCAGAGAATAGCGCTTTCCTCCATGTTTACTGGATAGAAAAGTACATTTGCCCTGGACTACCCATGCCACCAGAATTTTGTGTACAATGGCAGAATCACATGTTTCAGCCTCAGAAAGCTACAACACTCATGATGAAAATCAATCCCTGGAGTCAAAGGGTTTTAGAATTTTCACTCTAGCATTTTCTTACCAAGTTCTTCCCCTTGAAACAGGTACCATTCCTTCTTAAGTATGTTCCCAGCATTGAAACCCTTTGGATTTTAACCCTAGGTCAATAGTGGGGGTGTTAGCACCAGGAAAGTTGATATTGATTTTCTCTCTTTAGACTAACAAGATTCTGCATTGCATTAACAATGAAATCAATAAAAAGCCAGAGAAGATCCTTAAAGAGCAGCAAACTCCCTTGTCAGAAAGGAAGAAATCTCTCTGTGGACATATGCCTTCCACATTAGAAACAAATGTTTCTTACTATTGAAACCATTTCATGACCCGGCCATTCATCTTATCTGGAAGTAATGCTTAACAGATTCCAGCCTACTTCCCAGACTCACGGTCCCAGCCACAATCCCTCTTGCCCCCAGAGGCCATTTCATAAGTAACCTAACATCAGTTCAAACAGGATTCATTTTCCCCATCACTTTACACCTTAGAAAACTAATACAGACTTCCCCAGATGAAATTTAACATAGAACATAGGTTTATGAAGTGTGGAACCGCATTTCAAATGTACACATAATATATTGATATAGGCTTTGGGAACATTTTTAGAGAATACAAATGTTCGGTATTCAAGGCTTAAATGGCCCTTTTCACAGATACAGTTCATAAAAGATTTCAGAAGGCTAAGAAACTCTAAAATATAGTTCCCTGTTTCCTTTCTTAAAATTTCACAGAATATTCGAATTTAGAATCAAACGGGACATCTAGCATCCAAGTGTACAGTGTAAGCAATTCATTAGATAAAATTATTTTGATTTATTGGATTTATAGAATAAATACCTGTTTCAGGTTACTTCTCTGCTGCTGTGATAAAATTCTGACCAAAACAACTTGAGAATGAAGTGGTTCATTTGGGGAAGTTGGGGCAAGAACTCAAGCAGGAACCTGGAGGCCAAGAGTGAATCAAAGACCATGGAGGAGTAGAGGAGGGCTGTTCACTGGTTCACTCCCTATTGCTTATTCAACTTGCTTCTTTATATAACTCTGCACCACCAGCCCAGGATGCACCACCTGAGGAGGGCTCGTCCCTGTGACATCAATCATTAATCAAAAAAATGCACCAATGGACATGCCCACAGCACTGTCTGATGGAGGCATGTCCTCAATTGAAATTCCTTCTTCCCAGGTACATCTAAGTTTATGTCAAGTCAACAAAACCTAACTAATAAAATACCTAATTATGAGCTTCAAAGCCCAATTATTTTTTAAAATGGTACAGGAATAAAAACAATGATACAACTGATGATATAATAATATCTGAACTATCAATTATTCTGCAAACAAAGGCTCTGATACTCTTAGTAAATAGAAAAGTCTCCAGAATAATATTTAAATTTTAATTCTATATCTTGTCTAAGAAATGTCAATAGGGATTTAACTTCATTTACAGACTCTTTTTATATCATTCTTAAAAGCTTAGACATGTACCCTCTATCACAGTCAATCTTCTTTGCAGGTATCAATATGCTATCACACTTTTCCAAAAGAAATGTGTGTTTATCCTGAGGAATGAGCTCCACAATTAAAAGGACACTGAAAAAAAAAAAAAAAGGCCCAAATTTAATTATCTCAAAATGCCATTTTCATTTGATGATTTTCTAACTTCTTGGAATCAATTTTCCATTTACTCTGTGTATTCAGCCATATTGGCTTCTAGACACACCCACCTCAGACCGTCTGCATTTCCTGTTTCCTCAGCTAGTACAACCTGCACTTCCTGTTTCCTCAGCTAGTAGTTTCCCCTCCCTCATTTCCCCTGGGCCTTTTCACAAATATCACTTTGTCAACACAAGTGGTCCCTGCCACCACACTTAAATGACAGCTCGGATCCCTCCAAACTCTCTACTGCTCATCCTTTGATATTCTGCAACATATCACGATAGTTACTTGTCATTTAATTGTATTTCTGTTTCCTTCTACGTAGTGCCACAATACATGAAGCTTTCTTTGATAGTTTCAGTGACTTTTGAGTCTTTAATTAACTCCTATATCCTTTGTGTTAGAAATGGATCAGTTTCAAAGCTGGTGTTCAGACACTAATTATTGAATGGGTGGATATTTAGCACAGGTGTAGTTTCTCTTTCATAAAAGTTGCACCAAGTAGAATATATTCTGCTCTTTTGACAATGTGAACAACAATCTGGAAGAGTATTTTTGATTTATCTTATATAAATGAAATTTAGAAATATTAAATGAGACTTGATATAAAAAATAATTATACAATAAATAAGTATAGTTATATACAATATTTTAATAGTTACAGATGATATATACCATCTATCTACACCCATGTTTCTTACATACTAGTTATGCTCAATGTTGTCATGTCTAATGTGATTTCATTTTTATCATAAGCATATAAAGCAAATAATATAATTTTATTCATTTGTTTTTATTTTATGTGTATGGGTCTTTTACCTGGATGTATGTATGTACACCACATGCGTATTTGGTACCTGTGGAGACCAGAGGAGGATGCCAGATCCCCTATGACTGGCATTACAGAGAGCTATGAGCTGCAATGTTGGTGACTGAAATCAAACCCAGGTCCTTCAGAAAAGCAGTCAGTGCTCTTAATGCTGAGCCATCTCTCCACTCCTAAAATTCCATTTTTAACAATTTGTTTTTATTTACATGTGTATGCATGGATGGATATGTGGGGGGGATGGGAACACTCATGAAGGTACCCACAGTGGCAAGGAAAAAGGTTTCAGATCCCCTGGGCCTGGAGTTATAGGCCATTGAAAATCACTTGGTATGTGTGTGTGCTAGGAACACAACTCAGGTTCCCTACAAGGATAACATGCATTCTTAACTGCTGGGGCATCTCTCTACACCTTAGAATTATTATTTTGGTAGTTATCTGACTATAACTAGCTTATGTCATTTTAAGTACATTTGAACATCATATGCCAAAAGTAAGTACAATAAATGATTAGATAATGTTTACAGAGACATTATTTTTCTTTGGAAAGTATCATTCCAAGAAATTTCCTAAGTAAGATACTTAAGATAGTCTACCTGCAGACCCATTCCCTCAGGCTCTTCCCTAGCACTGCAGCAGAATACCAGGTACAGCCTCCCTTCCCCCTCTCCATGCCTCCTGTGGATTCAACAAACCATCCCTTCCTGGCTTTCCTTGCCCTACTTGTCCCTGGATTCTAGCCTCTAATACTGGCAGTCCTTCTCTGTGAACACACCAGTTAAGTAGGACAGTAAAAGAGGCAACACACTATCTAAAAATCCAGAGAGGCGACAGAGACCAAGGAACAATACACCTACCCAGAAATCAGCACCTAGACCTATAATCACCTCAAACCCAGATGCCTATATGCCAGCATAAGAACACAACCAATAACAGCCAGGGCAATATGTCTCCACCAAAGCCCAGCTATCCTACTGCAGCAGACTCTGAATTCTAAAATAGATGAAGCACAAGAAAAAGACCGTAAAACCAATTATATGAATGTAATAGAGGTTATTAAAGGGAAAACAAATAAATATCTTAAAGAAAGCCAAGAAAAAACAAACAGTTGAAGGAAATGAATAAAATTGGTCAAGACAAGAAAATGGAAATAGAAGCAATAAAGAAAACACAAACCAAGGAAATTCTGGAAATGAAAAATTTATTAATTCAAACAGGAACTACAGAAGAAAGTTTTGCAAACAGAATACAAGAGATGGAAGAAAGAATCTCAAGCATTGAAGATATGATTGAAGAAATGTATCCATTGGTAAAAGAAAACATTAAATCTAAAAAAAAAATACTGACACAAAACTTTCAGGAAATCTGGGGCACTATGAGAAGACCAAACCTCAGAACAATAGGGATAAAGGAAGGAGAAGAATCCCAGCTCAAAGGCCCAGAACGTATTTTTAACAAAATCAGAGAAGAAAATTTGGCTAACCTACAGGATATGCCTATAAAGGTACAAGAAGCTTACAGAATACCAAATAAATTAGATCTAAAAAGAAACTCCCCTCAGTACATAATAATCAAAACACTAAGCATACAGAACAAAGAGAGAATATTAAAGTTGCAAGGGGAAAAGGTCAAGTAATATATAAAGGCAGACATATTTGAATTACACCAGACTTCTCAATGGAGATTCTAAAAGCCAGGACAGATGTGCTGCAGACTCTAAGAGACCACATATACCAGTCCAGACTACTATATCCATCAAAACTTTCAATTACCATAGATGGAGGAAAATAAGATATTCTATGATAAAGTCAAATTTAAATATCTATCTAGAATTCCAACCCCACAGAAGGTGCTAGAAGGAAAACTCCAATCGAAGGAGGTAGTTACACCCATGAAAACACAGGAAATAAATCCTCTCACATCAGCAAAACTAAAAGAAGGAAAGATAAGCACCCACCACCAACAACCACCACCACCGACAACAAAATAAAAGAAATTAACAATCATTGGTCATTGATATTTCTCAATATCAGTGGTCTCAATTCTCCAATAAAAAGGGTACAGACTAACTGAATGGATGCATAAACAGGATCCATCCTTCTGTTGCATCCAAGAAACATACCTCCACATCAAGGATAGATATCACCTCAGGGTAAAAGGTTGGAAAAAGTTATTCCAAGCAAATGGACCTAAAAACAAGCTGATGTAGCCATTTTAATATCCATTAAATTAGACTTCAAAACAAAACTAATCAAAAGAGATAGGGAGGGACTCTCCATACTCATCAAAAGAAAAATCCACTAACATGATGTGCTAATTCTTAGCATCTATGCCCCAAACACAAGGGCACCCACTTTTGTAAAAGAAAAACAACTACAGCTTAAATCACATATCCCCCCCGCCCCCATGCACTGATACTTGGAGGCTTCAATATCCCACCCTCACCAATGAACTAGTCATGCAGACAAAAACTGAACAAAAAAATATCAGAAATAACAGTCATTGTAAACCAAATGGACCTGACAAAACTTTATAGAACTTTTAACCCAAACTCAAAGATTCTACCTTTTCCTCAGTACTTCATGGAACTTTCTCTAAAATTAACCACACACTTGGACACAAAACAAGTCTCAAGACATAGAAGAAAACTGAAATAACTCCCTACATCCTATCAGATGGATTAAAACCAGATCACAGAAACAGCAGAAAACTCACATACTCATCAAATGTGGAGAGGTCAAGCTGTGCCTGCATAGGGCCTTCACTTCCATGCTCTAGTCTCTTTTATGTGGGAAAGTATTCTTCAGGCTATGGAAAGAGAAATGTGGGCACCAACCCAGCCACAAAACCTCTGACCTACAATCTGTCCTGTTAGTTTGTCTTGTCCAACTTCAATGGGATTGTTGGAAGATGTGCTGGGGCACAGAACTTGTAAGAGTGGCCAATCAATATCTGATTTAACTTGCATAGCTCAGGCCCTATGCAGCTTGGATGGCCAGGATCCAGAGACTAGGTATCAGAAAGAAAAAAAAAAGAGAGAGAGAGACAGACAGACAGAGGAGGAGGAGGAGGAAGGAAAGAAGGAAGGAAGGAAAGAAAGGAGGAGGAGGAAGAGGAAGGAGAAAGAGGAGGAGCAATGATTCCTCATGTTCTGCTGTATTTGTAGATCAGTGCCTTGTTCAGTCATCATCAGAAAGGCTTCCTCTTACATCAGATAGGAACAGAATGCAGAGATGCACAACCAGACATTATGCAGAGAGAGTCTAATTTAGGAGTCTCTTCTGGTCCCTCCCCTTAGATCTTGAGGAATCCCATGGAAGATGGGGGTGGAGGGAGATTGTAGGACTCAGAAGGGATAGTGGAAACCAGGAGAACATGGCCTACTTAATCAACTAAGCAAGGTACATTTGAGCTCACAGAGACTGAAGCAGTAAGCATGGGACCTGCAGGGGTCTGTCCCAGTTCCTCTAAGTGTATGTTGTGGCTATTAGCTTGGTGTTTTTGTGGGACTCCTAACTGTGGGATTGGGTGTGTCTTTGAGTCTTTTGCCTGTTCTTGGGACTCTTTTCCTCCTGTTGGGTTGCTGTGTCCAGCCTTGGTGTGATGGATTTTTGCCTTGTCTTACTGAGCTTTGTTTTGTCATATTTGGTTGTTTGTCTCTAGGATGCCTACTGTTCTCTGAAGTGAGACAGAAGAGGAGTGGATCCAGGAGAGAGAAGAGGTGGAGAGTGGAGCTGGGAGAATTGGCGGGAAGGGAAACTGTGGTCAGGATGTATACTATGGGAGATTAAACTATTTTCAATTAAAACAAAAAGATAGTCCATGCTTGTCTCCAGATATTAGGCTTTATTTACAGTGGAGAAAGGGATAAAAAGCAATAACCAAAAAGCATAGTAATAATAAAAGTGAAATTGTTGTTGTTGTTGTTGTTGTTGTCCAGTAAATGCTCAACATAATACTTATGTCTAAAGTAACTCATCTACTAACTTGGGGAGTGTTCTCAAATAAAACCAACTGAAATAACAAGGCCATTTATATCAAGTTACTGAATTTAATTATTCTGATTAATCTGGGGGATTACCCTCTGCTGACCCCAGAATAAAAATGAACAACAAGATGGAAGATACCAAGAGAACAGGCCCTCTAAATCAACTGATCAAAGCTCATATGAACTCACAGAGACTGAAGCTGCAAGCACAGGGCCTGCATAGGTCTGTACCAGGTCCTCTATGTATATATTATAGCTTTAGTTAGTAATTTTTTATGGGACTCCTGAGTGTGTGAATGAGTGTGTCTCTGATTCTTGTGCCTTCTCTTGGGACTTTTTTTCCTTCTGTTGGTTTGCCTTGTTCAACTTCAAGGTGATGGTCTTTGTTTTCTCTTATATTTTAGTTTGTCACGTTTGGTTATTATCTCTTAGAAGCCTGTTCTTTTCTATTAGAGAGAAAAGGAGTGGATCTGGATGGGAGAGGAGGTGGGGAGGAAGTGGGGGGAGTCGAGGGAGGGGAAACTGTGATCAAGATATACTGTATGAGAAAAGAATCTACTTTCAATAAAGGGGAGGGGGAGAATGACCAGCAAATGCTGATGAGAAAACATAATTTTAGTTAATAAATAACATACTGAAAATTATTATTTCCACCCCATCTACACAATGCTTTGAAGCCTTTCCAGAATTTCCCTGAAAACCATCAACTACCTCATATATCTTATGTATTCATGAGTTTTCCAATAATTAACACTGCACAACCTGTCTTAGCTGTTTTGTTGTTGGTATTGTTGCTATTTTTAAATTATATGTTTATAGGTGTTTTATCTGCATTAATGTCTGTCCACTACATGCTTGACTGGTGCCCATGGAGATCAGGAAAAGTATCGGATCCCCTAATCTCCAAGAACTGGAGTTAGAGAAAACTGTTTGAAGCCATATGTGTACTGGGACTCAAACCAAGGTCCTCTGGAAGGGCAGTTAATGCTCTTAATTGCTGAGCCATCTCTCTAGCTCCTCTCCAGCTGTTTTTTAAAAGACCTTTAAGTTCAAATTAAAAGCACTGGAGAATATTTGCATGAGCATCTTTCTTGATGGGCCAGACAGGAAAACAAAAGATGAGTGATGAAGCATTGGTACCCATTTAAGCTACTCGTAAGGAGTGTGTGCCTCAGTAGAAGTAGCCTTATTGTCTCCTCAATACACACAGTTGCACGTGCTGAACGAAGAACATGTGCAAAAACACTGATGTTTTAGTGAGTGTTAGGAAAAAAGTCCATTGTACCACAAATAAGTTTTCAAACCAGTATATGATGCTTCTTAAAATCATTTAGAATGAAAATTAATGAGAGAGTAATTTATCAAAGACAAGTTTTAAATGAATAATGATATTGCATGCATTTATATATTCATGAAATGTAAATGTATATATGTGTTCATCTTGAAGATAGCTTAATAAGAAACCTATTTGTAGTGTCAACTATAATTTTCAATTATTTCATTTACTGTTTGTTCTATTTTGTATGCGGTACTGGAAATTAAACTCCAGACTTTGCACATGCTGGTTTAGATAATGTTCTACCACTGAGTTGCACGTCTATCCCTTTTTGTTGGTGAAGGTTTCCACTCTTTTATTTCTAGACATGGTCTCATTACACAGCCCATGGTGGCCTTGAATTTTAGCCTTGGCAGGCTTTTAGCCTGTGATTCTCCTGCCTCAGTATCCTGAGAATCTGATATTGCAAGACTGTACCACCACCTTGACTTGTTTGTTCTTTAATTATTTCCTACTTAGGTTTTAGTGTTATGATACCATTTGTAGAATGAATGATTCCAACTTGCCCTCACCAAAGGGAATTCTAGTTTAATTTTGCTTCCAAACATGGTATCATGTGCATTTAATATCTCAAATACCTTATGCTTAGTACAGAACCTATGGCAGCTGGAACAATATTATCTATTCAAAGACATTCAATCACGAAGCTGAATGTAGCAGCACCTACCTGTCATCACAGTCTCAGGAGGCTGAGGCAGAAGTCTGATGAATTTGAGGCCAACTCATATACAGCAAGACCCCATCTCAAAATAGCGACTGATACAAATAAGGGGAAATTATGTGAGGTTTTTAATCCAAAGAATCAGACTGAATTTTTCATTTGGGGAATTCATGGCCTTATGTCAGGAACAGGGCTTCAAGTGACACTATCTAAAACTTTAATCTTCTTTTCCATTAAGTGAGTGTTTTTATTATAATTGGGGAAAATGAGATTTTTCTGAAATAATAACTGAAAGCCAGGCCCACAGTAGTTGATCTACATGTGTATTATGGTATTGTTGCCATTTGTAAGATATGTCATTTTACCTTGTTTTTAGTATCAAATAAGGCAGTAGATAATTAGAAGTTAGATCATCCACATTCAAATGCTTGATCCACTCCTTACAGTGGAACAGGGAAACTATTTGTCCTGCCCATGCCTCAAGCCCTCACCTTCTAGAGCTGCCTTGTGGATGAGTTGACCGCTATGAGAAAAGTGCGTTGGAAGGTTCCAGTTGTCAAGGACTTCAGCTGGCGACTGACTACAAAAGGGTGTGAGGAGAAAAGTTTAGCGAGCTGGAACTCCTATCTCCATTGTGGTTATATAATGGCCAACAATTTTCAAACTTCATATACAAGATGAACTTTATTTCTTGTAAAATATCCATTAAAAGTAAGAGAAGAGAAGCTAATAAACAAGAAAAAATGCAAAGATGTGGTGCACTGAGGGCTGAGGCGATGGCTCAGCCATTACAACACTGGCTGTGCAAGCTAAAGGACTAGAGTGGATCCCCCAACCCACATGAATGCTGGGTGGGCATGGCAGCTCATCTGTAATGCTAGCCAGGCGTGGGAAGGCTGAGACAAAGAATTCCAGGTGCCAGCTGGCTAGTAAGACCATTTTGGTAAGATGCCTCAAAAAGGAAGATGGGGAGAAGTTACAGATTCCTGACATCAACTTTGGGCCTCCAGGGACATGCATACACTTGGATACCTGCACACATGCAAGTATGCACACTCGATGCATACATGCATACCACATACACATACATATGAAAATGGAAAATAATAAAAATGACTTGTAGTGTCAATTACATGGTACCCCTATAAAATTGCCTTCTGTTACTACTAAATAACAAGGTTATATTAGTTAATGATCTTGTAGCATGTTGATTGAATGACTAGGTTCACTTCTGATTCTTTACTTATTAAATGCATAAACCTTAGGATTTATTTAATCGTCCCAGTGGTTGAAATTTCTTATGTATAAAAGGAAACATAATCCAGAAAGATGGAGGTTATATTAATATATTATATATAGTCATTTAATATGAACATAATATATTGGTCTATATGATTTTTAAGATATATATGAGTATAAATGGATAGATACAAATATATAATAAATTCTTAGAAATAGAAAGTATTAAATAAATGTTAGTTATTAATATTATTTCAACAATAAGAAAAAGCATGGTTTTATAGATACAATATTAATAAATTTATATGAAAATGTGAAGCTTCTTCCGCAAAGAAAATCAATTGCTTTGTAAATAATAATTACAATAATAATGTAGATAATTTGGTATATCATTTGTTGGGGGTAGAACTTAGTTTCCATATTGTCTTCCATACAAAATTGTGTTAAAAATTAAAATACAGATTTATATCTGAACAATTCCTTATGTTTGGAAGCAAATCTTCCCCATCCTTTGGACAGGTACTAAGGACAGAAGACATGAAATGATTTATGTAGCTTTGGCCCGAATTTAAGTACTAAGGTGATTAAATTACTGACAGCTTAACCTCTCCCTAAGCATTATGTAGCAATCTACTGCAAGTGCTGGGATTAGAAAGCCAGGTTAACTGACTGACCAATAGAAACATGAGCCCTTTCCCTCTAAATAAAAAGTACCATTATGTGTGTACCCCTTAGCATAATGAAATGGAATGAAAGTTCATAAATCCTGTATGACTCTGCAGAGCCTCTCTTAACCTTAAGGGAAATGGTGATTACAGGGCTTAGGATACAGCTCTGAAGTAGAGCAAAGAAAAAGGAAAAAGAAGAAGAAGAAGAAGAAGAAGAAGAAGAAGAAGAAGAAGAAGAAGAAGAAGAAGAAGAAGAAGAAGAAGAAGAAAACAGACTCCACGCACAAAAGAAATCTTCTTCCAGATTGGATGTGGGAAAGCAGCCATCATGTTTTCAGAGTAAGAGTACAAGCAACAGGAAACGCCTCCAGCAGCTCTAGTATTGAGCATCGGCTGCAGAATGAATCTTTCTGGGCATACCAAACTTCTTGTTCAACCATAGTAATAAAGGGTGGGCACATTTGAAGGCTTGCTTCATGGGAATCTGGACTCTAGTAGGATAATAAACTCCAACATGACATAAAGTGCCTCCTGACTCTTTTATTCACATTGGTGGATATTCCCATGTTACAGAGAACACTGAGTGATGGAGAAAAAAAATACTCCTCTTATCTCAGTTTCCTTGTGTGCAGGTCTTTAAATTCAGGTCAAGAACTAGCTAGTATTTAGCATCTTGGATCAGATTAGTTGGGGAAGCAAAAGGGTGGGTTTGAGTTTGCATGCACACACATGCTGCAGATGGTACATCAAAGGCAAGCAAGTGGTTTAAGTGGAGATCTCACCATGAGAGAGCAGGTAGGGAAGAGACTGAAAGTATGAGATCTGCAGTGCCTAGTCCAGTCATCATCAGTGTCTGCCTCCAGCATCTAATTCGAGAGGATGCAGAGACCCACAGCCAAACATTATGTGGGGAGAGAGAGAGCCCAGGTTTGAGGTCTATATCAGCCCCTCCCTAGAAGCTCAGGGAACCCCACAGAAAGGATGGAGGAGTAGGGGGCCAAGGGGAGGAATTGTGGGAGACAGAGGAGTGGAAGACTCTGGGAAAGCATAGTCCATGGAATCAACTAAGCTGCGTTCGAGGGGGCTCACAGAAACAGAAGCAGGAATCTCTGAGCAGAGCCTGCATGCATCTGTGCTAGGTCCTCTGCATATATGTTATGGTTATTGGCTTGATGTTGTAGGTAGACTCCTGACAGTGGAGTTGTAGGTGTCTCTGACTCTTTTGCCTAATCTTGCAGCTCTTTTTCTCCCACTTGGTTGCCTCCCCAAGCCTTGATGAAAGGATTTGTGCCTGGTACTATTGCATCTTGTGCTGTGTTCTGTTGATGTCCCTATGAAGCCTGCTCTTTTTTTTGGGGGGGGGGGGGTGGTAGGGGGGGGGGGGTGTCTAGGGTTGAGGGGAGGCAGCAAACGGGAAGGAGTTCAGGAGTGGAAGCTGCAGTCAGGATATATTGAATGAGAGAGGAATAAATAAATTATTTTAGAAGAAAAAATATGAAATCTGAGCATTTCTGTCACTTACAGTGGAGAGACTATTACTAGTGGTCCCATAAAACCAAGAACAATGCATGGCCCTTAATGTGAGCCATAATTCTCCTAGGGCTACAGGGCTAAAATATCACGGGACTGGGTCCTCTGAGACTTTGAACATGTATCCTTGTTTGTCTGAAAATTAGCAGATGTAGGCAAGAAGCACAAGCCACAGATTTTTGGAACTGGAAGAAAGGAATGACTTATTTTAAATTAGATGTACACATTAGCAAAAGATTTTTCAGATCCAGAATAACTTTAGGTAGCGCACCGTATTTCTTGCAAACCTAAAAGTGTTGTTCATTTTGATTCCTGGAGAAATAAGTTGTTTCCATCTCCATTGATCAGAACTCATCAATTTCTTCTATCGCTGCACCTGTTTGTAGCAGAGGTACACTTGGATCTATGAAACTCTTAATCCTGAGTGAGAGCCTTCATGAGGATTAATAAAGTAAGTCATCTGCCTCACAAGTTGTGACAGATCCATCAGGCTGTCTGTACCCTGTTCACATTCGTCAATGCTTCCTGGGGGAAAGGCACAGAACTTCAGAGTCCACTGAAGCAAAACTTTCCAACACTAGGTCAACACACTTACAAAAGAAGAAAGCTAAAACACGCTCTAATCTATCAACACTGGGAGCAAAGAAGCCATTTTACTGTTTTAGATTTTCTAACTGTCTTTAAAATAGAGCATATTCTAGAAAAAGTCATTAAAATTATAGGTCCAGCATACACACCTTCTCATTTCACCTGTGTGTTCTCACCACGGTATTTAGACACATCTCTGCCTAAGAGGACTACTTGTCTTAAGATCTAGAGATGACTATATCTATTCTATGAGGAATCATCACTGTATGGAGATAATATATATTTATTTAGCATTCCACAAAATATTTAGTTCAGATTATTCCTGCTCATAATCCCAAGTTACCTGTAGACTTTTCTTGGTTGTTATGTGAACTATTCATCTTTTAGAAGTAAATAAATCTAAGGACAGCTGAAGGAACAAAAGCATTCAGTTCTTCTCACCCTAGACCATCAAAGCCCTCCACTTGGCATGTGAACATTATGAGTTGAAACCTATTCAGTTGACACAACCCATGTAATGACTATTCCCAATGCTTGTCACCCTATTTATAGCAGGGTAATATCCACGAAAGTTTACAAGGAAGAAAATTTTAAAACAGTGTGCCAACAAAAGCTGACAGCCTTTGCTAAGCTTAGCAAAAGAGATGGAGCTGCTGTCTGACATGGTCAAAGTGGTCATCCATTGGTACAACAGATGCTCATGTAAAAGATAGTTCATCACACACATTTTCTAGTGTCTTGAAGTGAGCAGGTTCACTCAGAAATGTATCCTTTGTTTCATTTAAAAAATAGGATGCAAGAGCTGGACAGAACTGATTTCACAGAGTCTGAAAGCTACATTTATAATGTAACAATGAGCAAGCCTTTCACCTCAGAGATGGAAACAGCAACTTTAGTTTACAGGCAGGACTAATCCAGGCCACTGTCCTGAACTGATTCCTACACCTTTTTAAGGAATCAAGCCTCTCCTACTTTCAATAACCATGGCACTGATCACCGCTGATAGGCAACAGTTCTTGTATTCCAGCCACAGAGCAAATGGGGATGGACCAGTGACACAGACCTAGCCAATGAGAACATGTTTTGGATGTGTGCTATAGCTCTCAGGTGCTAGGTGTACTCAGAGGATAGATGCCCCGGCTTGCTGCTACATGGTGGAAGCAACACTGAAATTAGAGCAGTGGAGGGAGGGGACAGGAAAAGGCACATAGTGATGAAACAAGTGCTTTATTTAGTGTTTATCCAGCTTCTAAATCTATATATACATGAAATTAAGAATCACAGATACTTGTGTAATAACAGAAATTTCTATTTATTTTATCTAGGTTTAAATCAATTATCTCAGAGCTGTTAATAATATACATATATATGTATATATGTGTGTATAGTGTATATGTATATAAAACACACATATATAATGCAGATATTAAAACATGTAACCATGAATGTAAAAGGCTTTTATGAATTCAATAGTACTGTACAAAGGGAGGGGTCCCTGACATAAAACTGTCAAGACTTGAGTCACAGTAAAGTCACAGTGGATCACATTCTGGCCCAGTGTACCCATGAGCAATTTATTTTCTCAGATAATTTGGGATGACTGTGTAAAACAGATTCCAGTCCTGAAATTGCAATTACTGTTTCCTATACTGCATAAATGTTTGTGTGGTTGATTCATGTCAGTCTCAACTTTAATCTGTGCTTTGCAGAAACCACAGAGACCTTGTGTATCCAGTTCAAATGAGCAAATTTCGTTCTAATGGATATTTGACTCTTAATATTACAGATTGCATTGATGGGGCTGGAGAGGTGGTTCAGTCAGCGAAGTTCTTACTGTGTGAGTATGAAGCCCTGAGTTGAATTCCCAGAGTCCACACACACACACACACACACACACACACACACACACACACACACACACACAAAATGGCTGGATATGGCAGTGTACACTTGTAATCCCAACACCAAAGTGATAGGGGCAGGTGGTCTCCTGAGGCTCACAGACCAACTGGCCTAGCCCACTGGGGGAGCTCCAGAGACTATGTCTCTAGAAACATCATGGACTACTCCTGAGAAATGACACTCAAGGTTGTCCTCTAATCTCTGCATGCATCTGCACACACATGTGTCCATGCATCTGCACACACAGGTGATCATATACACAGACACACATGCATACATAATAAACAATAATTGCATTCATATTGCCAGGGCAAAGATTCAGAATTTTATCTTGAGGCGCTTCCTCACTCATGAAAACACTGCTCTGTTCAAGGAGTATTATAAATATTAGAGACTCTATCTTGGACGCTCATGACGAACTGAGTAGGCTAAATTATGACGCATCACAAAGTAAACCGGAATGATGAAATTTTAATATTATAGCAAAATATAGGGTCATAAAGCAAAACTATATGCTTATATGTATAGCTAGGAATTTCTAAATATTCTATTCTTTTAATATTCTCCATTCAAAATCCAAGTAACCAACACTCAGCATACTGGAGGCTCAGTCCTTTATTCAGATGTGATTGCAAAGACTCATTAGTCCACTATTTACTTACAGATTGCAGTAGCCTCAAAGGGACTATGTCAAATCCTTTGTGAAAGAAAGCCAATCATTATCTGTACCATCTGTAAAATCTTCTAATGAAAGATGAAGAGAAAGGGTGAAGTGATTCATTGATTTTAAACCTCTTCAGTTTGGTCATAATATTTGTGTATATTGGAGCCCCCAGTCATTTTAATGTTACCTTTATACATACATTCCTTGTTTTGTTGGACAAATGTGAACATCTGAGGCTTAGAATATGATGTTACAGGATTCACATACATAACAAGATAGCAGCTGCAGAACGCTAACATATCTAGCTTTTTACATGATTACTTTTTACAAGTGACAAGATCAGCTAAAGTATCTGTATCAAAAGTGTCCAAATTCATATGATTTTATTAACCATAAAACAGTGACTTGGACCTTACATAAAGATTGTCTTTTTCTTGTAAAAGCAAGTAGAACTATAACTCAGAAGCTTCTCATATTATATTTTAATTCTCTAGACTGGTTCACCTTACATATCTGTTGCTGTTATGTCCTTGAAAATGTGTCCTACACTCTCCTCCCCTCTACCCCTGACAGTCATTATTTTATCCTGTGTCTCTGTTCTTTGCTTGTGCCCATATGTGAGTGAGATCATATGGTATTTTGTTTCTGTGCTTAGCTTCTTTCATTCACGTCCATTCATGTTGGGGAAATAGAAGAATCTCCATTTGAAGCTGAAAGTATCCCTCTCAACTTGAGTACCATGTTTTCTTTATCTAAGCTGTTTTTACCCCCATTCTACTGTGGATGACACTACTATAATCATAGAACTCAGGTATCCCAACAGGGCTATGCTTTCATCTTGATGAGCCATATTCTATTTTGATTTCAATTTCCTTGAGAGTACTTATTTACACTACTTTTCATTATGGATTCAGGAGTGTTCATCCCACCAACACTCTAGCAATTTGCTCTTTCCTCTATATGTTCGGCCACATTATTTTTCATCTGTTTATAGTAGCTATCATTACTAGAGTGAGCTAGTGTATTGCACATGGGTTTTAAGTTTTCCTGGCCGTTAACAATGAGCACAATTTTGTACAAATACTGGAAATATTTTTATCTTCTTTGGAGAATGCCCATTCAGGTGGTGTACCTATGTTTTAACTGGATTATTTGGTATTCTGCTGTAAGAATTCCTTATAAACTTTTACTATTAGCCCATTGTCACATGTGTGGTTTGTAAATATTTTTCAAATCTTTATGCTGCATATTTAATTTCATGCTTTTTTCCTTGCCTTGAAGAAGATACTTAGTTTAATGTGGTCCTGTTAATTTAATTTTACTTTTGGAAACATGTGTATCTTGTATAATTCCAAGATCCTTACCAAAATTAAGCACAGTCCAGAAGACTTTCCTCTGTGTTCTGTCCTTGTAGCTTTATGGTTTCTTACCTCACTTATCTCAATGTTCTTACCCACTTTTTGCTAGATCCACATCTGTTGTAAGATAAAATTCACCTTCATTCTTTCATATGCATGATGCATTGAAGACTCTAGCCTTTCCCAATTGTATCTTTCATTGGAGGGTGTGCTTAGGGTATAGATGGACTCTTCTGTTTTAAGGGTCAACTTGTCTGGTGGATGTTTGCCATCTAAAGTTTGTAATGTAATTTCCATCCATAAATTCCAGTGTCTCCAACTTTTTCTTTCTCAATATTGCTCTGGATACTTTGAACTTTTGTGCTATTTAATACAAATTTTGTGTTCTCTATTTCTGTGAAGAATGGTATTAGGGTTTTTAAGAGTGCACATGAAATCCATAATCTCTCCAGGCAATGTAAAGTTTTAACTATATGATCTTCCAATAAAAGAGGATGAGATGATTTTCCATACACATGACTGTACCTCCTTTAATTTATTTCAGTAGTATTTTATAATTTTAAATGTATAAAAATATTTTACCTAACTGGTTAAATTTATTCCTAGTTTATAGAGTTCTATGTCATACACAAATAGAGACATTTTAACTTCTTATTCTCTGATTCTAATGCCTTTTATTTCTATTTTCTTATTTGATGGCTTGTATGACTACTTCTAGTAGTGGGCAAGAGAAGCAATGAGAGTGGACTTGGATCTCAGTGGAAAAGCTTGATCCTTCTACACTAGTGGTAATGTTAAGCATGTGTTTTTCATACACATCTTTTATGTTGAACTTTCTTTTTAATGTATAAACTTTAACATTTTTTATCAACAGAGGATGCTAAATTATTTTGAACTTACTTTACTTTTCAATGGTTTAATGTTGATCTTTATCTAATGGAAAAATATACATCAGAGTGGAAAAAACATATTTGTTCCATACTGTCTAGTTTTAGCATTGAATCCTTGTATCATATGCAAATCTTCCAACCATAAATAACTCTGGCAGTTACCCTGATACAATTTTGGTATCTTTGAGTTTTCTAAGTGCTCTGATCCTGGCTATTACCAATGGAATTTTAAGCATATTGTTTACTCATTAATTCCACAAACATTTGAAGAAACCATCCACCAACATGCCAAATACCAAGGGTAGAAAAAAGGTTTATTCAAAGATCTAAGGAACCTAGTAGGAAGATCAGGCCTGGATACATGATTGGCTGCTTATAACAATACTACAGGTTAGCCCTAGAAAGCCTGAATGTTAGCATCATGGTATGTTATAAAACTCCACTTTCATCATCAATGACACATAAAAAAGAATACTTTTCAGTCCTGTATAAATTATGATGAAGGCAAGTTTCAGACCAATTCCATTACAAATTCTAACTTACCAAAGCAAAAAATGTCTCAAAATAGTCTTGCAACCTGTTTGTTTTTTAAAACTCAACGACATCCCTGTGTTCTGTTCTAGCCACTCTGAAAAGCATTTCACATGAGAGCTGGACTGAAAGGAAACACAATTACATTCTAATGATGGGTCTAATGAACCCTTAAGTGAAATTATAAAGGGTGAGATTGGAGCAAAGGGACCCAACTGACATCAAGAACATGACTCAATACTGATGCTTTAGCCCAAGTGGATTGGCTGGATTCCACTGCTTGATTCTCACAGTGATGCTCAGTCCACATCATTTTTTACAGAATATTTGTTATTTCAAGCACTGTGTGTTTCATCAAGAAATAAAGGAAAGGATTTCTAACATTACTTACACTTATTAACAAAGAATCTTCCATGTATTTAGCTGGCACTTGAAGTGCTTGCACAGAGTATCTAGAGTGTGAAATCCTCATTAAAGCCTTTCAAGTGCCAACTAACAGCCCCAGGATTACAGGATTAATTTAATGTATTCATGCGCACACAGAGATATATAACACTGAAGTTTTTAAATTATCCTACCACCAATAATAATCATTTTGATAATAATAAAATAATAATCTAAGTATTATAATAATAAGCATGCTTGAAGAATTCTAAGATATAATCATAGTAATTTGTCTTCTTCTCCTTAATTAGGGCAATTTCATCTTACAAAGATGAACAACGACTTTGGCACTTTCTCATTCCTAGCAGAAAAAATAGAGTTCAAGTACAAATATTCCCAAATTGCACAGAACATGTTCATACAGACACCAACAAGCCCTGGTGGTACAAAATTCTTAGTAACATGGAGAAAGTGTGCTCGGTGCCTCAGAGGCGGTGCCTTTTATAAAAGTGGGAGAAGAAAGTGAGAATAATTTTGCAAAGAAATATCTATGAGAAAGAGATCTACACTGTCAAACCCAAAAGAGCATTTGTGATTAGTCACTTCTAACTATGGCTTAGGAACAAAACCTGTCACCCAAAGAGTTTAAATTATTTTTTCTGCAAAACCAAATTAATCCCCATGACTCATCTTCTTAACACCAGCTGAGATTATTTCATCTCCACTAGTTTATTATATTAAAGGGATACTCTCTGTTCCTTTTGAGATTTCGGAGCCACTTGTAAGGTGTCCTGCCACACCAGTGGCAGGAGATGGCTTTGGAGCCATTTGCCCAGTTTGGAATTGCTAATGAAAAAAATAACTCCCTCAAGAAGAAATGGGAGCTCCCTGGAATTTTTTTTTTTTGCATGGGAGCAGAGGAGATAAAATTATGACCCCCCCCCAACAAAAAATAGTTTTATAACTCCCACACAGGACTGGGATCACAGGTGTACTTCAGAAATATGGTACAAAGCCCAAAATTGCTAGCACGGAACTACCAAATGTTCATTATGAAGTTTCATTTAGTTGAAACTGAAAATCAACTCACATTCCTTTTTCACATGATGACAAGCAGAAACCCTAGAGTTTGAAAGGTAAAGTAACTAAATTATTAAGTAATTTGAGACAAGAAAGACCCATGTAGCTTTAGAACTTAGAAGAACATCGGAAGCTCTCGATGGCACAGCGCTGGTGGGAATTCTGAGAATTCTTAGGGTAGGTTGTTTATGCTTAAAGGAGTCTTGCTTTAGTTATATGTTTAGAAATCCTTATTTACTCATCAAGTATATGCCTTTTCTTTCTCATGATCTTGGACATGGAAAATGTTATTTATAATTTCTTTAAGTCAGCTCTATAATTTTCCTGAAATTTTATGCTCATGAGATAGTGTTGATCATTTCAACCGTAGAAGAGCAAGCCAACTTTGGCTCTTCTATAATAAAGCACTTATGTGTGCTGCCTGTAAGCTATGAGAAGGGTGAAAGACCACATCAAAAACCATGAGGAAATGGACCAGCCAGTAGAACTCCCTGGCCATAGCAACCGTAGAACACAAGCAGTAAACATGTTTTGAGAACCACATTGAGAAAAAAAAAAAAAATGCGAGAGCCTCAAGTTCAATATCACTGAAAACTCTCCTCACAATTCTGATTCATGTTTTGTGTCTCAAAAGACAATTACCATCCACCCTGTGTTCATTTCATTTTTGATATGGGCCACACGTTATTTCAAGCACTCTACCTTATAAGTATGTTCTTATTAACCTTGTGTCTTTTCCAGTAACTCCCCACCTCTTCCTAGGCCCTGAATTTTGAATAGCTGATAAGACTTGAAACCCTTTTGATCTGCATTTTCAATGATTTTTTTTCTATTCTTTTCTTCTGTGGTTCTTGTCTATGCAAGAATTAATCCCATTCAATTTGAAGTTTCACTGGTGCTCTTGACAGGTTGTGGGAAACTAAAAGTCACCTGCAACTATAATGGCAGATTAAAACCATATGCAAGCATTCTATAATACTACCCCTACACACTAGGTCCAGAGAACATCATAGATGGGGTGGAAAGACTGTAAGAGCCAGAGGACAAGGAAGTGTGCTGAGAAATAGTGTCTTCTGAACATGACAGGGATGTTTTACCCGTGAAATCTCAGTATAGCTTCATACATAAGACATACTCATGGTCATCCAGCCAACTTGGATGCGAGAAAAGTTTACAAGGTACTACCTATAACTGAATAATTCCAGGAATTGATTTACTACTGAGGGAGGGACAGTCAGTTTTCTTTTGGGTGGAGCACCCTGCCCATACTCAAGCAGTCAACACTAAACCCATATATATATATAACACTAATTAGATTCAATAGATTACAGACATGCACATGCACACACATGCACACACACAAGAACACACACACACACAGAACAGGCAGGATATGCTCATGATATTTTAGGGGAAAAATATAAGGAGGGGGACAAAATCAGGGTGGTGGTCAAAGACTGAATTGTAGCCCTGAGAGTTTTTAATGAGAGGGAATACTGACTGCTATAACCCTGAGGATCTAATTTTCAAGAGTCTCCAATTCCAGTCACCTGGTAAACTTTGGAATCCCCCAGTCTAGCCATGAACACATTTGATATGTAGATAAGGGATGCTTCTGCATTCCTGGCACCCAGGTCAAAACACAGCCAAAGAAACTAAGCAATTCTCTTTGCCAATGTGCTTTTGTAATCTAAACAATCTTGGACCATAGCCCAAAAGAAAACTGGAGAATGTTGAAGTCATTACCTCAGTTTAATTTATGACAAAAGCAAGATGCATAAAGAACAAAAACAATGGCACAGGATCAAAGTGTCTCTCCCCAAGGTCCTGATTTCTGCTCTGTGATGTAGCTTAGCCTCATGAACTCTATCAGTAACTCAACGATGCATTTGCATATTTCATTGTCAAGCTGTTAATATATTCATCTTCTGGAGCTCGGCTTTTCTAAGGGAGCCTAATTCCTTCTTTTGAATTCCTTTTCATTACCACAGGCTCAGCAGGTCCAGAGCTCCCTATTGCTCAGTGCACTACACTTTCAGAGCACAAGTCTTCCTATTCAGTAAATTCTTTAACTAATTACAGGTCTCTTTTATAATAAACTCTTCCCAACATATTACCAGCCGACATTTTTATCTTCTTTCGGTTCTGCCTTTAAAGTTGTTTCACCAATGCTAATTATAAAGAAAATGATAAGGTCAGATTGCTTTTCTTTCACATTCTCAGCAGCTCAGAGAATGAATTGTAGCTTTCTGCTTTCTTATTGTGCAGGTAATGATGTAGTCATAGTGGCAAAGCCTTTACAGAGAGCAAAAATTATATGCTTTTGGCAGAAGTACTAATTATCTCTTCTTGATCAAGGAAAAGAATACTAAACTGGCTTCTAACTACACAGTTTAATTTATACCCACATTTGGAGGCTGGCAAGAAGCCAGAGCTATTTTATGTTACCTTTGGGGGGGTGGCTAGGAAATAAAAATAATATAAAATATTATTATTAAAAAAATGCTTAAGACAGCTAATACATATGATTGATTGTAGAAGGTCATTACTAGTTAAGCTATAATGTAGATGTAAATGCAGAGGTGGCAAGAAAACAGAAGGCAAGAAGATGGATGTTTCACAGCATCCAACTTGAGTAATGTGAGTTAATTCAATCTATTTTGGACATGCCGAGTTAACTCTCTTATTAAATGACTATTTGCACTTCCAGGAAAGGAACAAACTATATATATATAGTTTTAAGGCATTAAAAAACTACATCATTCCCTGGCAACCCCAAAAAGGACAATGTTTTCATCATATTCCCTTCATTTGCTGATTTATACTCACACAGTGTTGAGGCCAGAACTGTCCTCTGTTTGGAAACTACTTGCACTAAACTTTGTTGCATTTAATGATTCTTTGTAAGTTTTTGAAAACATAGTTAGCTGTGAAACCATTTTTAACTATATTCTTACAGGGAAAAAATGGTATTTAGCCTTAACTTATACATTTTACTTCAAAACAATAATTCTGTGGGATCTATATTCATAAACCAGTAATACCTATAACAATAATAGGAACTTAAAAACAAAAAGGAATTCTGTCAACAGAGATAAAATGAATTGGGGGAAAAAATCTCTCTATCTTTTGTTGTTGTTGTTGTTTTCTGTTGTTGTTGTTAATTATAATCTTATTTCTCTTTAATTTCAACCTATGTATATTTTCAAAATACACAGGAAAGGAAGTCTAGCCTTTATTTTGATCACATAAACTCTAGAAGGTAACCATCCCACACTTGTCTTCCTCCTGTTCTCCCCTGCTCTTATTTATGCAAACATACAAGCATCCATAAAATGTTGGTGAGGTGTTTAATGAACCCATGGCAAGATCAAAGGATTACTGAGGCATTCACTGGAGAATGGTCTGCGTATTAATGTTTCTGAGCTTAGAAATAATGACAATATAAAAGTAAGCTATGAGGCTAGAACCAAAATTCAAGTTTTCTGGTTCCCAAGCATAATCTTTATTTTCTCTAAAACACTCTCTCCCGTGACCTTGGTCAAAACGTTCTACTTTTCTGAATCTGTTTCCTTTTCAAAATTAGTTTAATAATATTTCCCAAACTTGCTCACTTGGACAGTTTTGACACACAGTTCACAGTCGTGCAAAAGTATAATGTTAATTTAAATATATTATGGTTTTGAAAATAATAAATACATCAACAAAAAATATTATTAAAATGATATTTGTACTAGTTTAGGGATTATACCATCCTCTTATCTAATAGTAATCATATAGTAACTTTTGAAAAATCTCCATGGGGGTGTGACGCTTGTCTTATATTCTAACTTGAGAGATCTTTTAGTAAGAACTTGTGGTCTTCCCTTGGTCCCACAATGGGTGCTGCTACTGCAGTCAGAGGGTATCACATCCAATGGCTGCACTAGATCCCTCATATTGCACATGAACAGCACATGACAGCACCTACATGTAGATGGAAAAGTCAGTTTTCCTCTCCCCTGGGATTTTCATTAATGCCATAGAACATCCAAACATGGGAACCTCAGAAGTGAAAGGAAGATGGTGCCTTGTGGTGTGAAGCTTGGCAAATGGAAGACAATTAATACTCAAGTAATTCTGGTGCTCTTTGGATGCTGTTTGTGAGACTGAGTTAATGCCAAGTCATGTGGGATTTTTCTGCATTTGCAGCCCCTGCCTGCACACTCCACCCTCCCCTCACCTTGAGCTGCACTCACACTAAAATACAGCATCTGTATGGTTCCAGGGAGTTTCTTTAGGGTATCTAGGAGGAGAAAATATCCAACAAAAGATAAGCAGAAAAGCATCGACGACTGACTAAGGGCTCAGGTGAAGATATAAATCATAAATTCACATTTGGAATTATACATATTTTTAGTATGCCAAAGACAGAAGCATAGAAAACAGTATGTCAAGTTAATTTACCAGCTAAACAGCTTGAATTTTATAGACAAACTCATCACGAATCTAGACATTACAGATTCTAAGACATAAAACTAACAGTCCACAGGACTCTAGCCGGCCCTTCCTGAGGAATTTCAAATTGAGGTAATACAAAACACAGATGAAATAGTATTTGCAAAGACTGGGGAGAAAAGCAAATAATATATTAGAAGTTAAGTTAGGCTAAAGGAACAGAAGATCTCGATATGACCAAAGTACAAGTTATAAAGTGGGGAGAATATACGTACTCAGTGGGGCAAATGTGAGAATACTATTCTGACATCAAGCTATTGTTATGACCACCAAGTTCAAAGTAATACCCTGGAGTGGGTGGTTCCATAAGACAGCCATGAGAGAAGGAAATCAAAGAGCATTGACATAAATATGCTGGACCAACACTCAGTGTGAAAGGGAAGTTTACAGCATAAGGATGGGAAGTGTTACTTACTTTAACTCTGCTGTCCTTCAACGAGGCTGAGCTAAAATAACCTGCATGAGAAGAAGGGAACAGAACTCACCAATGGCCCAAAATGGCGTCTGTGCATCTGGGTACCAAATGGCAAGACACCACTTCACAGACATCCACAGACAGAAATTCCTTGACCCTGACCCTGCTGTAGGCTAATTCCCAAAGTGAAAAGTGAGACAAGTAGGAGAAGTACCATGCAGAGATGAGAGTGAAACAGGGATAAATGATAACAACACAAAGCAAAAGAGTTGGCCTTTTGGAGTAGCGGGATAAACATGGTGAGTGTTTAGAATGGGAAAGATGTGGGAGGAGTACTGACAGAGCAGTGTGCTCTGCAAGCGACGAGAGACGCAGTGATGGTTACCATCCTGAAAATGGAGGTGGGCTTTCCTAGTCACTACTAACCCATGTCTACTTATATCCTTTCCTAGAAGAAAGGCCGACCCCCTCAAACCAAGATGTATCTTTATATCATACAGATTTATACAAGATGCACCAGGGTGATGCACCTGGAACTTGCAATATAGCCACTCATGACCCTCCTGATAGAGGCTGTGTAGTCCTGGGATTACAAATGTGTGCCTTCATGTGCAGCACAGTGCACCCTACCTTAATTAGAGACCAGAAACACTCAAAGTAAGTCTTGCATACTTCCACGTTCTTTTGGCTCCACACCACCATGCCCTTTTGTACCGTCCTGTCAACCTCGTAAGGAAACATTACTAAAGGCTCTGGAATGGAGGAAGCTGTAGCTACAGGTCTCTTGGAGTGGCATAGAAACACTCAGGCGTGTAATAGAACCGGAAATTCTGTGGTAATCTCTCCATGGCCTCTGGACCATATCCTTAAGTAATGAAGAAAACCCTGATCACTGGTGTTTCGGTATTGCATCTGGGACCCTTTGGTTATCACAAAGCTTACAGTGCATGTGAACACTCTCACAGCCTGCCCTGCCCTTCACTTTCCCAACATTTGAAAGTGTTTGAAAGCATGTCGTTCTCTGCACTAAATGCAGTCATGCTCGAGAAACCGAGTGTGGGTGCTGCTTTTAGCTCAAAATTAGGTCCTATCGATACACTCGTTTCTTCTTTCTACAATCCAGCTTACTCCGGAAACTGGTTATGGTCAGTGCAATAGTTAACTTTTAAAATTCTTTGTTTTCCATTAACTACAGGGTACTTTTGTGTCTTCAAATTAAAATGACAGAGACTGAACATAAAAATAAGGTACCTCAGAAACATGAAAATTGTATTATCAGAACATGTTGATACTCTGTTTTCACTATTATCAAACCAAATGAATTAGTCATATCCTTAGTTCCTTGGGGAAAGTCCAACTTTATGCTTTGCACATGATTGCTATAACTGTATAACTTAATAAAAACCATAAAATTCAGGAACGGGTGCTCTTGCAATAAGTGAGAGGGAAGAAGTTAATGGCTACTCTGGCATAAAGGAAGGTCTCTCTGCCTCTTCCTAGGGAACACTGCTGAATTCGGGATGGAACTGTGTAGCCAGCTGGTTATTAGCACTACAGTGGAAACTATTAGTTCCTCCTATAATCATCCTGGCAAGCTGGGGCATAATTGTAATTGTAATTCATTTCTATTACTTAAACTGAAAATTAACAAATTATCCTATAAACATCTAATTTCTCTCATCTTCCTATCAGCAAAAGGATATTTTTATTGCTGTTTCTGATATTTAAGAAGAAAGACAAGAGAGAAATTTAAAAGCATTTCTTATATTTCTATCTCTTAATTGGTAGAAATTTTATTTTATATACTAAAACAAAATACATGATTTTCATAGATTTTAGCCTTTAAAAAATTATTATTTATTTTTATACATTTCAGTCATATTCTTTTCCCTTCCCCAACGTCTTCCTCCCAGATCCTCCCCCACCTCCCTACCCACCCAACTTTGTGTTCTCTCTCAACAAATAAAATAAATTAAAAAAAAATCAAAACAAACAAAAACCCAATATGATTTTTAAAAATACCAAAACAAACAAGAACAAAAAAGAACAAAAACAATATGGAGTCCAATTTGTGTTGACCAAGTTCTAGGCATGAGGCCTTCCCTGGCTGTGGTTGATAAACCTAGTGTCATTCTAGTGGAAAAGCTGATGTTATCCTTTCCAGCAGGTTATCAATTGCAAATAGCTTCTTGGTTAGGAGTAGGACTCTGTGTCACCTTCCCCACTGCTGTGCTGAGGTTTTGCCTGGTTTGAACTTGTGCAAGTCTTGTGCATGCTGTCATAGGCTCTATGAGTTCACATGCCTATCAACCCTGTAGAGTGTAGAAGACACTGTGCTCTTGAAGTTATCCACCACCTCTGGCTCTTACAAAAGCATTTTTAAAGCTACAGAGAAGAGAAGATTTTACCTATTTCCAAGAAGCACATCCCATCCAACACAGAGAGGGCTGGAAAAGTACACATGTCATAGCCACATGACATGCTCCTGGCCTCTGGCCTAGTTATTGTCAAGGTAGACACTAGGGATCTGGCTCAGAAAGACTCTAAGTTACTTCCTTGGTTCATCCTTACTGAATTAGTATCAGATCTAGCTACAGCATGCATTCAACTCTTCCAAGTATATATTTAAAAAAAATATTTAAAGGGTATAGTTGTCACATTGGATTTTGGGTCAGAATCTGCATAAATCTTTTATTTCTGAAGATGAATCCATAGGCATTTAAAGAGACTGAAAATTTATGTTAATCTTTGAAAGATGTAAAAAGCTGGAAGCCATCATAGCTGATTCTGTGGATAATGTCAAAGTTCAACACAGAAAATAAGTGACTGTGGTTATTTTTGGTGCTTAGTGTTGTGACATTTGTGTAATTCTAAAGTTCACCCTGAAGTATAAATAGAAAAAAAAAAGGAAAAGAACAACTCATGTAAGTGTTGCAGTTATGGAGAAATTCCAAAGTCACACTGTATGGCCATCTTGCCTTGCTGTGGGATGTCTTTCTGTATACTGCAAATATGTGTTGCTCTGATTGGATGATAAATAAAGCTGTTTGACCAATGGCAAGGCAGAATAAGGTTAGGTGGGATGTTCAAACTGAAGACACGGGAGGAGAAAGGAGAGTGAGGAGAGATACCACCCTGCTGCCCAAGGAGCAACAAGATGCCAGCAGACCGGTAACGCTACAGCCTCATGGCAACATATAGATTAACAGAAGCAGGTTGAGTGAGTTAAGTTATAAGAGCTAGATAGCAAGAAGCCTGACCCATAGGACATACAGCTTATAGATAATATAAGCCTCTATGTGTCTACTTGGGACCAAGTAACTGCAGGACCAGGAAAGAGAGATTCTTCCTCACTGCTGGGCCAGGCAGGACCAGAGAAACTTCAAGCTACATTGTCTACTTCAGACAGCATCACTGTGAGAGTGCTACCATAGGAGTATCAGGAGAACCGACGACCCGGTGAGCAGGGCAATGCTATTTTACCAGCTCAGGTGTCCAAAGTGAAATTCTTTATTCTGATATACATAGCTGAGTTTGGGAATCATTAATGAATCTAGCATTCAAAAGCTTCAGGCAGACTCCTTGTACTTTATATACTCTATTTTGTCTATCAAGTCACATACTCCTAGCAAAATAGTTTTTAAAAGAATGCCAACAACCAAGTGCTTGCTGTAATGGCTAAATTGTCTCTGAAAGAATGTAAAGACCACCAAAGAACTAACTTTCCATTTATTGGATCATTTTTTATATAACTTTATAGGTAAATAATATTTCAGCTTCTCATATTATTGTACTCCACAAGTTAACAAGGCCAAGGTATCATGCTGGCAGTCTCCATCCTTAGGAAGATGTAAGTGGGAATCTGGTTTGACTAATACAATTTGTGAGGCTCCCTCTGGGACACAGGGAGTTCTTGGGATTTACCATACTTTTGCCTTTTCTAAAAATTTCTGTAGGCAACTATAAAGGCAAGGTAGAACTATACAGATTCCAAGTGACATGTCTGATATCCTAGCTGATCAAAGGCATTAACAATGGCTGATATCATAAAAACAAGAGAAACTTTGAAGGACCAGACCTTAAGAGAATGAGAATTTTGTTGTTTGGACTATAGACAAATGTGACCTACCCCTCCAATTTACTAGAAACAGGTAACTAATTCTGGTTTTACATATGTACATTCATCAAACTTTTATGCATAGATTATTTTACTTCTAAGTAGACGTCATATAAAATTAGGACAAATTTTGTATTATTAAGATTGAATAATAGTCATGTGAATCATCTAGTTCATCAGGATGAACGTTCAGGTAGAATATTTGACAATAACTAAAATATGAAACTGGGATTTTGATGGCCTGAGTCTTCCTTGTCTCAGCCTCCAGCCCGAAAACCTTACTCAGGCCATTTTGTTCTCAAGTTCCTATGTCAACAAATGTTGAATAAATACAGGAATTGGTAAATGAATGACGGAATCCATAATATTATATCATATCTTCTCCAATTTTTCCCTCAGAGACTCTGATATTTATTTATTTGACTAATATGATATCCTAAAATGAGCTTAGTTCTCTATCAAGGGTTGCATTGACATTGACATATCTTATATGTGTCGTACCTAGGTTCAGACCATCTAGAGCCCTCATAGAATACTTAATTGCACATTTTAATTTGATTATATGAAAATAAATCAAAGACACATGATAAATTTTTCAACCATTTCCAATCTGAAATATAAAAATCCCACATTCCGGCCGGGTAGTGGTGGTGCATGCCTTTAATCCCAGCACTCGGGAGGCAGAGGCAGGTGGATCTCTGTGAGTTCAAGGCCAGCCTGGTCTACAGAGTGAGATCCAGGAAAGGCGCAAAGCTACACAGAGAAACCCTGTCTCAAAAAACAAAACAAAACAAAAAACAAAAACAAACAAAAAAACCCACATTCCTACTACATAAAACTGTACTCATAACACTTATTAAATGAGTTTAACTGGCATTTCCTTCAAAAAGATTCACAACAAATTCAGTCAGGTATAGGTATTTTCTATCCTTTATTTATCTGCCAGATCCATGCTTAAAATTTTACTAGCTAGTCCTCCATTTTAATTAAGTTCTTCCATGCCAGGGGACTGCATTAATTTAAAATATAAGGTAGCTACAACTATGTGAAGGATACAAACAAGAGTCAATATATAATTAGTCTCTTTAATCCAGCAAGACATAAATAGGTCCTATTTCTGGAATACCATAACAAGTTGGGGGTTTCAGTGATGAACAGTGACAGCCCAAATTTTTAAATAAATTATCTTCATTCATTAACAGACAGTATTAACAAATCATCTATTGTTAAGTAAGTCAAAGGTTATCTTGCCTCCTCCCACCCCCCCCCCCTGCCCCTTTGGACTAAAGTCAGTCTAAGACAAGGTAATGAAGATCAAATTTAAAAAAAAAAAAAAAAAAAAAAAACTACATCAAGTCATCATGGTTCACCACTCATCTTTGAAAGACTGAGGATGAGAAAGATAAAGAAAATTAATTCCCGATTTACATATCCTGCTAATAAAGTGGCAAGGTCTTATGGAACAAAGACAACAGCTGCAAATTATGTAATTATGTATCTGTATGCAAATTTGCAGACATCTCATAAATGCTGGAACACTATTTGCAATGCTAATTAAGAGGCTTTTACTGCGGCTGCATAATTCCGACATGTGATTTGGTTCCAGATGTCTCTGTAGCTCGTGAAACCTTCATTGTCAGGTTAGCTGAGGTAGCACACATTAACACTGCTCATAAAACCTCTATTTATAATTAAATTACTTGCAGTGACTCAGTTATTTTTCATCCTCCTCCTTCCCCACTCTGTTACTCATATTACATGTAGCAATCCCAAAGTTTGGAATGAAGGAAATTTCTTTCTATATCTATATCCCCCTACAAGTGGCTAATCTGTTTAACCTCATCCACATAAACCAAGTTCAAGTGCATAATGAGCATGGGAAAGTTCAGATACCAGACTAACCCCAAATGCAATTGTTGACAGATGCTGTGAAGTTTTATTTAATTTATAAAAGAATAGTTCCATTTTCTATCATCTAATATCAGCCTTTTGATAGCCTGAAGTCTTCCTCTTTATTTTTCACAAGAAAGTAAGATGCTTTCAGAGACAGTAGGGAATTGGTAACATCCTTTTAACTCACAGATAAGAAAAAAAGATGAAGGAATATATTTCTTGAGCACCTATTATGTGCTCAGAAATAGAGGAGCTACAAAGATCTACAATTAGTTTGGAATAAAAGATAAGGAAAGAGCACCAGGGTAGCACAAGAATATGAGGCTCAAATGCTCACTTGAGACAAGAGCAGATAAATGAAACCAAAGATAAGTCCTCAAGACAATTTATTCTAAAAATGTATTTGTCTTTCATACTGCCAAACTTTCACCCAAACCACTAATACTACTAAAAGTATGAACTGTTATATGAATTACTCCTTTTAAGAAGCTTTAGAGAAATTGCCCAGCAGTCCCTGGTATTTGAAGACATGGGTTCCTATAGAATATACAGTATAGATCATGGTATAGTAGACAGACACCATAAACTATAAGCAGAAAATCTACCATAGGTACAAGCTTTTGGGTGGGAAGTTTTCTGGTGCTTGTGTCCTAGATGTGAAAGATAGCTTCATTAAATACTTAAGATGCATGCTCATTACCCTGGTATCCTAACAGAACTTGTTTACTATTTGGCAGCAGGATGGAACTTGGACCACACTAACCACTACCTCTGAGAAACTGCACAAGTCTCTCAGACATGGACCACTGTGGTTTGACTTTAAAATATCCCCAGTAGGTCCTAGGATTTGTGCACCTGGTGCCAAGATGGGGGCACTGTTTGGGAAGGTTGTGAAACCTTGGGAGGTGAGGCCTGCAGGGCATTTACCCACCAACCCCACAGTTCCCCACAGTTTTCTTGAGTGCGAGCAGCAAGAAATATTAGATAGAAGGATTTATATTGCGGAGATAAACACATAGAAAATATATGATAGCCTCTAGAGGGCCTGGAACCTATTCTAACAAGTCCTGACTGTCTCTGCCCCAGGGTATTTATAGAGACCCCAAGGGGTGGAGCAAAAGACCTCCCCCAGCACAGCCAAGTGCAGACCATCTCAGACACCTGCACTCAGGCCTGTGGTCCTAATCATCCTCTATGCAGACCTGCTGGGTAAAGCCACGAGGAACCTGAAAACGGGCTCCCACAGAGGCCTAGCTGGCAGATGCAGGAGGTATCTGCTTCCTATTCCATCCTGCTTCCTCATCTGTGAGTTGAGCAAGCCCCTGTAGTGCCCACACACTGCCACCAGGTCCTTTATTATGCCTCCCCCATCACAACAGAGTGCATGCTCCAACGCTATGAGACAAAATAAATCCTTCATCTCCAATGGGGCTTCTGCCCTTTAGTCATAGCAGAGGAAAATAACTAATTTGGAGAGAATAGTATTCTAAACCTCAGGAAGGGAGTGAGGGCTTGAGACGGAGGGGATGAAGGAATAGGAGCTGCAATGTCAGCCCTTGGCGACAAACTTACACCACCAGAGAAAAGACTGTCACTGACACTCCTCCCCAGGCAAAGTTGGGTGGGAAAAGTCCTTGTAAGAACTTGTTTGAACTTGTGTTGGTGTGCTGAGTTGAGAGCACATATACACTTAAAGATGACTAGTGATTTCCCAGCTAGAAAACAAGTGAACAGGATTTGAAAAAGACATGTCATAAGGTGCAGAAAGAAAAAGAATGAGTCATTCTGTACTTCGGACCTCTTGGTGCTCGAGGGTCTAGAAGAGATCATTGGCAGTTCCCACAGCTCCCTAAGCAAGCTCAGTAGAATGTAAGGGAAAATTTCTCCTAGTGCTGCTGAGCAGAGAGGCTCCAAAGCCATGGACAGAGGTCAAGAAAAAGGTAGAACTCATGGTGACAAAGAACGAGGATGCTAGCCTCAGTTCCTTGAGAAACCGAATCAGGACGACAGTCATCCTTGTCCTGAGAAGAACAGCAGTATCAGAAATATGAACCAAGGCCACTACCTTTAGAGACAGCCAAATGGACTCAGGCTAGCCTGGTGCTAAGATTAGCTTCTGTGCACTAACATGTATAACAGTGTCTTTCGGTTTCATTGCTGTATTAAGTTATTTTTCTATTGCTGTGATAAAACACCATGGCCAAGGCAATTTACAGAAGAGAGGCTGTACTTGGGCTTATGTTCCAGAGGGATGAGAGTTCCTCATGGCAGAAAGTGGAAGGATGGCCGCAGGTATGGTTGCAGGAATGGTGGCTGGAACCGTAAGCTTAGAGCTCACGTCTTGAACCCCAGTTACAAAGCAGAGAGATCAAACTGGAAATGCTGCCTGTCTCCAAACTGACAAAGCCCACCCCCAGTGCCATACTTCCTCCAACCAGGCCAAACCTCCTAAACCTCCCCAAACAGTGCCACCCACCAGAGACCATGTATTCAAATGCCTGCAACTCTGGGGACATCCCAATGAAAGCACCACCATTATCTCTCTGGTTTGCTACCCCAGCACTAAAATCAAACTGATAGTCCTTAAGAGAAAGGAGTCAGACTGGAAGTATCTTGAAGCCAGATTGTATCCAATGTTTCACTACATCTGTACAAAACGCAACATATGGAGAAAGATGGCTAAGTGGAGAGAGAGATCTACAGATAGAAAGATATACAAAGAGTCAGATCTACAAAGACAGATGACAGCTGGCATAGAGAGAAAGACCCATACAGAGAGACATAAAGAAACAGAGGCATACAGGGAAGGAGAGACAGAGAAACCCCACCACTTTGGTTGCAAGGATATAATGTTGACTTGTATGTATGAGATCCCTGTTCTAAACGTGCCTGATTTACATTTAAACATGCAAACATGAGAAAAGATAAAGCACGAGACACCGGAAAAATGATCACTGAAGGAACATGGCTATGTTTTTATAGAGCTGTGATATGAGAATCCAGAATCCTGGCTCTCCCTTCTGCATCTACTTCATTGCTCCCAAAACTGAAAGTCAAACATTTAAAAAAGTCATCGTCATCACAGCATAAGTCTTATCCCATGAAATTTACTCTCTGAAACACTGGCTGAACCTACACTTTGACCTGGCCAGCCTTTGCTCCTGTGGAGGAATCGGCACAGACCGTGTTCCTGTTTCTACACCCTGTGCTCAGCTTCTGATTGTGCCCCTCTCTTACTCACGACAGAAGGGCTGGTTGTCCTTTGGGGCCATCAGTTTTTCCTGAGCCCTCATCCTGTCCTTAAGGTTGAAGCTTCATTATCTGAGAATACTAGAGACAACCTAATGTCATTGCAATGACATGTTAGAGTATCATTTTCATCATCCCAGGTGTTCCATACACATTGAGTGTCCCTGTCCATTTCTCCCAAGTCTCAGCTTCTACCCATCTTTACAACCTACTTCATCTGCTTCCTCTGCCTCTTCAATAAAAAGAAATCATACAACACATGATTTGTGCCTGGTTTCTCAGTACATTTTCAAGTTTCATGCGTGTTGTAAAATAAAAATTTTATTACATTTTTATCTACCAATAGTATTCTACTGCAAGTCCATTTAAACCACTTTACTTTAATCAGCTAGTGATAGATGTGTTGTTTCTGCTTTTTGATCACTATAGTTACGAGACTATAAATATCAAAATGTAAGTATCTGTACTTGTTTCCCGTAGGTTTGGGCCTAGAATCACTGGGCGACATGGCCATGATGCTACTTAACTTTCTGGAGAATCGCCAAACTACATTTCAAAGTGGTACCACCAATTGGCACTCCCCAGCTGTAGATGAAATCTCCAGTTTCTTGTCTTCTCATATACACTTCCCTGTAGGGATCTCTTGCTATAACCATTCTCTTACATCTACTTCCCTAAGGATGAATGTTGGCTATTTTTTTGGACTTATGATTTCTATTTGTTGTTGGGAAAACATCCATTAAATGTTTTATCTTTAATTGGATTAATTGTTCACTGCATCTAATTACCAAGTCACCAACTCTCAAATTAAAGAGTTGGATTTGCTTCAGCTTTCTTTTCCCACATGTCTTTCTATTGTTGTATCTAAAATATGACTGCCTGGATGAGTTAAAAATAAATTGCCATTCATCAGGCCCTGCAGGAAGGCTCCCCTTTTCCAAGACTGCAGGCAGACACTGCAGTCTCCACACTCTGCCCCCACACCCATCTGCCAGAGACCCCAGCCACTTCCTGAGACTCAGAGACCAGCCCCCAGCTTCCATCCTGCCCTAGAACTCCTGGAGAAGAGGTGAGTGCCTGGGGTCACACCCAGAGAGGCCCACACCTGAGTCACAGCCCAGGGCACCAGCCACTCCAGGGAAGACCTGCCCAACTGGACCCCAGGTTCTGGCCACAGGGAAGGTCTCCCCATCCCCTCTGGGAAGGTACCCCCTAGGCAAGACCCTCTGGTGAACCCTACAACCTCCACGCCCTGCTCCCGCACCCATCTGCCAGAGACCCCAGCCACTTCCTGAGACTTAGAAACTAGCCCCCAGCTTCCATTATGCCCAGGAACTGCCATCTGGACCAGAGGTGAGTGCCAGGGGTTGTAGTCAGAGAGGCAACCACCTCTGGGTCCCACCCCTGGGTACCAGCCATCCTGGGAGGACCTGCCCAACTTGGTCCCAGTTTTCGGCCATTCCTCAGGCCCTGCTGGAAGGCTCCCCTTTTCCAAGACTGCAGGCAGACACTGCAGTCTCCACACCCTGCACCCACACCCACTTGCCCGAGACCCCAGCCACTTACTGAGACTCAGAGACCAGCCCCCAGCTCCCATCCACCCCAGAACTCCCATCTGGACCAGAGCTTCCATCCTGTCCCTGAACTCCCATCTGGACAAGATAAGGAGATCCCAGGGACTTCCTGAGACTCAGAGTCCAGCCCCCCAGCTCCTATGCAGCCAGCACTCTCTTCTGGATCAGAGCTCCCATCTGGCCCAGAGCTTCCATCTGGACCAGAAAGAGGCTCTCTAAATCTGTCAGCTCTGTCTGGACCAAGTACACTGATAAGACCAAGAATGAACCCAAGAGGAGATGGGCAGACGTCAAGGCAGAAGTACATACAACAAAATAAAGAGCAATACACCATCACCAGGACCTAGCCCTTCTCCAACAGCTAGACCTGAACATCACGGAATGGAAGAAGAAGAAGAAAACAACCTTATAAGTAACATCATGAAGAGGCTAGAGCCTTATATAGAAGAAATCAAAAATAAAGTGGAGGAACAGACAAACAAAAAATGGGAAGAACGCAAAAAAAAAAAAAAGAAAAAAAACTAGAGGAAAGGACAAATAAAGCAGAAGAAAACAATAAGTCCCTGAAAGAAAATCATGAAAAAGCAAGGGAAACAGTCCAAGACCTGAAGAGGGAAATAGAAAAATTGAAGAAGACACTAGCAGAAGGAATGCTGGAAATAGAAAATCTGAGTAAACAAACAGGAACTTCAGATGCAAGTATAACCAACAGAATGCAAGAGATGGAAGAGAGGATCTCTGGTGTTGAAGATACATTAGAAGAAGTAGATTCATCAAAGAAAACACTAAAACCAACAAAGTCATGTGTAGCACGAATCTTAAATGGTCTTATTAATGAAATCAACCCTGAGGCCAGTTATTGGGGTGAATGCTGGAAGATCAGAGACACAGAACAAGCCACAGCTATCTCACCTTGATAGTTCCTCAGGTGATCCTGTTTCCACAGGCTGGAAGCTTCTGAGTCCTCCTCCACATGAATCTCAGCTGAACTGTGTTGCTCCAAAGCCTGAACGCTTAAACAACCAAATGTTTAACTAACTAAATGCTTACTCACTCTGGTGCCTGGTTTTCTCATCTTTTATATCTTCCTGCTTTCTGTGCCACTCCCTGGGATTAAAGGCTGGGTTTCTGGGATTAAAGGAGTGGGTCACCTTGCTTAGCTGTTTCTAAAGTGGCCTTGAATTCAGAGGCCCGGCTAGTTCTGTCTCTGGAATGCTAGGATTAAAGGCATATGCTACCACTGCTTATTCTCTTGTTTAATTTTGTGGCCGTCCTGCTCTCTGACCACAGACAAGTTAATTTCAGGGAACACACAATATTTCAGGGAATACAACACCCACCACAGTCATGACCCAAAATGTCCAAGAAATTTGGGACACCATGGAAAGACCAAACCTACAAATAATAGGGATAGAGGAAGGAGAAGAATACCAACTCAAAGGCACAGAAAATATATTTAACAAGATCATAGAAGAAAACTTTCCCAAGTTAAAGAAGGAAATGCCTATGAGAATACAAGAAGCCTATACAACGCAAAACAGACTAGACCCCCCAAAAAATCCCCTCGCCACATAATAATTAAACAACTAAATGTACAGAATAAAGAAATAATATTAAGGGTAGCAAAGGAAAAAGGCCAAGTGACTTTTATAAGGCAAACTAATCAGAATAACACCCAATTTCTCAATGGAGACTTTGAAAGCCAGAAGGACATAGACAGATATAATGCAGACACTAAGAGACCATGGATGCCAGCCTAGACTAATATACCCAGCAAAACTTTCAATCATCATAGATGGAGTGAACAAGACCTTCCAAGACAAAACCAGATTTAAACAATACTTATCCACAAACCCAGCCCTACAGAAAGCACTAGAAGGAAAATTCCAACCTAAGGAAGGCAGATACACCCATGAAAACACAGGCAATAGAAAACACTACAGCAGTAAACCCCAAAGAAGAGAAGTACACACACACTACCACCAAAAAATAAAAATAATAACAGGAACGAACAATCACTGGTCATTAATACCCCTTAATATCAATGGACTTAATTCACCTATAAAAAGACACAGACTAACAGTATGGATACAAAAACAGGACCCATCTTTCAGCTCCATACCAGAAACACACCTCAAACTCAAAGATAGACACCTCCTAAGAATAAAAGGCTGGGAAAAGACTTTCTAATCAAATGGTCTTAAGAAGTAAGCTGGTGTAGCCATCCTAATATCCAGCAAAATAGACTTCAAACTAAAATCAATCAAAAGAGATGATGAAGGACATTACACACTCATCGCAGGAAAGATCCACAAAGATGAAGTCTCAATTCTGAACTTTTATGCCCCAAACACAAGGGCACCCACATATGTAAAAGAAACATTACTAAAGCTTAAATCACATATAAAAACCCACACATTAATAGTGGGAGACTTCAACACTCCACTTTCACCTCTGGACAGATCGGCCAAATTGAAACTTAACAGAGACATAATGGACTTCACTGATGTAATGGCTCAAATGGACTTAACTGATATCTACAGAACATTCCACCTGAACAAAAAAGAATATAGCTTCTTCTCAGCACCCCATGGAACTTTCTCTAAAATCGACCACATACTTGGCCACAAAGCAAATCTCAACAGATACAAAACAATTGGAATAACCTCCTGTGTTCTATGGGACCACCATGGTTTAAAGTTAGATTCCAACAACAACAAAAAAAAAGAAAAACAAAAACAACAACAACAACAAAAAAAAACTACAGAAATCCTGCAATCTCTTGGAAACTGAATAATGCTCAACTGAATCACCAATGGGTTAAGGAAGAAATAAAGAAAGAAATTAAAGACTCCCTAGAGATCAATGAAAATGGATACACAACATACCCAAACTTATGGGACACTGTGAAAGCAGTGCTAAGAAGGAAATTCATAGCACTAAATGCCCACATAAAGTAGCTGGAGAAATCTCACGTTAGTGACTTGACAGCACACCTGAAAGCCCTTGATCACGAAGAAGCAAAGTCTCCCAGGAGGAACAGATGCCAGGAAATTATCAAAGTGAGACCTGAAATCAATAAACTAGAAATAAAGAGAACAATACAAAGGCTTAATGAAACAAAGAGTTGGTTCTTTGAGAAGATCAATAAGATAGACAAGCCCTTATCCAAACTAACCAAAAGACAGAGAGAGAGCATCCAAATTCACAAATAAGAAATGAAAAAGGGGACATAACAACAGACAATGAGGAAATCCAGAGAATCATCAGGTCATACTTCAAAAACCTCTACTCCACAAAACTGGAAAATCTAAAAGAAATGGATAATTTTCTGGATAGGTACCACATACCTAAGTTAAATCAAGACCAGATAAACCATTTAAATAGTCCAACAACCCCTAAGGAAATAGAATCAGTCATCAACCAAAAAAAGCCCAGGACCAGATGGTTTCACTGAAGAATTCTACCAGATCTTCAAAGAAGAATTAATACCAATACTCTTTAAATTGTTCCACACAATAGAAGCAGAAGGAATATTACCAAACTCCTTCTATTAGGCTACAATTACCCTGATTCCTAAACCAAACAAAGAGGCAACGAAGAAAGAGAACTACAGACCGATCTCCCTCATGAATATTGATGCAAAAATACTCAATAAAATACTGGCAAACAGACTCCAAGAACACATCAAAACAATTATCCACCATGATCAAGTAGGCTTCATCCCAGGGATGCAAGAGTGGTTCAACATACAAAAGTCCATCAATGTAATACACCATATAAACAAACTCAAAGAAAAAACCCACATGATCATCTCACTAGATGCAGAAAAGGCATTTGACAAAATCCAACACTTCCTTCATGATAAGGGTCTTGGAGTGATCAGGAATACAGGGAACATAAGTAAACATAATAAAGGCAATCTACAGCAAGCCAACAACCTACATCAAATTAAATGGAGAGAAACTCAAAGCAATACCACTAAAATCAGGAACAAGGCAAGGCTGTCCCCTCTCCCCATACTTATTCAATATAGTACTTGAAGTTCTAGACAGAGCTATAAGACAACATAAAGAGATTAAGGGGATAAAAATTGGAAAGGAAGAAGTCAAGCTTTCCCTATTTGTAGATGACATAACAGTATACATGAGTGACCCCAAAAATTCAACCAAGGAATGGATACAGCTAATAAAAACCTTCAGCAACATAGCAGGATACAAGATTAACTAAAAATAATCAGTAGCCCTCCTATATACAATAGACAAACAGGCTGAGAAATCAGAGATAATCACCCTTTATAATAGCCACAAATGATATAAAATACCTTGGGGTTACTCTAACTAAGCATGTGAAGGACCTATATGACAAGAACTTTAAGTCCCTGTAAAAGAAACTGAAGAAGATGTCAGAAAATGGAAAGATCTCACATGCTCATGGATAGGCAGGATTAACATAGTAAAAATGGTAATCTTACCAAAAGCAATCTACAGATTCAACGCAATCCCTATCAAATTACCAACACAATTCTTCACAGATCTGGGAAGAATAATACTCATCTTCATGTGGAAAAACAAAAAACCCAGAATAGCTAAAAGAATCCTGTACAATAAAACAACCTCTGGAGGCAACACGATCCCAGACCTCAAGCTCTACTATAGAGCTACAGTAATAAAAACAACTTGGTACTGGCATAAAAACCAACATGTGGACCAATGGAATCAAATTGAAGACCCTGACAGTAACCCGCACACCTATGAACATATAATTTTTGACAAAGAAGCCAAAACTTTACAATGGAAAAAAGAAAGCATCTTCAACAAATGGTGCTGGCATAACTGGATGTCAATGTGTAGAAGGCTGCAAATAGATCCATATCTGTCACCGTGCACAAAACTTAAGTCCAAGTGGATCAAAGACCTCAACATAAATCCACTTACTCTGAACATGATAGAAGGGAAAGTAGGAAGTACTCTTGAACACATTGGCACCTGAGATCACTTTCTAAATATAACACCAGTAGCACAGACACTGAGAGAAACAATCAATCAATGGAATCTGTTGAAACTGAAAAGCTTTTGTACAGCAATGGACATGGTCAACAAGACAAAGCGACAGCCTACAAAATGGGAAAAGGTCTTCACCAACCTCACATCTGACAGAGGGCTGATATCCAGAATATATAAAGAACTCAAGAAATTAGACATCAAAATGCCCAACAGTCCAATTAAGAAATGGGCTATAGAACTAAACAGAGAATTCTCAACAGAGGAAGTTCAAATGGCTGAAAGACATTTAAGCAATTGCTCAACATCCCTAATTATCTGGGAAATGCAAATCAAAACGACTCTGAGATACCACCTTATACCTGTTAGAATGGCTAAGATCAAAAACACAGAAGACAGCTTATGCTGGAGAGGATGTGGAGCAAGGGGAACTCTCCTCCACTGCTGGTGGGAATGCAAGCTTGTACAGCCACTTTGGAAATCAATATGGTGCTCCCTTAGAAAATTGGGAATCCATCTCCCCCAAGACCCAGCTGTAGCACTCTTGGGCATATATCCAAGGAATGGTCAATCAAAGCAGAAGGGCATTTGTTCAGCTATGTTCATATCAGCATTGTTTGTAATAGCCAGAACCTGGAAACAACCTAGATGCCCTTCAACTGAAGAATGGATAAAGAAAATATGGTACATATATGGAGTACTACTCAGCAGAGAAAAACAATGACATCATGAGGTTTGCAGGCAAATGGATGGATCTAGAGAAAATCATCCTGAGTGAGGTAACCCAGACTCAGAAGGACAAACATGGTATGTACTCACTCATAGGAGGATACTAGATGTAAAACAAAGATGACCAGACTGCTACACAACTCCAGGGAAGCTACCTAGAAAACGGGACCTTAGGAAAGACCCAGGTATCACCCAATGACAGAGAAATGGATGAGATCTACATGAACAACCTGGATGACAGTGGGAGTAATGAAGAGCAAGATTTGAGGGAAAGAAAGCTTAGGGGAGCAGGAGATCCCAGCTGGATTAAGAACAGAAAGGGAGAACATGGAATAACAGACCATGATAAATGAAGACCACATGAGAACAGGAATAGGCAGAGTGCTCGAGAGGTCCCCACAAATCCACAATGATACATCCTCTGTAGACTGCTGGCAATGATCAAGAGAAAGCCTGATCTGACCTAGTCTGGCGATCAGATGACCAAACACCCTAAGGGTCGTGCTGGAACTCTCATCTGATAACTGATGGAAGTGGATGCAGAGATCCTCAGCCCGGTCCCAGGTGGAGCTCCAGGTGTCCAATTGTCGAGAAAGAGGAGGGACTGTAAGAGCATGAATTGTTGAGACCAAGACTGGAAAAAGCAGAGGGACAAATAACCAAACAAATGGAAGCACATGAATTATGAACCAAAGACTGTGGAGCCCCCAGCTGGATCAGGCCCTCTGGATAAGTGAGACAATTGAATAGCTTGAACTGTTTGGGAGATATCCAGGCCGTGGGACCAGGACCTGTCCTTAGTGCATGAGCTGGCTGTTTGAAACCCTGGGCTTACACAGGGACACTTTGCTCAGCTTGGAAGGAGGGGACTGAACTTGACTGTTTTGAATCCACCAGGTTTAAATGAATCCCCAGGGGTGTCTTGGTCCTGGAGGAGATGGGAATAGAGGGGAGAGGATGGGGGGAAGGTGAGTGTGGGGGCGGGAGGGGGAGGACAGGGGAACCCATGGCTGATGTATAAAATTAAAACACAAAACACAAATATAATAATTTTAAAAAATAAATAAATAAATAAATTGCCCCCATGTTTTCTTCTAATATTTGTATAAATGGTATTTTTAAGACACTGACACATCTTAGGGTTTGCTTTTATCCATTTTGTATAGTGTAAGACATAAATCCAAATTTATTCTTCAGCAAGAAGAGAGCCCATTGTGCCAGCGTTATTTGCAAATATTACAGGCAGATAAGTATAATCACATCACATCTATAGATCAATTTGTAAAACATGCCCATGAAAACAATATCAAGCACTTTATCTCATTAATATGAAATAAACTACTGATTCTTCATTCGTCTTCAACAAGGTTTTGTGATGTTTGGTGTAAAATGTTTGCACTGCTGTTTTTAAACATTTATTCCTAAAAACTTTTGTCCTTTCTGATGCTGTCTGGGGAACTGTTTTCATCAGTACATTTTCAGCACATTGTTCAGTGCTAGCATGAGGAAATGGGCATCATTTAACTTATTGATTTATGTATGTGTGTATTAGATGTGTGAGATCTTATGATCTTTTTGTGGAATCTCTGTGATGGGTTACCACGCTACAGCCTGCTGTTCTCACTAGGCTTCCACAGTTTTCCTGAGCACATAGCCCTCAGATGGCTACAAGCTTTTAGTTGGCCTCCAGATCTCTAAAAACAAGTTTGTTTTTGCCAGTTTATTTATTTAATTTTTTTTTTAATGTTGGTGCAGAGCAAGAGAGATTCTCAATCCAGGATTTAAAAGGCCTGCCTCAGTTAATATACTTCAGTTTCTTAAATTTTGCTTAAAACCTTTTTAGTTATCACTATTTAGATTTAAACTTATTTCTTAAAATCATTAGTTGTTTCTATTATTTTCCTAATTAGTGCCACAATAATTTTACAGGTTGAATATCTGAATATCTTAGAGAAGAAAAGTAAAGTCTGTAAGTTGAGAAGCTGCTAGAATTTTTGTGATGTTACCATAAACCACAAGGAAGTGCCCTCTTCTTCATGTCTCTTCAGTTTCCATATCCGGGGGACTTTTCTCCTGTCTAGCTCTAAATTGCTGAAGGTAAAAAAGCTCATGAGGAAGCATGTAAGAATGCATATTGTTGATTTAGGGAGACTGTGTCTCTTGCTGTGCCAAAGTGCAAAAGTACCAAGAAACCTCCTGTGTGGAGTCCATAGTTAGGTAAGCTTTATCTTCCTGGATTTTCCCATTTTACATCAGTAGCTACAATTCTGTAACATGAAGGTGTGAGAAAGAAGTTCTGGGTAGTGACAAAGTCTTATTGATCTGTGTGTCTCTGTGAAGGGTGTAGTACGATTTGTGGGAGCATATCACTGTGGTTTTTCCATGATCTTGAGCTCAAACATCAAGTTGTCTCTGGGTGTATTAAATAAGTCTTTTTATTGCTCCATAAGGATTAACAAACTTACACTCTACTTTATTTGAAATTTTCCTGAAATATATTTACCTACATATCTTTATGAGGTAAAGCCCAGCTTGATTTCAGCTTAAGTATGTCTAATGCTTTTAACCATTAAATGCCAATATGTCTCAAATATGCCCATGTGTGTAACTAAATATCCTTGTTGTCTCCTAGAATCAAATGCATAGTTAAACCCTGAGCTAAATCTCCAAGGATTATCTTAACAGTTAGAACCCTTCTTAAAGTCACTGGAGTGACCTAACAGAGAATTACCAAATCATTTCACCTCACATTCCAATCTTGTTTCTGCTTATTTTTGTAGTCATTATCATTCTCTCCAGGTTCCTTCAGAAGGATAAGTTCACTGGATAACATATCATCTTATTCACTATCTCGCTGCTCCAAGAAACTTTAGTTACTGAGCAGTTCCTCTGTTAATGTTCTTGTCTGGAAGAATATTGCTTACAACCTCAGCATTCTCCTTATATTGTTGCCTTGATGACTTTCTTATACCATGTTTCCATCTCTCACGTATCTTCTCAGAAAACTCTAACGACTTTCTCTACTCCTATGCAAAGCCCAATTCTGCAAAGCTTCTGAAGGCTCCAACCATATTATTTAATACTTCTATAGCAATCTAGTCAAACTACATGAACTTATGCTTTCCTACCGACATCAATACTGTTCTTTGTCAATGTCCCAAGTTCAACTACTATTCCTCCTGTGACCTACTGTCTTAGGTGCTGGTTCTCTCCTTCCCTGTCAGGTTCTGGGGACTGACCTCAGATCCTCAGACTTTCATAGTAAGTGCTTTTAACAGCTAAGCCATATAGACTAGAAAACTAGATGAAGACCATAAGAATAGAATAAAATGTGCTGAGAAAGCAGAGCATAGAAGTCAACAGGTCACAGGAGACATGAATGTAGAAAAGAGGCTACCAGGCAGTCAAAGACACAGAGAAAAGAGATGGGGAATGGGGATGAAGAAGGATAGATACAAAAAAAATTGTTTGAAAAATCCCACAATGAAATCTAATTCTTTGCAAGCTAATTAAAAAAAAATGTGTTGTCTTGATGTTGATGGTAATGGTGTTAAAACTGGCCTAGAGTTTGCCCTACCAATGGCAGGTTCCTACAGAAGCCATATAATTTGGTTCATGAAGCAGAATACCCTTGGAAGTGAAAGGGATGTCATTGGTGATATACCCAGACAAGAAGCATAAACCAGAAAGTTTCAGTCTGCCTGAGACTTTTCCAAGCAAATTACGTCTCAGGGTTACCTTAAAAGACAATTTTTGCAAAATTTTAATAAATAGCATTGAACTTCTACAAATTGGAAATTATTGACCAAGCTATAATTCTAATTCATCCCCACACATAGTTATCAAGGGAAGAAAAGGGTGGATTGAATCATAAAGAGATACAAACTCACTTTTAAAATCATTGCATCTTTACCATATTCATTTGTCTCATCACAGTCAACCAATGTCCTTTAAGGAAATAAAATATATCAGCAAGTTCTCTGTTAATACATATATGACTAGTTGTTTGTTATTATTAATAAACTGTAGAACCGGTATACTAATTTTATTGTCATTTCATAAAATCTAGCTCACTGTAATATACCTGTAATATCCAATCAGAACATGAATTAACCAAATATCCCTATCAATTTAAAGAGTACAACAGGCTAATTCAAGCCCTCTAAACTATGTCAATCTATATGGTCTGCCTGAGTTTGTAAAATTCTTTATACTTAATCTTGAGATGAGTAGACATTCTTGATCAAGGATGTCCCAGATAAATTGTCAAAAAAATTACACACTATATCTCTGTCCTTTCAAGTCATAGACAGAGGATGCAGGAGGGAAAAGGATTGCTTCCCAGCCTGACAGCCCAAGAATTTTTCCTCTTTCTATAAAAAGATGGAAGAGACCCTCACAGCTATGAAGCAGTAACCCTGCTGATGCTATCAGCTATCAGTAACAATATAAAATATGACGGTATTTAACATGTATTCAGCATTGTATTATTGTGTATTTATGTTTCAGGCAGTATAAACTGGCATTTCTTTTCACCATCCCTAATTAACATCTGAAATTTTGACATATACCCAGAGACTACACCTTGATCAAGAACTATGCTAATAAGCTGATAGAAATTGAGAACTCATGGAACATCTATTTACATAGTTATTTAAACAGTGCATGTGATCACATGTCCTCAGGCTTATTAGTCACTACCCAGTAAGGGTGAATTTTATCAAAATTATGACTCTGATATAAAACTAATTTGAGGGTTTTATTTTTAATATAAATCACCTGAGAGCTGCTATCACTGTTACTAAGCCCCCATATAGTGTCTTCATTTCTATGACCTGTACAGCTCTCACTAGCTTTCCTGTATCAACAGAAAACAAGTTTTCCCTGATGTGGAAGAAGTGACCAAATGTGAAACACTATTAATTCTGCATGAAAAAAAAAGAAACTTTAATAAACATTCAGCTTTTAAAACTCAGTATTTTCTATTCCTCTGGCACACTGCACACATTTTCAGGCATCCCTGGAGAAGAGGCATTTACTTGGCATCTCCTTATGCAGACTTGTTTTCACTGGATGCAGCAGAGCGGAGACACCATTCTTTGTGCCAATACAAGCTGGCTTCTTTACAAAGGAACAAGTCACAAGCCCAGAGGACATACCTCAGAGAGTCCATGCCCTCTCATCTCCTGCTCCAGCCACACTCTCTTTGTTCCATAGTAGGCGCACTGCGATGACACTGTGGTCTCTTAAATTCACCTTGCACCATCAGAACTCCATGCATTGTCTTCAAGTTCACGAACCTCAAGTCCACCACTACCTCTGTGTTAGGTTTGGAAGAAATTAGAAGACAGAAATTAGAAGTGAAATAGCCCATCTTTTTCTGAATTCACAGGAATATACAAACAAGCCAAGGACAAAGCAATCATTATTAGAGTTTATTTTTCATAATTACCTCAGGAACTTTGAGACTGGACTGGTCTTAGGAACTAATACACATATCTGTTCTTTGACTTGATAGGGCATTGGGTAGGGAAGAAAGAATACTGTTACACTCCTCAGATGCCTAACTATACAAACTGTTCCCATGAGTCACAGATTACACTATGTAGAAACTGAACAGTGCCATAGCCTGAGGGTGAGGGATAGGCCAGGGTGAAGGGGGTACAATTCCACTCTGCAGCTGAAGGGGGCCAAGCAGGAAGGATAGTGAAAAGGCAGCCTGGTAATCTTCACTTTTTCTTCCTCCTCACACCCATGAGCTATAAGTAGAGTTCCCCACAGATACTGTTCAGGAAGGCAGGTCATTCTAACCCTACTGGAGCATTGCAGAGATGCCCTTCTGAAGGAGTGTTCATAGAAACCCAAGCACTAGCCGAGCCCAAGACCAGAAAATTCTTCCTTCAACAATACCAGTTATGATCCTCATGGTTAACTTCACTGGACTTTAGAATCATCTGGGAGACATATCTCTCTGATGAGACGGTGGGGGTAGTATTTTGAAAGCGGCTTAACTCAAAAGAGAGGACAAGTCCTCAGTGTGAGTAAGCACAACATCATGGCTGGGGTCCTGGGCTGAATAAAAAGGGGGACCATTAGGATAAAGTGAGCTGAGCACTGTCATTCATCTCGCTCCGCTTCCTCGCTGAAGATGCAAGGTGACCAGCCACCTCATACCGCTGATCCTAATCAAACCCTGCCTCCCTACGATTGATTCTGCCCAGCGCTTTGGTCACAGCAACCAGGAAAGTTGCTAATAGGAGAGATGACAGGAGGTGGACGGCACGCATGTGTGACGTGGATATAGATATGAGTACTGCAGGTGTGATGGGATACAGTATTTCTGATAGGGAGAATGCTAGGTTTAGAGAAATGGACGCTTAAGGAAGGAGGCAGAAAGCATGACCTTCCATGAAGGAACAAAGCAAGAGTGAATGGATCCATTTTTCTCTCCTAAATCCCGTCTCTCTTCTGCTCCCTCTGCCCGTGTATTTCAGCTCTTTCATGATCACCCTAGCCTGACTTTAAGTCCGACCGTCTTTCCTTATAACTGCTCCTTTCTCCATCGAGTAGATGAGAATCCCAAACCAGCGGGAGAACACATAGCATTGCTGGCTGGCTTTTGCGTTTGTTAGGAAAGCTACTTTGCAATTTGCTCATTCACAGCGTTGCTCTCCTCTCTCACCATGGCAATACTTATCCTTTGGAATAAAACACCATGGAAGCAAGAGTGTATTTCTACACTTCGGTTCTGTGAGCAACTGCCTTCAGTAGCTCTGGTATCAGAAAGATGCTAAGTTGGCCCTTCCATGGCTGCTGACAGGAGTCCTGTCACCTCTGGCAATTTCCAAACACCTCCCCAAGGGAAACCACAACACAATGTATAATAATAACTGTTTTATTGATAAACCCACTTGAAAACTGCTGGTGGATTTTAGGAATACCTAAATTACCTTAGAAAAGCATCAGAGAAGACCTAAATTAAGAAACCTTGATCTATATATTTTGAGAGAAATGCTTTCTTTCCCCCACAGGGGAACTGTTTTGAAAACTACAGAAAGTACGGTTTCCAGCGGACTTTATTAGCTCACGTTTGTTCCACAGAATTGGAATAGAAATTTCATCTGATATGAGCTGTTCAGCATTTCTAAAGCATCAAAACTCTGACCATGTCTTTCCATAGCCCAAGAGAAAGCCTGGTGGCTTCTTCCTGAAGCAATCCTTCACGAGCTGCATATTTTGCATAAGTTAAGTCTTTAATGGGCAATTCAAGGATTGTATAACCTTCTACATTTGTTTTTCTTCTCTTTATCCCTTTTTTTTTCTAAATCTCCTCTAGGTGATTCATCAAGCATGCTTCTTGAACCAGCTGTGAGAGATTAAGAAATGTTATTTGCATTTATGAGAAGAATTTTCAGGCAAGGCACACAATCTGCCTGTTGAATACATTCATGTAAATAGAACAAATGGTTTAAAGCCGAGCAAAATGCAGGCAAGGGGCACATGGGAGATTTAAAGAAGAAATCTCTGCACGAACCATGCAGAACTTTGATCATATCTTCAAATGAGATCAGATCTCACCATGCGTGGCAAGGTGCTTAGACCAAAATGTCTACAGCTCTGATTAGAATTGAGGCTCACAAGGTGTTTCTTTCTCTTTGAACCCCACTATCCTAGCTTTAGAAACCCTGCTTTCAGATAGTCTTCTTATGCAGTAGGACAGCAAAGTATCAGAGAAGTGTACATGAGCCAATGAGGCAACCAACATGAAGGTAACCTGAGACTCCTTTCAACTGGACCACCAATAAATTTTCAACTACCATCAGTAATTAATTACAATAAGCAAGATGAAAACTCAAGACATGGGTCCAAGATACAACTCAATGGTAGAGCGACTTTACTAAGATATTTTGACCAATTAATTGATCTTCCCAGGTTCTCCTTGCTGCAGGTTGTTTTTCAGCCTGAAATATTGAAACAGCAGAACACCAGCTCTTTCTAACAGAACCAGTGATTTGACAGGTCCTGCCACTCCGCAGGACTGTTATCTCTCTTCAGTTTGAGTCCTAGCAAACCTTTCCCTTGAGTCCCTTTGATTTGGACAAGAAAAAAGAAAAGGAAAACAGCATAGTCCTGTCGTAGTGAAGGGAACTACTTCCAGCCACAGCTTTGCTCTTGTGACAGGAAGAAGGCTTCTACTTCCAGCTCTTCTTGTTCGCTCATTGCAACTGCAGTGAATTCGTTCCTTCTTCATTTTTAACTTAGTTGCTAATCTTTTAAATAAAATAATTCCGAAGGTAAGCAATTGAGTAATTTTTAAGGTGTTTTAAATCTAAGATGATAAAATTCCAGCTCATAAAGTATGAAACTAGTGGAAATCAGACTCAAGGCACATGAAAAATTTAGTCGATCTGTTCTTTCTAATGTCTCACTTTATATTTATATGCATTATTTTATGTTTTGAAGGGAATCTATAAACCTATAAACCACATGTTGTCATTTTTGTTCTCAAAGCCTAATATTAAGGAAAATTCAGTTTTTAATGTTTTCCTTATGAGGTAGAATTTTAGAATGACCTTCGACATCTACTTACAAGCTGTAATTTATGGGAGATTATGAACATTGTGGTAGAGTAGGGTCCAGTTCAACCTGAGCATTTAGAGGCCATATATCATCTTAATCCATTTTCTATTTGTAAGCAGCTTAGGAGAAAATTGCAAAAGAAGCAAAACTATAAACAATAATTTACATTTTGATAATACTTTATGTATTAATGACATATGAGTAGACTATTTAAAATATCAACAGGAGAAAATTATAAGTGGAGATCTGTCTTCGCTGTTTGTTTATAGAAGTCTTTATGCTCTAAAGATGGCTCACCAGTTAAGACTAGTGGCTGCCCTGCTCTTCTAGAGGTCCTGAGTTCGATTCCTAACTACCACATAGTGGCTTACAATGATCTGTAATGGGATCCAATATTGTCTTATGGTATTTAGGCATTCACGCAAATAAAACACCAATATTTGTAAAATATGTAAACAAACCTCAAAAATAATCTTCTTTAAAACATTTTTTCTATGAAACTCAGAGACAAATTGTAATACAAATGCTACAAAACTTTCAGACTCTTTTATTTAAAAGCCTCATTTTCTTGGTATAGAGAATAATCTACTCTCAGAGATTGAAGGTTAATGTTGCTGGAAGTTTACCTAATAATCAAAGAAAATTATGTTATGCAGCTTTGAACTCAAATGACTAAAGATTTCTTGCCAGTATCTGGAGTCAAGCTGGCATACCATTAAAGCCCAATTCAAGTTCAGTTAATCTGGATTTTCTCCTACTACTCCATGACCTTTGTCTGTCCCTCCTACAACCAGATCTCTACCATGATGAAAGGAACTGGTCTAAATATTTAAAAATGGTTTATGCCATAAAAAATTGACCATAAAGACACAAGTAATACAAGACTCATAAATACTTTTTAGGTATTGGAGGTTTCAAATTTGTTCCAAGGTAATTTCATAAACTGTTAAAACCCCTGTTCTAAGACTTAGTATTTTTAATTAGAAATATCATTCCACTTAAAGAAATATAGTAAGAATTCTCCCACTATTCACACTCTCTCTTTCCCTGGTTCCTGTTACCTCAGGTTAACTGTGAAATATTAATTGTCTGGAGCTGTGTGGTTTAATTCCATATATTTGTGAATTTTCTTGTTTTTCTTCTGCTCTTCATTTCTAGTTCCTGTGGTGATCAAATGATACTTGGCCTAATGTAAATCTTCTTAAATATTGACTTGTCCCTTTCCATGTTACGTATCCTGGAAGATAGTTCATACATTTGAAAGTAAAGCAAATTCTGCAGCTATTGCGTAGGTAATCTGCTTGAGTCTGTAAGATACATTTAGTCTAGTGTTTTGCAATGCCACTGTTTCCTTATGGATTTTCTGTCTGGCTAGTCTATCTTCTTTAAGAGAAGGATATTGATATCTTTTGCTCTTTAAAGTTGTTGTTGCTTTGATTTTTTTTTTTTTTTTTTTGAGATCAGGGTTTTATGTAGCCCAGGTGGGCCTTGAACTATGTAGCCAAGGTTGACCTTGAACTTATGATACACCTGCCTCTACTTCTCAAGTGCTGAGATTAGAGTTGTGCTCCACCTGCTCCTACTCTTCTGGAAATGTTATGTATGCCTCCTTTCTATTCTGTCAATGCTTATATATGTTGATACTGCATTATGAATACATATATATTTATAATTGTATGCCCCCATGATGGATTGGCTTCTTTATCATTAACAATGTCATACTTTGTCTCTGGTGGTAGTTTCTGAATTAGGGACTGTCTTATCTAAGTATATCCAAGCCTGTTCATTTCCGCTTATCATTTATACACAATATCTTTTCCTAATCTTTCAGTTGTAGTGTGTCCTTATCCTTAAACTGACTATGAATCTTTCTTGTACACAACATGTAGTTAGAGCTTGCTTTCTTATGCATTCGGGTACTGTGTATCTTTGCTGGAGAAGTTTAATCCATTTACATTTTAAAAACTTACTGACAGGGAAGAACTTAATTGGCTTGTTTCCATTACTGTGAGTCATATTGTGGTTCTTTTTCCTCTTGCTGTGTTCTTTCATGCCTCACTGGTTGTTTGCATTAACACACTTCAGTTCCTTTCTCTTTGTGTAACTACTAGATGTGTTGTCTTTGTGGCTACCAAGAGACTCACTTCAGTCATTAAATTCCTCATCATCAGTATTTATGTTTGGTTCTTTTGTAATTTCACAACTTGTCCTTGAAATCATTACTCTGTGAATAGTTCTGAGTTCACTGAGCAGTGTTATGATAACTGTTTTCAATTCTCTTTCAGGTAATTCATATATCTCCAATTCATTAGTGACAGCTTCTGGAGTTTTTCCTGTTCTTTTCTTTAGATCATGTTTCCTTTTCATTTTCATTGATTCTGTATTGATATGTACATACTAGGAAAAAAATCACTACCTTTATTTATCCTCGGTGATTGATGTAGTGAAGAAAACCTTCAAAGAATAGCCCAGTGAGAACTTGTGAGATCCTCTCTGTGCATTCCTGCTAGTTCAGGCCACCCTCTTAGTTCTTAGCAGTGTCGAGGATCTAATAGACTTGATCTTGTCACCATTCCAAAACAGATGAGAGAAAATTCAGTTGCTCGGTGAGTTTCAGAGAAGTTAAAATATTAGAAACAGTCAAACTTCTTCCCTCCCTATGGAAAAGGTGTCTGGGGGTTTTGTGTTCACTGGGAACAGAGTGGCTATGGCAAGGACTCATAGGCTGGTCTCCATCTTATAGTAGCCTCCAGGAATGAGCCAGGTCCACTGATGCTCTGACATAGGGAAAACAGACGAGTAAGAGACACGTCTATGAGTATCCACGTGTTTACTCAAGTGTTTGCTTTCTATAACCATTCTAATGTCTAGCACATTTAAAGTTTCTTCAGCACTATGAGACAAGACAAGACAACAGCCCATTGGTAACCCATGCTTTCTTCCCAATCACATTGTGTCCTGGGTCAAGGAAGGAGCTCCTGTGCTGAGAGATTGTCTCTACTTTCCCAGCACTTTCTTATAGCTGGTTCCATACCCCTTGGGCAGCAGCTGCCTTTCAACTTAATTTCTGGGCTTCTTGTGAATTGCCCGTGCACTTACCGCTAGTTCAGTGCATCTGTGGGAAACACAGTCCAAGCCTTTGCCTCAAAGGCTATTATATACAGACCCTGGTGACTGTGTGTTTTGTGAATGTCATGTTAGTATATGTGGTACTATATTTTCAAAATTACATCATCACAAGAATATGTTTGCTAGGTAGTTTAAATGCTTGCATTAATACTCATAACATATTGACCTATCAACTATACATTTGCAAAGATGCAAAGTGCACGGTTTTTAAAATTTTCTTCCTAATATTTACATTTCACTTTACCTTTTCTTCTTGAAAATTTTCTTCATATAATATATTTTGATCTTATCTCCTCTCAAATCCTTTCAGATCCTCCCTTCCTCCCAACCAGCTAACTTCATGTTCTCTCTGTCTCTGGCTCTGCCTCTGTCTCTCTCAAAAATAATCCAATATAAATTTCTTAGTAAATAATTTGCTTATCTTATCATTTTAAAAGATTCATATTTTTGTCATAATGATTTAATACAGTTTTCTGCTCTTCTCCCCTTAGTTTCTGTTTTTATTCATATAAATTTGGGGTTTTAAAAAATTATTTTCTGTTGATTTTGTTGTTGCTGTTTGTTCTTTTGTTTCTGATTTGTGAGCTAAGAACTCAAATTTTAATTATTTTTATTAATGGCAGTTTAGAGTGATGATGTTGCTCTGGTGACTGTCTTGAGTGGACCATGTAGACTGTGACATGATTTATGATTGTTTTTACAGAAGTTCTTTATGTGTGAGTGCACTTTTCATATGGCAGCACATTCAATTACCAGATTAACGGATCTTTAAAAAAATCCTTGAAATATAGAGACAGGATCTCCCAAGGAATATGGCCAGGGAAACTATGCAAGTTAGTTGTTACAGGATATTTGTATACTGTGTGAAGAGGTGTCATTGTGATTGGTTTACTAAAAAGATGAACAACAATAGCTAGGCAGGAGAGGTTAGGTGAGACATCCAGGCAGAGAGAGGAACTCAGGATGAATCTAGGCACACAGCACTAGCCAGTGAGACACAGGGGGAGGCAGACATACATTGTGGAGAAAAGGTAACCAGCTATGGGGCAGAACACAGATTAATATAAATGGGTTAAAATAAGTTATAGGAACTAGTTAGAAAAAAGCATAAGTGAAGGCCAAGCTTCCATAATAAGTCTCTGTGTCATTATTGGGGAGTTGGCAGTCCCCAAAGAAAGTCCAACAAGAAAGACCTACTACAGTTACTAAATTCAGGATTTGACTAAGACCTACTACAGTTACTAAATTCAGGATTTAACTAAAAGACTGCCTCACTAATGTAGAGAAAAGAACAATCAAGGAAAAGCTCCTACATCAACTTCAGTCCACAAGCACACACACACACTACTTGCACAAGTACTGCCTAACTCAGGTGCACTCACACCCATCTGAAAACACATACACATTTTCATGCACACTACATACAAATATGCATGGAAAGGGGGAAAAAAATCAAATTTCTGCCTATTTTTTAAATTTGCGTGTAATTTAATTTTTCTTCTTGGAAATTCTGAAAACTCTGGTTTTGTTATTAATGTCTAATTATTGAAAATATGAACTTTCTGGGTCATTTTTTTCCCTAGAACTTAAAATTTTTCAGTGTATGGAATCAGCTTTTCTTTTATTTCTGGAAACGGTTTTGGATGGGAGTTAAATACTGTCTCCCATCTCATGGATTTGATTTTATTCTTCTGAGCACCTGTTTCATGCATGGTGGACCTTCGTTTACCCACCATTCAACTTTTCTCTTCGTTTGCTTGTTTTTTCACTTACTGTTCTTCTCCTTTTCTTCGATGCCTTTTAAGGTTTTTGTTTTTGAATTCACAGCTGTGGGCCCTTTTCCATTTAGTCTTCATTTGTAATATAATCTTATATTCTACTTCCTTTCTTTGCAAATGTAATTGGTCTATTTTATCCTTCCTGTCTTTTCTTCATTTGTGATCCCTTTTAATTTATTTTTCTGGTTCAAACTGCTCTGTCTGTTGTTCTGGCTGCTATGATCTGTCACAGCTGTTTTGTCTTTCATGTCCCCAAGTGGATTTTTGACAGTATGTAATTCAACTTAGAGTGTTGCATTACAGTTTTGTGAGTGACTTTTAACCAATACAAAAGCTTTTACTGGCACTTCCTGATTTTTACACCATCTTTGCAATCTGATTGTTCTCATATCTGTTCACCTCACAGGTAGAGGCCCCAGTCTGGGAGAACCTTCATCTGGTAGTTCTTTCTATGAATGAATAGTGGCAAGGGTTAGTCTATAAAAACAAACAAACAAACAAAAAAACAAAACAACAAAAAATGAGTTTTAATAAAATATTTTCAACTTTCATTCCTCATCACTTTCTTGTGACCAGTCTCATTAGCATGTATCTGATTCTGTGGAAGCAACCTCCTTTGAGGTTTCACTTCGGTGACTGTCAAGCCCCTTTACCCACCATGTTTCTCTGAATTGTCACACTCTGTGGTTTGTAGTTGGCACTTGATGCTAATTTTTTTCTTGAGAATTTTTCTCCTGCCATTTGTAGATACCATTTATGTCTATCCACTCATGAATTATGAGGGGTTATAATTGTTTATGAGACAGAGTTTCATGTAGCCATGCCTGGCCTTGAACTCCTGATTCATCTGCCTCTTTCTCCCAAGTGGAATTCTTACAGACAAGTGCCACCATGCCAGGCTGTTTTCTTAAGCACCATCACTCTATATCTTCAAATGTGTTATGGGGGGTTCTCTGAGAGTTTTCTGGGCACTTGTTTAATTTCTTCTCTTTAATAATTTGAAAGTTTTTTCTATTTATTAATTAAATTTTAGGTTAGTATATAAAGTAAATGGATTCAATATGGTATTTTTGGCTTGTTTGTTTTACTTTTTATTTTTTAAGTCAATATCAAAAATTAAAGTTGAAAGTCCTGATTCACCTACTCAAACTAAGTGGTTAAAGCTAGGATCCGTGAGTGGTCTTGAATTATTTTGACAGCATCTTGCCTTGGTATCACACAATGAAAGTGGTGCTGTATTGTGTGAGCATTCCTTCAAAACACATCAGCCCAGTTTCCTGATGAGAATAACATCAGACAGATGCCAATAGAAGACCTACTATAATATCCCTTGGCAGTGCCCTCAAACTGTCAAGGTCATAAAAAATAAGGAAAGTATGAGAAACTGTCATAGCCCTGAAGAGTTCAAGAGAAGAAAACTAAATTGAATGTGGCTTCCTGAGTGGAATCAGAACTAGAATATAGGAAGTCAATTTTGAGGGTTTTCTTCCTTTTTCTTTCTTTTTTTTTTTTTTTTGGACTGGAGAAAATAATAGACTTCAGTTAATAATGAGATATCAAATTTTGGTTCATCAATTATTAACAGAAAATAATTATAATAATGCCAGATATTAATAGCGGAAACTGGGGACATGAGATTGTTGTCATTATAATTGTCTCAATTTTACTTTACTAAATCTAAAACTTTTCTTTTAAAAGCTTGATTGAGAATGACACAAAAATGTAATCACAAAAAACAATCTTTAGTGATTAAAGAAAATATTTATATTTTAAAAGTTGCACATGTTATTTTTAAATTACCACAGTTTACTGACTAGAAAATCAATTGGTTTATGAATAAATTAATTACCAATTTTTTTATTTTTCTAGAAAAATAAACTCAAAGGTCTAGACTTTGGTAGACATTTTTTTTTTGTAACTTTTAATTGAGTTTATAAATAAAATAATATTTAGTGTTAGCATATATATGACCGCAGAAGTTACTCTGATGCAACAGTAACTTAAAAGTTCTAAGTTTAGCTACAGTATTATGAATATCAGTGGTAAATAACATTAACATAAATGTCTAACTTAAAAATTATAATTCTGAATTGTTACTAATTTTGTGACATACAAAATTTAAACAGCAATGATGTGGCTTTCTTCTTGAAGAAGCCCAGTTGTTCTCGGTGTGGTATAACTCTGGTAGCAGATGATAGGAACACACCAAGCACAGCTGTGTGTAGAAACACACTGTACAGTCTAGAGTGGTGTAGTTTTTAAATAGAAAACTTAACATGGTATGAGAGCTGACCACAACCTCTTACATACAACCTTTGACTTCCATTGCTCACTTCACAGTATCCATAAATCAGAAGGGTAGGGGAGAAATTTACACTTTTATCTTTAAATCTGAACTCTTCATTTAGTCTACATAAATAGTAATTGTTACATGAATAAATAAGACAGACAGAGTTTCTATCTCTCATTCTTTCTCTGTGTCTCTCGTTCTCTTTCATTCTCTCTGTCTCTCTGTCTCTGTGTGTGTGTGTGTGTGTGTGTGTGTGTGTGTGTGTGAGAGAGAGAGAGAGAGAGAGAGAGAGAGAGAGAGAGAGAGAGAGAGAGAGAGAGAGAAATTCCAGGGAGATTTCCTGGAACAATATTTCTTAGTCCTTTATTCATCCCTTCAGTCTTAGCATAAGATGAGCAGCTGGTTTATGTGAGGGTTTCCTATATTTTTTAAATATTTTATTTTATTTTATTTTTAAAATTTATTTATTTTGCATCCTAATCACAGTTTCTCCTCTCTCCTCTCCTGTCAGTTCCTCCTCCCATGCCCCTCTGTTTCCACCTCCCAATCTACTCCTCTGTCTCTGTTTAGGAAAAGGCAGGTCTCCCATGAGTATCAACAAAACATAGCATATCAAGTTGCAGTAATACTAAGCACCTTCACATGTATTAAGGCTGGGCAAGGTGACCCAGTATAAGGAGTAGAGTTCCAAAAGCCAGTAGAAGAGTTGCAGACAGCCCCTATTCCCACTGTTAGGAGGACCAAGCACATATATGAGAAACTGTAACATATATGCAGAGTCCCATGCAGGCCCCTTGGTTGTCAGTTCAGTCTCTGTGAGCGCCTAGGTTGTTTAATTCTGGGAGTTTTCTCGTAGTGTCCTTGACCTGTCTGGCTCCTACAATCCTTTCTGTGGTGTTCCCCACAGTATCGTGCACCCTAATAAAATTATCTGGGGTTAGAGTACAGAACAGTCACAATATTAAACATAGAGGTTAGGCAGTGATAGCACACCCCTTTAATCCCAGCACTCGGGAGGCAGAGCCAGGCGGATCTCTGTGAGTCCAAGGTCACATTGGAAATAGCCAGGCATTGTGACTCACACCTTTAATCCCAGAAAGTGAGCCTTTAATCCCAGGGAGTGATGGCAGAAACCAGAAAGATATAGAAGGCATGAAGACCAGAAACTAGAAGCATTTGACTGCTTAAGCATTTGGCTGGTTAAGCTTTTAGGCTTTGGAGCAGCACAGTTGTTCAGCTGAGATCCATTTGGATGAGGACTCAGAAGCATCCAATCTAAGGAAAACAGGATCAGCTGAGGAACTGTTGAGGTGAGGAAGCTATGGCTTGTTCTGCTTCTCTGATCTTCCAGTATTCACCCCAATAACAGGCCTCAGGTTTGATTTTATTAATAGACCTTCTAAGATTCATGCTACACCTTTCTCCCCCTTTTCTGCAAGATTCCCCAAATGCTGAATAATGTTAAGCTAGATGAAGCCTCTCTGATGACAATTGGGCCAGGCACTAATCTGATCACAGGAGATGGCCAGTTCAGGCTTCCTATCCACTATTGCTAGGAGTCTTAGCAGGGGTCATCCTTATAGATTCCTGGGAGATTCCCTTGCACCAGGCTTTCACCTACCCCACAATGTACCCCCTTTCTAGTAGACTCTTTAAGTATTCCTCCTCTGTACCCCCCAACCTGATCATTCACATTCTCATCCCCACTTGCCTTCAGTCTACTCATAAAAACTCTTCTATTTTCCCTTCCCGGGGAGATCCAAGCATCTTCCCATGAACCCTTCTTGTTACCTAGTCTCTCATGGTCTGTGGATTGTGGCATGGTTATCTTTTACTTTACATCTAATATCCACATATGAGTGAGTACATACCATATTTATCTTTCTGGGTCTGGGTTACCTCACTCAGGATGATTTTTTTCTATTTCCATTCATTTGCCTTCAAATTCTCTGGTAGCCTTGTTTTGAACAGCTGAGTAATAAACCATCATATAAATGTACCACATTTATCCATTTTTGGTTGAGTGAAATCCAGGTTGTTTCCAGGTTCTGGCTGTTACAAATAAATCCGCAATGAACATAGTTGAGTAAGTGTCCTTATGGTATGATTGAGTATTCTTTCGGTATATGCCCAAAAGTAATCAATTCCAAATTTTCTGAGAGACTACCATATTGATTTCCAATGTGTCTGTACAAGTTTGCACTCCCACCAGCAATGGAGGTGTGTTCCCTTTATTCCACATCCTCTCCAGCATGAGCCGTCACTTGTGTTTTGATCTTGGCCATTCTGACAGGTGTAAGATGGTATCTCAGAGTCATTTTAATCTGCATTTCCCTGATGGCTAAGGGTGTTGAACATCTCCTTAAGTGTTTCTCTGCATTTTGAGAATCTTCTGTTGAGAATTCTGTTTAGATATTTAGCCCATTTTTAATTGGATTATTTGGTTTGTTGATATCTAGTTTCTTGAGTTCTTTATATGTTTTAAAAGTCAGCCCTCTGTCAGATATGCGGTTGCTGAAGATCTTTTCCTATTCTGTAGGCTTCCACTTTGTCCTGTTGATGGTGACCTTTTTCCTTAGCAACCCACATCTATTATACATCTGGATTGCATTTCTACTATTGGCATCTGAGTGAAGGTAAACCTAAATAGGGTTAAAAATCTCCATTAAATGTGAAAACAAGTATATCATATTAAAAGACATTTGTATAATTATTTGTGGAAATAAGATTAAGTACAATGAAGAAACAATTCCATGTAAAACATATCTGGATGCAAAAATCTTTGCTGTTTCACAGAATGAATAATTTCATTTCCATTGGACAATAAAAATTATAATTCTATAAAATGGTTTTGAATCTGGGCTTTTGACTAGTATTTTAATTAGTTATTGAGTTAAATTCTCTCTGTCCAATCATTTTAAGAGTAGTGAGTCCTTTTCCCATATAATGTAAAAATCACTTCAATTATCATTTTGTAGAAAATTCTTTCATAAAATTGGGTAAGGGTGGGTGAAATGACACGGTAGGTGATGTACTTGCCTCTAAGCCTGAAGAGCTGAGCTCAATCAGAAAAACCCACACAGTGCAAACATACTTGCTGGATGTCGTTCTGTATGTTGTAAATGTGTGTTGCTCTGATTGGTTGATAAATAAAACACTGATTGGCCAGTAGCCAGGCAGGAAATATAGGTGGGATAAGCAGAGAGGAGAATTCTGGGAAGAGGAAGGCTGAGTCAGGAGTCACCAGCCAGACACAGAGGAAGCAAGATGACCAGGCAGAACTGAAAAAAGGTACCAAGTCACGTGGTTAAACATAGATAAGAATTATGGGTTAATTTAAGTGTAAGAGCTAGTCAGTAATAAGCCTGAGCTAATGGCCAAGCAGTTACAAATAATAAGCCTCTGTGTGCTTATTTGAGGGATGTGAATTGGAGAAATTTATTCCAACCACCCACTGCCAGGACACAGGATTTCTTCTGACTACAAATACTAAGTCCCCTAAGCTGTCTTCGGCTTCTACCTTGATGCCATAGCACATACCCTTATGTACCTAAATCTTAACTTGGCATTATGCAGTTATACACAACATTCTCTAAAAGGTTAAATTATAAGGAAATAGGGTGCTCATTTGAGAGTGCTCTTCTAATATCCACACCTGCTAACCACCTTGAGTGAAATAATCTTCAGTGTGGACATACAACATTATAACTTAAAGTGCAATATAAGAAGAGTCCATTTAGAAAATAAAAGAACCTATACAAAGAAATCTAATGCCGGTAAAGGTTTGCATTCTCTTCAAGTCATCAAACTAAGAACCAGCAAAAGTTAAAGGAAATGTCATTAATGGTCATTTGTACTTTTCAATTCCACAGGAAAGCCCCTTCATCTTTGCTGGCTTCGAATCCAAATATGGCATTGACGTTGCTTATAAATTTCAATGATATGGACCATCTGCTCCACATGATAAAATAGAAGTGATGATTTACTACTGTGTCTTTTACATATGAATAAAACACAACTCAGATATGCATCAGAGAGCAAAACAAATTAATTATACACAGAAACAAAAGAAAAAGAAAAAAGCCACAATCTTTTCTACAACCTAATGAAGAAAATGTGTGTTGTAACTGAGAGTAATTCAAATCAAATTTAAGTCAAAATGATGGGGGGGGTGTAATAGTAAAATTAATTTTTAAAGTAAAAGTTCAAGTGAGATTCCTTAAAAAATAATGTATTTTTCCATCTGTGTCAAAATCATCAGTTAAAATTGGGTGTGAATAATCAAATAAAAAATTTATTTAGAGCTATCTTGTTGTAGTGCATGCCAGTGACCCCAGCACTTGTACAAAACCAAAAGCAGTCTGAACTACAAAATCAAATCCTTTTTTGAAACTTTTTTTTAAAAAAAGTCCTATTTCAAAAGTGCCCAATAATATGGAAATTTAGGGTACTATTAAGATTCTCGCAGGAATCATCCTTTCAAAGGTCATGTGATGACTATCAGCTCCCCAGCTGGTAGCACTAATTAAAGAGGTTCTGGAGATTTCCAGAAGTGAGACCTATCTGAATGACATAAGTCATTGAGAATGTGTCTTTGAGAGTTGTATCTTCTCCTGAACCTGTTCTTTTTCTCTTTTTTCTGTCCAGTATTGAGCTAGTAGCCTCTATCACATACCCCTGATACCATGGTATTCCGCCTAAACACGTGCCCAGAGTCAATACTCCATGCACTGAAACATCTGAGACCGTGAGATAAATTCCATCCTTCCTCCCTCAGGTTATTTATCTCAGAGTTTCATCACAACAATAAAGACAACAAGATGGGCATATTTTGTGTTTAATTGGAGAGAAAGGAGAGAGGAGATGAGGAGAAAGAAAAAGAGAGGAGTTGAAATAGGCCGGGCGGTGGTGGCGCACGCCTTTAATCCCACACTTGGGAGGCAGAGCCAGGCGGATCTCTGTGAATTCGAGGCCAGCCTGTGCTACAGAGTGAGTTCTAGAAAAAAGGTGCAAAGCTACACAGAGAAACCCTGTCTCGGAAAACCAAAATAAAATAAAATAAAATAAAGACAGAAATAGCTTTATCTGGACAGCTAATAAACCATGACTTCAATTGCTTTAACTTAGACTGTTTTTCTTTTGTTCAGATTTCCCCACACACCTGCAAAGTTTTAATAAAATCAAATCATGAGAAATAGAAATGCTTGGAAGCTTGTAGCTTTTGGATGCCAATGAGCTAGATGAAATAAACTCCATGTTTTTGTTCTGCTCTGGGCACATTTACCTTGAACATAAAGGTAAATTTTGGGTCCAGTGCTGACATCATAACTGCAGCCTCTCTATGAGCAATCACTTGTGAGGAGGACCAATAATGGCAAACTTTCAGGGTGTTTGGTGCTTTCTTCTGAATAAGGAGATGAAAATGGAAATGTTAGCAGGTTGTTTGTTTGGGGTTGCTCTGCCAGATGGGCACAAATCTCAAGTCTTGGTAATTCCTATGGAAAAGGGGACTGTTTCAGCTAAAGGGTTCAACTCACAGCAGGGATTCAGGGTCAATATTCTCAGGGTTTTGGATTGCTTGTTTGTTTTCAGCTAAAACTCAAATACAGTGTTTGGGGTCCAGATTAAATCAATAGGCTAATATTCAGATCTAAAGTCTTAGAGGGGTATGGAACATAGAGTATATGTTTGTAAATACTTGTTGAATATGAATGTTTGGGCTCCATAGTAACTATACTCGCTATACACCAAAGCTGATGTGGAGGGGTTTGTTTCTTATTCATGTAGATTGACAGTTTTTAAAGGTAAAGGGTCTTTAAATGTTAAAGCAAAGAAAGGTGGCTTTCAGGGGACTATCAACTTAATTGTTGTTCCTGTTACTGCTGCTATTATTATTTAGAATAGTGAAATTAGAGCTGCAACTCCAACCTGAGAACTTAAGTCACCATTTTGTTGGTAGTCAGAATCAATATCACCTGTCTTTCTGCTAAGTACCAGTTGAGCTTGATGCCACGATATACCTATTAAGATATATATTGGGGGCAGGTAAAATTTTAAATGCTCTTCACTCTTCTCCATTCCAAGGAAGCAGGTGGCAAAAGAATCATCTGGAAAGATGGAGAGATCAGACAGAGGCAAGAGGAGAGAAGAGATCTGCTGGGAATGCTGGGAATGTGTTGCTCTAATTGATTGAAAAATAAAACACTGATTGGCCAGTAGCCAGGCTAGAAGTATAGTGTAGGTGGGATAAGGAGAGAGGAGAATTCTGGGAGGGGAAAGGCTGAGTCAGGAGATGCTGCCAACCACTGCTATGAGAAGCAAGATGTAAGTTACCAGTAAGCCATGAGCCACATGGCAAGGTATAAATTTATAGAAATGGGTTAATTTAAGATAAGAGAGAACTAGATAGCAACAAGCCTGCCATTGCCATACAGTTTATAAGTAATATAAGTCCCCGTGTGTTTGCTTGGGTCTGAGAGGCTGCGGGACTGGCAGGTGAGAGAGATTTGTCCTGACCATGGGCCCCACAAGACCAGGAAAACATCAACTACAGAGATCTGACTATACGTCAATTTACATGTGTCCCAGTAATCTCTTGAGCCACCAAGCCCTGCAAAGATGCTCTTAAGGAGTGTAGAAATGATTGGGATGAGTAGAAAGTGTGAACTCTGTGTGTGCAAAGAACCCTGGAGATCAAGTGAGTCTGAGGTTTCTTGTGCATCATTCAGGATGAAGACCCCTTCAGTAAAAGAGGATGCAGGAAGATAAAGGGTGGAGAGGAGCAGGAAGCAGGCTGTGTAGGGTTGAAGGAGCATGTAGAAAAGACTCATCCTGAGCAATGCAGTTAGCAGCTCCTGCTTCCCTGGGATGGGGGGTGAGCATCTAGATTCCTTGTATTTAAAATCCTCAAAGATCAAGTGATAGTCACTTAGCTGAGAAATACCAGCAACCAACCAAGGAGAAGACTGCCTCCTTCCTGATTAAAGAGAGCTCTTGTTTTTCTTTCTTGGTTTTTGTTGTTTTTTATTTTTTTGTTGTCTTGTTTTTTGTTGTGTTTAACATTCTCCTCAAGTAGGAGTTATCAACTAGAAAAACAAAAAGACTGAGGCTATATAAAAAGTAGGTAAATTTCCTTTCTTTCCCACAGACCCACTTTAAGCCACATAACACTAGTAGACAATTTTAACTACCTACTGGGGGGTGGGGTTTCTGTGATGGAATGTTCACAAACTAATTCTAAAATTTATCACACACACACACACACACACCATGTAAACGATAAAAATAACCAAGACAATCTTAAATAAGAAAAGGATGGGAACTTTATACTATCAGATATCAAGACTTTCTACACTGTGTTAGTGGCATAAACACTGGAAAACAGACCAGTGAAACAGAAACTCAAAAGAGACCCATAAATATGAGATCACTTGATTTACCAAAATTGATGGCACTGGGGTAAATAGATATCCAACTAACTTTGATAATCGTCTCTCGTTATGCATAAAAATTAATTTGAGACTGATTATAAACATGCAATGTTAAACAATATAAAATTAAACTGCCATATCAAGGTGCTTTGAATACTCCAGAAAATTAGGGTGGGGTGTTTTACCTTTGTACGGGAAACAATACAAGCTACTATCAGAACCACCATAAACCATTAACTACAAGTTGTTTTCACTTTCAATATTGGAACACACTACATTGCATTCTTTGGGTATCTGTGCAAAATTAAGTGTTTAATGGTGTCTATAATAAAAAGCAAGTAGTGTGCAAAAAATTAACATAGGAAAGGATATAGAAATGTTGGTGTATGGTTCAATTCTAAGACTTGAGATGTTATGCAATGCAAAAACATAAATCCCATTATTAAGTAACCATGCTTACTTAAGTTTGAAATGAAATATTTTTGCTGAATTTTCATTATTTTTCAAAACACCTCATGCTTTAAGAACATAAATCCTTATTACATTGTTTGAGCCTAAATACTTAAGGAAAATGGTTATGCATTTCTTTTAACTTAGCAGGTCTATTAAAAATTGGAGAATATTAAAGTTTTAATAGACCAAGAAATTATGGAAAGCTTTAGAAAAAATGGAAATAAAATATCCATGGCATTCAAGTGAGCAAAATACCATATATAAGAATAAAATGCACTAAACATAAAACACATTTGATAAAATTTACTGTATTAAAATTAAGAAGATATATGCAAGGCATTAAATAAATGAAAAGTCTAGCAGAACTTGGAAATAATATTCACAACACACCCACCTAAAAGGGAATTCATGTCTAGAAAACATAAAAGAAACTCTACAAATCCTTTTTAATAAACAAAGAACCTCAAATAGACACTTGAGTTAAACAATTGCCAAAAGGATCAATTAGCTTGGTTAAAGGGTCAAATTCACTTTTTTTCTTCCCCTCAATATTAATTTTATTAGTTGTAACACTACCTCTGAAATTGCTTAATGAATCTCACTCTATTTTATTACTAAGTTTTCAGAGGAATGATCATACATGTCAGAATACAATTCCATTTAAGTTTGCTTCAAAATTAAAATCAATTGAGATAAAGTTGAAATTCATAATAATTCTTTGCTAGCCTGAATTACTGGAATATATTAATTTTACAGAAATTGCATATCTTCTTTTTCAGAGGCTAACATCTTTTTAACTTTATTCCCTTCCTTTTATGTGTTATTATGTGTGTATTATGTATATTTGAGGTCTTTCATGTGCCACAGGTGCGTATGTGAAGGTTAAAGAATAGCTCTATGGGTCAATTCTCTTCTTCCACCTGTACTATAGCTACAGGGTTTGGCCTTAATTCATCAGGCTTAAATGGCAAGAGTTGTTACCTGCTGAGTCGTCTCACCAGCCCCTGAAGTCAATTGACTTTGTAAAATTATTTCTTTTATTTTTGAAATTATAAATACATCATTACCTCCTTCCCTTTCTTCCCTCCAAATTCTATCTATCTATATTAGATATTCAATTAGCTTTGATAATCATCTCTCATTATGCATAAAAAATTAATGTGAAACTGATTGTAAACATAAACATGCAATGTTAAACAATATAGAATTAAACTGCCATATCAAGGTGCTTTGAATGCTCTGGAAAATTAGGCAGGGGTGTTTTACCTTTGTATGGGAAGCAATACAAGCTACAAATATATATATATATAATGTGTGTGTTTCTAAATACATAAATATAATCTACTTGATCTCTATAATGTTACTTATGTTTCACAGGACTGAGCTTTTTGGTGTTGGAAAAACAATTGGTGTGCTCTTTCCTGGGGATGACTACTTTTCCAGTTTTCAACACAACTTAGTTCTTTCTGTAGGGTTGAGGCTTCTTAGGCTTTCCCCTGAACATAGCATGTCTATTGCTGTTGTTCTTGTTCAACTCACGCTGAAGCAGTCATGTTGGTGAGACTTTATGGGTATAACTTTGACATTCCTTGGAGACATAATCATATCAAATTCCTATTCTTTAGTCTCTTACAGATATATCCACACCCATTTCCACAATAATCCCTGAGCCTCAGGTGCAGGAGTTGTTTTGTAGATGTATCCCTTGGAACATACATCCACACTCTATGTCTTGATTGGTTTAGTGTTCCGTAATGGTCTCTGTTACAAAGAGAAGTTTCCTTGATGAAGGGTGAGGACTACCTTTATAAGAACAATAATTTGGAATATCATTACAGACTATGCTGGTTTAATAAATCGGTGGTTATAGGATCCATAACTTCACTAAGTTTCACCATGAGTAGTTTCACCAAGAGACATTCACCCTGAGTAGTTGGCTAGATGTCTAGTACCAGATATGATTTCCCTCTTGCCTAACAGCTCTTAAGTCTAAATAGAAAGCTGTTGGTTAACCCCAAGGTAAATGTGCTACTATTGCACCCTTAGGGTAATTATGCCATGCTGATCATATTTGTGGTGAATGAACATCATAGACAAATAAGACTGCTGATTGCTTTCCTCCTATGGAAGTTTGCATAGCTTCTTCTGGTACTGTGAAAGCTGGTCCTCAGGTCAGGGCTTCAGGTGCCTCTGGGCCCTGTGTTTGAAGTACATAACATCTTCAGCAATAAGGACATATCTTCCCTGGGGAGTAACTAAGGACAATAACAACAGCCTGCAGTGTTTTGGGGAGTCTCTTGAGCAACTCCAACAATTCAAAAGAGGGCTTTTCATTACTGTTGGTGTTTTGTTAGCTTATCTTTGGTTCTTGGAGGAAGAATTGTGAGTTGAGATGAATGAACTCAATTTATATATTTATGCACATAATTATGTGGATTTCAGGGTTTTTTATGTAGATAGTTCGTGTATGATTCCTTACAACTTTTCCAGACATCTTTTCTGTTATTTTACCCCCCTCTCCTTCTTCCATATATATTTGTCTTCCCCCTAACGAGAGCACCCATTATTCCCATTTCACTTACCTGATCAAATAATTTATATCCAACTATTTTTCCTTCTATTACCCCCCAAACCTCTTACCCCATAAATTATCCTTTTTACTCTCCTGGTTTTTTTCAGTCACTTGATAATATGTACTTATACCCGAAGGTTTGAATCTATGAGCCTCAGATGAAAAAGAACACGTGACATTTGTCTTTCTGGATCTAAATTACCTCACTCAGTATGACCTTTTCTAATTCCATCCACTTTCCTACATAGTTCATTATTCCGTTTTTTCTTTACAAATAAACAGTATTCCATGGTGTATGTATGTGGACCAAATTTCTGTTATCCATTTGGCAGTTGTAGGCATTTAGGCAATTCCCAGATATTGTGGAATAGGATGTTGAGTCCTTAGGCATATGCCAAGGAATGATATAGCTGTGACTTTTGGGAGATTCATGTTAAGCTTTTTGAGAATTCTCCATATTGATTTCCATAGTGGCTGCACCAGTTGACAATTCCACCAATAGTGGATGATGGCTCTCTTTCCCCACAACATTGCCTGCATTTGTTTTCAGTTGTTTTATTGGTCTTTACTATTCTGATGTTGGTAAGATGAAATCTCAAAGTTGTTTTGATTTGTATGTCCATAATTGCTAGGGACAATGAACTTTTTTTGAGATATTCATGAGACATTTTTTTCTTATGTTAAGACTCTGTTTAAATCCTGGGTCCAGTTATAGAATAAGTCATTTATTTTTTGACTCTTTGATTTTTGAGTCCTTTATATATTCTGGAAATTAATCATCTGTCAGGTGTATTCTGTTTCATTATTTATATGTGAAGTGCAATTTAAAAACTCAGTTAGTTCCCATTCTTCAATCACCAGAATGCCTAAAATGAAAAGGGTTGTTAATGCAAAGCCTAATGGAGAATTAACAATGTAAGTTCCAAAATATGCCTAGCAGGGACAAACTTAGTTTGAACATCTTGAAAAACTGTGATGACATATGAAGAAAGCTAATATATACTGCATACACTATAGTTTGCCAGTTTTACTCCTTGATACATACAAAAAGAATCAGCATTTTGAATCCAGTAGAAAACATCTTCAAAAATATTAATAGCATCCTTATTCATAATAGCCAAATTTAGTGTGTGTTGTGTAATAGTTTGTTTTTAATTTGGTTGAAGCCTTTCTAGAAATAGTGGCCATAAGACATCATAGCCACACTATAGAAAAGGTTGAGGATGTTAAAGGTGTTGGAGGGGTTGGGACTTAAGGTGTGTGTGTGTGTGTGTGTGTGTGTGTGTGTGTGTGTGTGTGTATGTGTTGTATGTGCTATGTGTGTTATGGTGTGTGTGTTTGTACATGTTGTGTATATGGTATGATGTGTTGTAAGGTTGTGGTAAGGTATCACAATGAGAAAGTGAAACCAAAAGGTATAACACAGAAGCATATGGATTACAGGTCCCAAGGAGGTAAATGTGCTGATGGCAGGACATCAAAGAAATTCAGAGGCAGCAGGAAGCTCAACAAGCATGTGATGGGAGATAATGGAGCTATGGGGTTATGTTTAGAATGTCTATAGACATTATTCCCTAGGTTTTCCTGTGGAGGTTGTGGATCCACTCATTTTTTAAAAAACACTTTTGAAAGGGAAACTTACATATTTCTCATGTCAACCATTAGATTTCATCATAGTCGACAATGGTGGATTTGCTGATGCTTGGGTCAGTGAGATGAGAAGCAAGTGAGGTCTATCTCAAACCACCACATGGGTGTGTTTTATGTAAGCTAAAAATGTCAGGTTCTGATGTGACTGTGTTTCCAAAATGTATCTAAAGCCAGAAAATGTGCTCAGTAACCAACTATAGTCAACACATTCATGACATAGATTAAAACCTTAACATATCAACATGGGATTGCTAATAAGGGTGGAGTCCTCAGAGAGCAGAACAGAAAAATAGAACCTAGAGTTTCACACCAAATGATTCACATGTACACACTCTAGTTCCACTGGCATGGTGTTCAGATCTTGAAAAACTAATTGAAGACTGGCAAGTTCAGAACAGCAACTATCTTTCAAGAGGCACTAAAGACTCTGAAGGAGCCTACTAGTGTTACAAACATTTTGTCTCTCTTCACTAGGAGGTGGTTAGTCATTCCACACAGAGGTGAATTCCATTGAGTTGCTATTTTATGTTAGTTTGTTTGGGCACATTACATTTCACTGAGAAAATAAGCAGAAGTGAATTTTTATTGACAAAATGAAGCAATTATTAAATGGTCAAACTATTACATAATCTGACCACCATATCTCTTAGGACAGATACACTCAGTGTAACATACTTTTTGGCAGTGACTTACAGATTTCTTTAAAATCCTACATTTGTGTCTCCTGTGATATGACTTTCTCCATGTATAGGTTAATAAGTACAATACAGTGTGGTGACCAAAGTGTGAGTTCAGGTTCTAGTTGAACCCCTAGTCTCTGTGTGGTCCTGTTAAGTTATCTAGTCTCTCTAGAAATTGAAATGGAAGTGTCACCTGTATGATTGGACCACTGAAAGATGTATATTTGGCAGGGCAAAAGAATGAAATAGATTCTGTATTATGTTCTCATCACTATCACCACCCTGTGTACACACATTATGGATTTAACTTAGGGCTTTACCATGCTAGGCAGGGACTCTACCCCTGAGCTATGTCCCACTTAGTCCATACTTGCACTCTTGTCAACAATTTATGTGGCCATGGTAATATTATGTTGAGTATATAAATTGTGTGAGTCGTTCCAATTAAAGTAATTTTAGAAACCAGACAGTGGTGAGGAATGTAAGGTAACACAGGATGAATGAGATGAGTAAGGTTGTATGTATTTGTAATGTAACCAATGAATAATAACCTCATGCTGTAAAGCAAAGCAGCACTCTAGTGTCTCTGGGAAAGATGGTCCAAATCATCTCGAAGAACCTAAAACAGTACAACCCAATCTATTAGAAACAAAGGTTGAGAAATAGCTACTCAGGTGCACCAATATTATTCATGTCAAAAATCCAAATCATTCTATCTCTGGAGCCACTACAACACCAAACCATTAAGAGGAGCTACCATTCAGAGCTATGAACTCACTATGGCCATGAAATTTGAATATCTAAGGACAAAAACTTTGCTCTCTTCTATAAAGCTGCGTCAAAGTAAAAATCAATTCTCAAACCATAGAGGAGCCAGAAACTTTGCTAGTGACTGTTGAATAATAAATGGAAAGAAGCCATATTGGACTCACTCATTTAAAATATATAAAGTGATGAGCTAAAGTGATGAGCCATTGTGGTTGCCTGCACAAAATCAACCCAAACAACATTCCAGCAAAGTGGGGAAGGAGGCTCCTGAGTCCCTATCCCTAGCTAAGGAGCTACTGACAGTTAGAGGCTTCTGGGGTCAAAGAGTCCATTTTCTTTAAGGGTATAGCCTTCCATGCTCAATGATGGCCTCATATCCATGAGAGTATAGGTAGCACAATTAGACTGGGTAGGATAAAAGCAAATAGAAACACAAATTTGGGAGGGGTGAAGAATAGGAAATGGATCTGGGATGAGTACAGGGGTAGGGAGTAGAGGCTTAATATGATCAAAATACAGTGTATAAAAGTCTCAAAACATTATATTACATTAAAGAGATATATAAAATGTTTTGTTGTAGTAATTGTGTAATTATTCAAAGTTTTACTAAATACCTTAGGATTTGAACCCCATTAGTGCTCATACTGTCTCAATTTTCTCTACTGCAAGTTTTCCTACCACTATGATTATTTCAGCATGGTTGTTTCTCAAAGGGGGAATGGAATGCAAATAAGGCATCGTCTTGATTTCATGGCTACACCAATAAGATTTCCAAGCCCATGTCAAGGTCACAGAGTGTTTTTATAGAGGATTTTAATATCCTTCTTAAAATTTTATTTATTTCGTTTTTAGTTCACTTTATTTGTTTGAGACAGGCTTCCATGTAACCAGTCTGGCCTTGAACTTCCTATGTATCTAAAGATGGCCCTGAGTACCTGATGTCTCTGCCTCCATGTCATGTCCCAACATCTGGAATTACATGAATGTGCCACCAGGCTCAGCACTTCTCCATTATCCATGTTGAAACACTGGACCCATTCCTCTTCCTTTTGCCCATTAATCAGTAAGGCATTTCTTTCCAAAAGCTGGCTCAGTTTACCGTGCCAAAAATTTCCAACAACCGCAATTATCAGTCTTAGGAGACATTCACACCATAAAGAGAGTCTTTCTCCATTGTTCAAGGCAGAGCTGTGTGAGGAATATTGTCTGCTTTTGCCTGTAGACAGGTGAAAACTGGACAGTTACGTTGCCCTTCAAATTTCCATTCTCTGTGCCCACGGTTCTGCAACCTCCAGATTCCATGTTCAGTTGTTGGGATCATATCCAGATGGAACCGACCTCTAAGGCAAACATAGACCAATTAAAAGGAGACATTTGACACATGACTCATGGACCCTGAAATAATAAAACACAAAGAAGCCTAACAGACCAGCTTCTTGAGAAAGAACGTGAGGAGTGTTTGACATTGCCCAGGATGGCCCGGCTGAGATGAATACACTCGCTGTTCTTCAAGAGGCAAACCAGGATTGCAGCCCCAGCTGTGATAATAGAAGTACAGTGACCCGTGACTGCATCTTGACTGAATTGCAGGTCTTGAATCTAATCATTATGTTAAGAAGAGGTGTTGAGCCTAAAAAGGAAGGCAAGTCTGGAAAAAGAGACATGGCAATATGTTAAAGCCAACCTATCACCTCAGGTCCACAAATACATGTCATCCCACCTGCTATTTGTTTCTGCCAGAGCTGTCATCCGATGATCTAGAGATGAGAAAGGGGAATGGCAGCTTTTACAAGAAGTAATAACGTGTGGTGTGAAGCTGTGTCTGCTGCTGAAAGGCCATGTTCCTGTGTCGAGTTATTTCCATCCTTTTAGGAGGTACTCCGTGAACTCCACCACACCACCAGGAAACTCACAGGTTTGTCAAGCTGATGGCATACACATTTCTACCTTTTTCTATATTCCAAACACAGACAAAGAAATGTATTCACTAGTGTTTCTTAAATCTTGAACAGCATCACATATTGAAAACTAAAAGCAAAAATGTAGCTTCTAATGTGTGGTTATTACTCCACATACAAGCAGTAGCTCACATAAGATCAGAGCTGAGTAACTAGTAAATATAATACCACACATTTACATAATATTTTCTCGTTAAATTTTGTTTACTGTGTGTGCATGTGTGTGTGTGTCTGTGTGTGTGTCTGTGTCTGGGTGTGTGTGTGACATGAGGAAGGGGAAACATGCACACCATGTCCTACAGGTGGAGGTCGCTACTCCATGGAGTTAAGACATCTTGGTAGAAGCATCAAGAGGGCAGTTACATTAAAGCTAGAAAATCTCTGCTTGGTCCTCAGATGTTATCTGACAAGGTTCTCAGCCTTCGGATTGATTGGGGTTGGTGACCTGCTAAGTTAATAATTTCCCCAAGGTTTCACTTGATAAGCACAAGGACACAGCCACATAGGTAGGCAAGGTAATGGCTACTGAGCAGACTAAAGCTAGTCCAAGATAAACTGGAATTAGGCTCCAGACCTGCAACATTCTAAGCTCTCCATGATCACTGCAGCACTAACCAGCCTTAAAAGAGGGTTCAGTGTAGATGGTTTATTTCAGAGAATTTTCCAAGGTTTTATGTAAGCTATGGTTTCTTCTTTGGAATTTTGATTCATATACATCTCCTCTCATTTAACTAAACATTTCTATCCAACTTGTATTGCTTAATGCCAGGAGACTCACAACACCTGAAAACTGTGTGCTGCAAAACATGTTGTCTTGTTCAATGCCTCCTTCTCAGCCATCAGCATAAGAGCATGTACACATGAGAGTAGAACAAGTGGTTCTAATTAATGCTTGCAGTAAGAAGATGTCCAGAGAGATCAGAAAATAGACAACTGATGCGGTTTAAGTGGTTGATACTATGTACTGAGAAAATAATGATATTTTGCAAATTGAATGGCCATAGTAAATGTTTCTGATCTTATATCTGGCTTTTACCCTCATCATTCAAATACAAAATAATCAAAAGTTGTCTCCATCAAAATGTCTTCTCAGGTAGAAAAATGAATTTCTTCACTTCATAACTGTGTTTCCTCCAAAAGTGCCTCTCTTTCAACTAAATATTGTCTAGTACTAACTAGTATAGATATGATTGCTCTGACATTTAATGATCATTTTGAATCTATAATTGTGAGTGAGAAAGTGAGTGTGTGTGACAGAGACAGAGAGAACACAGGGACACAGACAGAGAATATGTCTGTGTCTCTGTGTTCATGCACTTGCTCAATTCCTTGTATCAGAATTGATTAATGTCTCTAAGAACGTGAGGGAAGGAATAAAATAATATACACGTAACATATCCAAGCATTTTTAGAGCACCACGGAATGTGAATATAAGATAATAAAATGCTAAGTATTTTAGGGAATGTTCATCTTTATGAACTAAATATTAAGGAGATTTGTATGTAAAGGCTGCTATAGACTTTCTAATACCCTGTAGATTACCTGTCCAGGGCCTCTGAGCCACTCCCATATGCCAATCATGCCTTCTATCTCCTTTAAATCATGCAAGAGAATACTTCGACCTGGAGCATGCACAACTGGCACTCATTTTGTAAAGGACAGTGGAGGAATGACCTTACAAGAAACTAATGGGCCTTGCTTCCTAAGAATGTCTACCTGGGCATGTAACATATGATAAATCATAGCCAAGGGCTTCTCAAGAGTTTCCTGGGGAGAGAACCATGACCTTGGGGCAAGCAACATGTAGATTTATTTTTTACCTAAAAGGCTGGTAAACAATGACAACAAAAAAACAAAAATAACAACAACAACACACAAACACCACAGGATGGATCCACTATTGTCAGCTCAAATATCTCGCTAATATCCTCAATCAGGAAACAAAATCAAAAGATAGTATCTGTCTGAAACACAAGACCTTAAGGAAAAATGTAACATTAACACTTGATCACTCTAGAAATGTTTTGTGGACCTGTGTGAATTGCCACAACAAAAGTTCTGGGTGTTTCTGGGAAGGTGGGTGGCCAGGCATCTGCAGCATGCAGCCTGTCTTCTCTAGCAGGGCATCTGGAAGAACGGCTGTGTGGAGCCTTTGAAGTCTGCTCTGCAAGGGTGGCCTGATTCCTTTGGAGAACTCACCATGGTATGAATTTATGGAGCCTCATGCAGACTGTGGTTCTTATAATCCTCACTTAGTTGGTTTTAGGCAAACATCACAGATTTTCTTACACACTGGCCCTCAAAGAGCTCCATAAATTGAAAGGAAGAATTCAAAATCTTTAGTCAGCACCTGACTCCAAATTCACTACCTTATAGTCCAGAAGGGAACTCAAAAGCATGAACTGAATTTATTTTTTCATAGAAAATAAACATTCACCAAGGCACATCTGCTCTGGTTTTTCATTCCTAACTAGACAGCTGATATAATGCTTTGCTTTTTTAACTTCCCCACAGGATCCAATCACAGCTTTCTGTAGCATTTTAATCATACTGACACCCAGAGAGACGAGACATCCCAAATAGACTTTAGACAGAACTGAGGGCGGGAGAGAGCTGGCAGTGTGTGCCAGGCTCAGACCTGCTGAGATATTGGCATGGGTCTGACATGCGACTTGAGGCATTTCCTCTCATATAGGTCAATCTTACCACTGAAGTGAGGTGAGGGCAGCCCTGTGGATGAGTCCACTTTCTCTAATACACCAAAACTCCTTCTGTAGACAATATCCTGGCGGCCCCTTTCCCTTATCCTTAGAACAGTGTGGAACCTCTCTGCTTTGAATGAAGCCATCTTTCCCATGTCTCAAGACTTGTTTTACCTGCCCACGCAGTCATCTTGAACTGTGTACCAGCCCTGGTCCTCCACTAGGACAAAATGATTTTATCCTTGAGTTGATGGTCTTCAGATTCAAGCCCTACTTCCTGCCTCTCCCCCTGCCTTGCTCCGTTTCTCTGGAAATGACCCCCACCAAGCATATGTACCATATGTACCGGGCTTAGGTGGCCCTGAGCTGTATCCAGCCTACAGGAAGCCCAAGAAGGACATGGGTGGGTGGAAAGATGACAGGAAAAGAGCATTTGTTTTCCTCTCCACCTTGGGCAGTGCTACCAGCAGCAAGTCTATATTCTCCTGTTAAACAGGAGAGGAAACCTTGACATCTGACTCCTCCCAGAGTTGTCCAGAAGTCTTATTCTCTGCCATCTAAGTATTCAGTGAATCGGCTTTTACACTCTTCAGCCTGCCTTTAAGGATTCAACAGCAGAAGGATTTAACATCAGGAGAAAGAAGCTTAGAAATATGAAATTCCAAGGCACCAAGGGAGCTGCAATCAGGAGAATAAAAGCTGTTCTAGCAATAGGCCACCTTTCTGAACACACCCAGACCAGCAGACAGCGTTCCTCAAATTTTTAGGAGCCACAGCATCTTCATTCTGGGCGTTTCCAGAAGGAACCCATCTCTGGGAGCCAGGTCTAGGAATACGCTTGTTAATACATCCCAGATGGTTCTTCTGCACACAAAAATCTGACAAAAACTTCACATCTTACTGGAGCCAAAATCAATAGACAAAATAAATAAAAATGTTCTTCCCACGTTCTTCACACTCCCTCCTCTGTAACAACATACTGTCTCAGAAATGGGGAGCGGAGACATACATGCATCTTAGGAGAAATGTGAAATACTTCCAGGTCCTCTTTGTACCCAGAGAGAAAGGAATAAAAGCAAAAGAAATAAGACATGCTACTCTTTCCTCTTATAAAAAGGGGGGTACTACATGTGCAATATTCAAAAAGACACCAAAATTGTGTCTATTTCTGGTTGTGTCTATTTCTGGTCATCCCTTAGAAGCCATTGTTATTTTATAATAACTCTTTTCTAAGGACTTCTTATATGAAAGGTTAGAGAAAGCAGTCAGTTATTTTCTACTTCACCGTCCACAGTTCTGAGGCCGATGAAAAAGCAACCGCCCAGTGAAAGACCATTTTTTTAGTATTCTAGCCTTTCAACTGTTATAATAAATGTAGCTATCCACAATCAACGTGTTTGGAAACTGGATGCAACTGCAGCCTATATTATGGGCAAAATTGGCCCCTGGAGGAGACTCGACCATTCTGAGCACTGTCCACTTGAGGCAAAGGTAACTTGACAAAGGGCTGCGTGTAAGCCCTGAAGTGTTTACTGCTTTTAAAGTGCCCGGCTTCTCAGAAAGGAAATCGAATTTTCACCGCAACTAGAATGCTGATATTTCTTAGGCTGAATACTAATTCTGCCACAAAGTATCTGTGTTAACTCTTACTCATTGTAGGCCTCAATTTCTCCCTAAGATGAAATCTTGAAATATACGAACATTTCTAATATCAGAATATATCAGGCCATGCAGCAGAGGGGCACCACCCTGAGCAGACTCCTGCCCCAAATCGGATCCATCGGATACTTTATCAGCCTATAAATCTGTAAATACAATAGCCTGTATTACCCACTATAATACAGCACAGGCTATTTCTCATAGTCAATGGCAAGCTAAAGACTACCTGGCCCAGTACCATGAGGCTTGATTGGCATTAGAGGAAAGAGAATGAAAACATTAACATTAGAGAGCCACTGCTCAGAACCAGATAAGATTTGATATTCAGCCACTGCAGATCTGAATGCTATTGTCAACTCCCAGGGAGCCAAGGGGCCAGGAAGCTTTGAGATCTTAGGGATTATCTCCCACTTAATGCACCTACATCCAAACGCTTCAACTAGAATGACCCCAAATAGAGAAACTTAAATTTACAGACCAGGGCTTCCCACCTTCTCTGGGAATGCCTTGAGGAACCTTAACGGACAGCTAATAGACTCTGAGACCAACTTCCCAAAACCAAACTGTGGCCTAGAGCGGCCCCTAGGGGTCAATTTAGTAATCACTTTACCAACCTGCATCCCGTCTATCCACCAATTTTCAATGAAGTAGCAGGATTTTCATGTAAATCCACTAGCGTCATTTCATGGAAGTTCAGAAGTACTGACTTAGTAATACATGCTTAATAAAATTAGCAACATTCAAACTGTGTTCTCCTTTCTTGGGCTTCTTTTCCAGAAAGTGAAGGAGGCAGAGGAATAGACGATGGCTGGGAGAAGACTATCTTGAGATGTTAAATGACATTAATGTCCGGCTGTTGGAAACTCTCTTCTCTAAATGAGCATTTTCATTTGTACCAGGGGTTAGTCCCTTTAAAAAATATTGTACAATCTACAATAGCATATAAGGCCCAGTGCAAACTCTAGGTGCGAGCCTCGTTTTAAAAGGGCTTGAGGGATTCAAATGGCAAACGGAAAGGGCTTTGGGGTTATTAAAAGTCACTAGCTAGAAAGCTCAAACTGGATTTTGCCTACCTACAATCGTGATGGAAGAAAATGCTTGAACCTCATGACATTCATGTTTTAATAAAGACACCTTTTTTAAGGTTGGTATTTTGATTTTACTCTTTTCAATAGAAGGTCTGTAACATTGTATGTGTCAACAGAATGACAGAAGCCACCTTTGAGTTTTCAGTGTAATTTTTAAAGCTTGAGCATGCACACGTGTGCTTCATGGAAGTGCCTGGGGCGAGGGGAGGCCTGGCCATTTGTCAGCCTTCAGTCTTCCTTCACTCCTTTGAGCACCAAGACAACTTAGGTCAGGATATTGAAAAGTTTATTTTGGCTCTTCCTGCTTTTTGCCTATTTCAAATTCTGTCTCCTTAAGTTTGGGTAGGTCAGAAGTAAATGTCAAAAGGAACTAGAATTAGACACACAGAAAATGACAAAAGCCACACCTGGTGGCACTGACCTGTAATAACTACTCTGGAGGCTGAGGCAGGAAGCTCAGGAGTTAAGGGGCTAACTGGGTTCCCACGCAAGGCCATGGCAAGCCTAGACCATTTCCTGAGACCCCACCTCAAAATAAAAAGTAAAACCAAAGTCTGAGACTATGGCTCGGTGATAGGATGCTCCCTGGCATGTGTGAGGCCCTTAGTTCTAGCTCCTGTACGGCAAGGAAAACAAGACAAAATTGGCTGGGAATTGCTAAGAGAGAAAACTGCAAGTGTTTCAGCCTGCCACCTGAGAAGGAAATTGAAGGAGGAGGAAGACAGATGAGGAAGAATCTCCAATTGCACTGTAGACTTAATCACTTTTTAAACCAATGACTCCAAAAGAGACAACTGGTACTCAAGCTTATTGCTTGAAAATAAATGTAAGAGTAACCACATTTCAACACCCCCAAGGACACGAACACGGATGAGATCATATCCTGGGTTTATGCTAGCTTTGGCACACATTGCTACCCACTCTTTTAGTAAGGGAATCAAAAAGTTGTGGAGATTATTTTTTACCATGTAAACTAAACACCATCCAGTAGTTGAGAAATTGGAAACCACAAAGCTTGGGAAGAAAAATGAATGCTTTGGAGCATAAATTTTTCCATTAAATTATGCCAATAAATTTGGAGCCTTGAGAGTTACTCTACAGACGCTATTTTAGAGGAAGGACATGCTCTGTGTGCCCTTAAACCAGGACCAGGGATCAAATGATGGGAGTCACACACTGTTTTATTCCCACTAGGATGAATGGATCACATAATCATTTTCATGCCAACTCAAGAACAGTGAGGTCAAACTGAATATAAATTTATTAGTGTAGGATGCCACTTTCCTAATGTTTCATTGTTTTTAAAAAAAATCAAACCTAAGTTATAGCTCTAATTGTATTTTTCTTAAGCAGGCCAGATAAACACCCACTGACTGATAACACCAATGATAAATTAAAAGTTGCTGTTAAATCAGAACAAAACTTTTCAGTGTGTGTGCGTGTGCATGTGTGTGTGTTTATGTATGTGTGTGTGTTTATGTATGTGTGTGTGTGTGTGTGTGTATGTGTGTGTGTGTGTGTGTGTGTGTGTGTGTGTGTGATTGCCTAAGCTTGCATGTAGAGGCCAGAGGTTCATACTGGGTATCTTTCTCTCCTAAGAGTAGAAGCCAAGGAAAAATAGCTGAGCTCTAGCATCTTTATATTAGCCTAGTTAAAGCCAGTGATGGTAGTGTGTCAAGTTCAGAGCTGAAAAAAAAAAAAAAAAAAAAAAAAAAAAAAAGATGCACACTGTCATGTGACTACAGCCAAGCCAAAGCTTCTAATTCAGAGGAAGCATGAAGAGACACTAACAGAACTGACCTCACTGACAACCTTTGTTCCCTTCACTTCTTTTTTCCTTGCCTGACATTCTTCGCCATTCCTGTTGAACAAAAGCAAGCTATGTATAAAATCCACCAAGTATGGAGTGACAATCACCAGGACTTGTGGGCAATAAGGCAATAGTTTTTGGTAATAATTAGCAAAGTAATCATCCAATCATTTAATTTCAATGTCAATGGCAGCAGTTGTCATGATCATGTAACAGTCATTGCTTCTCAATTTGAGATATACTGCTGTCCAATTTAATTTAAAGGAGGGATAAGATAGGGAAGAGCATATGCAAAATAAAAGAAAATACGTAAAGGAGATTAAAATTAAATTTGAAACATAATCCCTGTATTACCATCAAAGGTATTACGGTCAGTGCTATCATCTACTTTTGGTTGTATATGAATTAATCCATGTAGACCTTCTGGGATTTTCAAATCTATAATACAAATATTGATTCCACTGTGACCTCTATCTTTTCCTTTGGAGCTCAAGATGTCAACCACGCAGGAGAAGTCACAAAATCCCATGATGTGAGCACACTTACATGAAAACTAAAGTATCGCGATTTTTCTCTGATAGGGCAAAGTACTTTCCTCTGTAGTTAAGAAATGACTCATTTCCTAAGTTGGTTAATTTCCACCCAAGAACACATCCTTTCCACCTTTCATCACCACCCACTCCCACTTCTGTGCAGTTTATGCAAATTGCACCATCAACCATCCCTCTCTTCCCACTCTACTCTCACTTTTCTTAAGCAAGCATGTGCTAGCTTAGTCATGATGCGTCAGTGCTCGGTAACTCTCCCCGGGCAATCTAACACGACAAGCTACACCCATGATCTTTCATGATCCAAGCCCCTATCTGATGCAAGTGTGTATCACCCTCAATAGATACTTACACAGAAGCTATCCACAAAGGAGAATCCACATGAACAAACACCTAGCTAACATTTTAGTGGGGATATACCAATGACTATTCGTTGGAGAAGATTTCAAGAAGCAGCAGCCATGGAACTTGACCAATAACAAGTCTTATTTTTAAATATGGCAGAAATGCTATCATACATGAGATGGATTTGCAAAACAGAGATTAAGACTCAATGTTCTTACCCATGCTGGGAATGAATATCAGCAGCAGATTGAAAATATTAATGATCTCAAGTTGTTATTCTTTAGTATCATTACACCCAAAGCAACTTCAAAGGAGCTGCTCTGGATTGGGTTAATGCTTACAAAAATGTGCCATAGAGCCAGCGTCTCGAGTTGTAGGACAGACAAAATTACTTTTAGCCTGACATTTCCTGTTGTGTTCCATTTGCTGCTTTACCAAAAAATTACAAAATACAGTCATGCTGGGAGCTTCCAAAGAATGCCAACTAATCTATATTGGGCCAGTCCACTTTCTCAAATAATATCAAAAATGAAATAACTGCTGTGTGGAGTAGCAGGAGACAATAACAACTCCTTTTCAAAAAAAATACGAAATATCTAAAGCAATGACCAACACCATCTACAAAATTAACAAAATATTTGGCTTCAGTGCTTACTAAACTTCCCCAATAATGAACTTGGAAGCATCATATCAAACACAACAACATAACTGGGGAAGAGAGCATAAGGTCACACCCATGTGAATCCTGTGATAGCAGACGGTAATATGGGTGCTTCTTTGCAACATTCAATGAAATATATTGTCTCTCCTTATCAACAATGGCCACTCACATACATTTATTGTCTACATTTAGACCTCTGTAATAGTATTATTTCAGTTTATTTAACTGAATGAGGAAAGAGATCCTCCTACAATAAGGACTCAGAAGTAGAATTATGTCTTCTTCTAGGTAAAAAAAAAAAAAAAATCCTTCAAACAGAATTTTCTGGATTAAAGAGTTCAGACAGTACAATTCATATTAAGGACAGAAAATTTAGCTTCAGAGCATGAGTTCGGTTTGTATCATCTCATGTTCTCACCAAATTCTTAGCTGTGAGAATAGTTGCATGCTATGACTTTTTCATCTCTAATTACCATCTTTTGTAACAAGCATGAAGGATTAGAATTTTAGTGACTATAGAGTCCTGACTGAGGGATGCTCCACTGATGTCAGTTTCCGTGTGTGGACAGATACGGTCCTAGGATCTACTGGCAAGTTTAATTGCTCAGGGATATAGCAGAGGAAAACCAGCCAATCAGAATAGCAGACAGGATCTTAAAAACTCTATGGACCAATCATTATGCGTCTGGAAATATAGTTGGCTATTAAAATGCTAAATCACACATTCTGCAGCAAATAGTAACATGGGTGTTGGAACCCAGAATCTCCTATACTACAACACATTTAAAATTCTTGAAGAACGTTACCACACGGTCCCTAGAATGGGAAAGAATGGTACCTTCCTCCTGTGGGCTGGATGTAACTAACAACTGACACAAGCCAACAAAATAGATGCTAAATGATCACGTTTTTCCCAGAAGGCAGATGCACTGTTTATAGCACTTTTCTTTCCAAAGAGATGCTTTCCTTTCTATCTTATACTTCAGAAATTTGTGGTCCAATGACAACTCCACAAATTATTTCCTTCTAAGCCTTTGTTGTTGTTGTTGTTGTTCATAATTTAACAATGACTGTACCTGCCTTGCACAGCAAATGAAATTCGAGGAAGAATTAAATGAGGTGATGTGAATGTAAGTGTTTTGATTAATCCAAAGTGCTTTCACAAGCAAGATGCAATCATTACTAAATCCTTCTGAACATAGTCCCTATGCTAGGCAAGACTTCTGGTTAGAATATTGAAATTCCTAAGATCTCCATTTGGGAAACCAAGGAGTAGCATCAGTATGTAACATAGGAAATCAAACTCAGGCAAGGGTAGAAAGCTTTGTGCATGACCATAGGCATTTTTTTAACCTCTATCTGCAATCTGTTAGAGTTTGGATCGGGAGCTCTATTTAATATTCTCTGTGAGGTTGTTGGTTTTGTTTTTCTGAATGACTTCTTCTCTGACACGGCTGAAAAATGTGCGAGCTAAGGAAAAGGATGCAAATACTGCAAGGCTGTCACTTACCATCTGAGCCAGCATTGGCACTGAGAAAACGAAAAAAAAAAAAACCCTCTGACATATCAAAATTTAGCAGCAACATTCTAACTGGGGAGAGCACAATATTCTTAATCCTCCCTGCAAAGATCAAATTAAATCAATGGCAGGCTCTGCCTGACATAGCTCTATGTCACTGGCTGCTCAGATGAGAAAGCCAGGAAAGGCTGCAGCTCTTGACTTTGTAGCCTACGGTTTTTGTAGAAATCCAGGAAGCAGAGATAAGCCATTCCTGCATAAAGATTAGCTTCTAGACAGTGAAATGGTGTCAGAGAGAAGTGGAGAACATAGACAACCCGGTTTTCCCTGGCATTTAAATTCAGCTAAAAGCCATCAAATCTCACAGCTGAGCTTCAAACATGACTCAGTCAGAGGTTCAAATTTCCCCTTTCTGCAAAGCAGGACATCTGTATATTTCAGCTCATGTGGACATGAATGTTAGCAATTGTATATTAAAAGCAGATTCCCTTCATCAATAGTAATTCAGAAATTATATCTATACCCATTAAAAGTTTCATTTGATAGCAGCTAAAATTTGAGGGCAGTGTTTTGTTTTGTTTTTAAGTTCAGTATTTGTAAGACACATCTGGAAAGCATTAAAAAATGCAGATTCTGAGAGCCTGTCTGCAGTCCCATTGAGTGGGTCTGGAATGAAACACCAGAAATTGCACGTTTTAACAAGCACCCCAGGTGAAACTTAGCCTACAGTCTTTCAATCTTAATGTGATTTTTATAATCCTTATTTGTTTAAATCCTTAGAAGAAATTAAAAAATAAAAGGAAGGAGATTGAAAGCCTAAAAAGTTATCTTGACAGTTTTGTAAAGAATTGTATTCTGGCTTTTACAGATTTTTAAATCAAAATTTTGTGGTATATTAGTCCATAATATGAATATTTTCTGTATGAGCAAATCAAACAAAGAAAAATAATGTGTGCTGAGAAAATTATTCAGCTCCTCTAGGCAAAGATCTTTCATGTGGGATATTTCAAGGAGCCTAATTTCTTACAACCAAGTTAATACTCTCAGTTACAGTATCTTTAAGTTTAAGGCTTTATGTTTTGGCGTTTGAGTTGATAGTATACAAAATGCCAATGTGAAAGGGATGTGACTGATTCAAGATGCTCAACTGTCCATGGCACTATTCAATCTGCAATGAAATAGAACTTCAATTCTTCTCCACATGAAGCACACTGCCTGCCATCCCAATTCCCAGTTATGCTTTTGCTTTCAAAAGTCTAAGACCTCAACATACTTTGCATGATTATGGTATTAAGAATAGCAATCTAATTAGAGCAATAGCGCAATATACAAGCATTATGTTTATATGAATCAATCTACTGTTTGGGAGAAATATTAGGTTGTCCAATAGTGAGAAGTTTCAAAACCTATGTAGCACTATACGATTTGGAGTTTATATTGTTCTTTGCACTTAAAATTGAATGTTACTTCTCATAGCTTCTTAATGGGGATGACTTGACAGGTGTAAGATGTCTGTGGTGACATAGAGCAAGGGACTTGGCAAATATTCCAATGTCATCACCTTAAAAAAGGTATTAGTTTGTAAAAAGGTACCTCATGTTCCCATGTCTCATTGGACCCTCAAAATTGTGTTGCAAGTCCTTCTCCTTAGTAGTATTTAGAAATAATAATAACTGTTTCTTTCCACAAATAATACCAGTGTTAACATGCTGCTTTGATGTGTCCATAAACCACAATGTGTTTGTTCATTGTACATGTGTTCACTGATAGCTTCTGACTAAAATAAAGAATAAATATGCATTACTTTTACTCACAGAATTAAAAATTCAATATCTCTTCACCAGATAGCAATAATTAGATATTCTTCATGAGATTATAATTTTATGTGACTTTGTTGATATATTAACAGTTACAGAACACTTCTTGGTATTCATGGAAGAAGATTGAGGCCATGTTCAAATACAAGGTTGTGCCATGTATTTGTAACGTGAGAAGTAATAGAACCATCACTATTTGGTTGATTTTGCTAGAATCAGGTAAGCTTAGCTACATGTAGAGAAGAGAAAAAAAAGGTCTATGGAAATATGTCTCAATAGCACCTAGTGAAGACCCCAAAGTACATAATTGTCTTCTCCCGCCTGAATTCAAACACTAGCGTCTCCACTGATGAATTCAAGAAACCACCATACCTCAGTGTCTGGCTTTCACTTTACATATCCACTCACTACTAATCCAGGCTAAACTGTTGAGAGAAAGGGCAAAGATGAACCCAGCCTGAAATCTGTAGAGGCCACTTGGTGCAAGTCAACAGCAGAGACTAATAAAGCCTTGATTTTTTTAAAGTGACTTATTTTTATTTTATGGATCGGTACTTTTTTGCCTGCATGTTTTGCATGCATATGTGCATCATATGCAGTGCCAAAAGGAGGGCATAATATGCTCTGAACCTGGAGTTCCAGTTGTGAGCCACACTGTACATGCTGGGAACCAAACCCAAGTCCTCTGTAAGAGCAACATGTGCTCTTAACTGTTAAACCATCCCTCTATCTCCAAAGCTTCAATTTTATGGTAAGAAATAACAAATACTCAGTACACAGTGTTCATGTACATACCTCAAAGAGAAAAATGGACATGAATGGATCCTAAGAGCGTTCTACCTAGAGGAATGCTGCACACATCCCTACAGAGGCTCAGCCATGCAGGTGATGTTTTTTCTAGCCATGCATTCTTGCTCTCGATAGCCAGCCTGCTAAGTTCTGTCTGTTAACCAGAAGGCATCCTATATGAATTTCCTAAACACTACATTGTCGCCAGTGTCAATTTCCTACCCTGATTCCTCTCAGAATATTTTTCTGCATAGACCAAATCTTCCCAGATAGTTAAGAATTTACCATTCCATATACTTATTTTTTCCCTTTGACTAGAGTGGAGATATTTTATAAACTATATTAAATGGTCTTGTCTCTCTAAGTTCTGCATTTTGATGAAATGTTTTTGTTCTTATCAGATCCTTAATTATAGGTCAGGAAAGGAATGTAAGTTTTCCAATTCTTGCCAAGATGAAATAGATCTACTCTCCTACCTAAAGCAGCCAAAGTCTCAGAAGAAAAGAATTACATGAAACAAGTTTTGGACCATGGAGAAAATCGAGAAATAATAATAATCTCTAATAGATAATAAGAAGATGAAGTGAGACTTACAAGTTTTGGACCATGGAGAAAATCAAGAAATAATAATAATCTCTAAGAGATAATAAACAGATGAAGTGAGCCTTACAATTGCCCACCTCACAGCTATAAAGAAGTGTTTTAGTGTGGTGAATTAAGGTGTAATATAAGTACCTTTTAACAGACTCCATGAGTTGCAGATACAGAACCAAGAGTGGGGAAACCAGGGTATCTAAAGACCTAGGAGGTAAAATCCAAAAGTAAGTTCTGTCATAGTATACCAGAAAGGGGGAGACAAAGAGAGGGGGAAAGAGAGGGATAGAAAAAAGAGAGACTAATAAGGAATTAATTTATGTAACTATGTGATATGAGAAGTTTCAAGGTCTGCAATCTAGAGACGCATAGAACCTAATATGTCATCTGAAGGTCAGAATAATAAATGTATGAGAAGAGCCGCTCAAACCTGAAGGCAGAGAACATCTAGCTTTAACCCTCACAGTCAAGTGGGAAGAGTTCCCTGTTAGGACACCTCTGTGTTGTATTCGGTCCTTCAGTTGGTAAGATGACACCCACTCACACGAGAGGACAATGTGCTTTACTCAGTCCCCCAGCTCAACTACTGATTTCACCTAGAAACACTCCGGCAGGCATTCCCAAGATACTGTTTAGTCAAATATCTCGGCATCCTGTGGCCTAAGTAAGCATTGTATTTTCCTAGTTTTCAGAAAAATATTGATCTGTGTAATCGTGTAAGGAAATAGCCTGAGATAAGAGCAAGTAATCACCCGAACAAATTAGAGAGGCTAATACCATCCATTCACACAGGGACGAGACTAATCTCTTTTTCTACCAAAAAAAAAAAAATTTAAACATCCTTCACAGAATACTATATAAAGAACTCATGGGGGTCTTGTTTCTGCATTAATGAGTAATTAAATCCAGACTAATACAGCTCTGCACCCATTTAACACATCTTTAAAGAAGGTGTGTATGTGTGTGTGAGTCTGTGTGTGTTTGTGTGTGCGTGTACAACTACAGATAAATACAAAAATATAATGACCTAAAATATAAAACTTAACAATGGCAAAGAACTAAATACACTTTAAAAGTTGAGTAGAGGGAATATTATCAAAAAGGAAAGCTCAAAGTGAAACTTTACAATTAGTATTTGAATTTTCTTGGTGTTAGGAAATATACAATGAGTTGAGTTATAACTTAGTCGCAAATCACTTGCTGAGCATGTATCAGGCTCTTGATTCAATACAAAGCACCAATATATATATATTTCTTATATATAAATATATATATATATATATATATATATATATATATATATATATAATACAAGATAGAAATAACAGCAACTAAGACACTACAGCAGAAAATACTGCTAAATTTGAATGAGAACAATTGAAACTATACACAATTTAACACAGAGATAACTTTGGGTAATCTAACATGCATGTAATCGAGATCTGAATAGAAAACTATCACACTGATAGATCACAAAAGTTCAACAAACCCAAAACAAAAACAAACAAACAAACAAACAAAGAAACAAACACCTCATGATGGAAATATGTATAGCAAGAGACTAACAGGTATAACTAGTCGCATACAAACAAATGATAAAATGGAAAAACAAAAGAGGAGCCAGTGAATGTGAAAATAATATTATCCACAGAAGAACCAAGATAAGGAGGACAGCATATGTCTCATCAGAAATGAAGTCAGTGAAAGATACGTTTTAAATATGGTGAAAGAATTAAAGCTGAACTTTTTGCCAGGTCTGGTGACACACATCCAGAAGCTCAGCAGTCTAGGGGCTGAGACAGGATCCAATCTCAAAAAGACAAATACCAACCTCAATTCAATTCAGATTTGTGTAAATATCTTCCTAAAATTGTAGGTGAAAAGCATTCCAAGCAGAGTTCATTATTCTGCAGACGACACTACAAAAATAAATAAATAAATAAATAAAATTAAAAAAAATGTCAGATTATTGATCGATGGCTATTGTGACAATGCATCCTTAAGGCTTGTTGAGTTAATAACCTTATTTCACTCCTAAACTAGATGGTACATGTAGGCTGTTTTGGCTCCTGCTTCAATTCACACACACATCATTTTATAATTTTGTCATTTTAGGCTCTAAGGTCTCATAATTATCACCATGCTTCTCTGTAACAGACCTCTATCATACCTTCCCAATTGTAACCAGTGGGCTCAGAAACCAGATAAGAAAAACTAGAATTTCAACCAAATGGAGTGAAAGTAGCCTCATAAGATGTAAGTCATATCCCAGAGGGTGAAAAACAATTATTAAATTATATATTGAATGCCCACCATGTGTGTGTGTACTAGTCATTATTTAGAAGTTATCTAATCTTTTCCATAGCCTCCAGAATCTGCTTGCGGAACATATAAGTTAATGGATTAAAAGTGCTTTAAAAAACCAAAATGGATCAAGAAATTCCTTACTAAACGGCAGCTCTACTGCTTTGTAATAGTCTGCCCACAAACAACTCACTTAGCCTCACGTTCTTCATGGAGTCAAGCCCAAGATCCTTTTGTCTAACTCTGCAATGAATACAGGCAGAGTTTATTAAAAGACATTCAATCAGGACAGGAACTACATGTGATTTGAATCTATCTGATACCCATACAATAAACATATGAGCACTAAAATTATCACTGTATATATCCCCCATCTTATTCAACCAAAGCAGCAGGGCCAGGAAATTAAAATTTTCAGACATATAAGTCAGATATCTCAAAGATACCAACCTCTAATAATGTCTTGAGGATAGCAAGTGTCAGAGTTTCCTTAAGGGATTCCAAAGTCTGCCAAGGAAATCAGAAAGGAAAAATTGGATCCAGCAGCACAATAGATGGGTGAGAGTCAGCCTGCCACTGTAAAGTCTGTTGCCAGAATAATTTGCAGGAACAATGACTTTGCAATGAACCATAACTCAAATGTCACCACAGCAGTCAAACCAGGAAAACAACCCTCTTTAGGTCTGATCCCAAAGACAGTTAAAGGTGACCTCTCACTTTTCAAAGTAGGCTACAACTATAAATATTCACTTAGTATTATACTGCCATCAGTTATTTGTTTGTTTGTTTTTATCAGACTTAAGAAACCATTAAAGTATAGGTAGACATAACTTTGGGGTTCCTTTGATTTAGACCTCCAGTTAGTGTTGCTCATTACAGAGATTGCTGCTTGTGGAGTAATTTGTGCTGAGATTATCTTGACACCTCATTTTTTGAAACATCTCTAATAGCTAAACAATGATCAGCCAAGAAACAGCTCAGGATACAGGCCAAATAATTCACCTTTCAAAGTGTATTGAGAGATATGTGATTGACTAAAGGTCAAGGGTCAACTCAACAGGAGACCATTTCCTGGCACTTTATTTCCTGATTGCTGAGGCCTTTCCCTCCCCTAACATGATTTCTCCTCCATATTTCCATTTCTATTCTTCTGTCCTTGAGTACATCTCTATGTATCTGTCCTCATTTCTTTTTCTTCTTCCCTATTGTCTTTCCTTCTATTTATTTTGTCCTTTCTTCTTTTTCTTTCCTTCATTCTGCCCATTAATCTTTGCCACTACAGAACTTGTCTAGCTGTTGCATCAGCTGAATTATCCATTAGCAGCCTACTCTTTTAAATATTAGAAACAATAAAAATTTTTCCATTTCTCAAGAATTAAGCAATTTTCCATGTGGCCCTTGATAGCATTTCCCTGGAGTAATAAGAACCACAAATCTGAAGCTACTTTTTCCTCAAGGTTGTCCAGAAGATTAAATCTTGGCTTAGTCTTAATTGCTATCAATACTTACTCTACCATCACATTCTCTCATACCCTTTTATAATCCAATATTTCTAAAGAACTCAGTGTTATGTTTGGCTAAAAATCCCATCCACTCATATTTTTCATTAAGTGCTTATTTTTAAAAACATTTCCTTCCAAAGCTAAGCTTATTTTAGCATTAACTATGTTTTGATAGTGTCAAAGAATGATTTTCTTTACTTTTGAGATGTCGATAATGAATCTGAAAGAAAACTGAATATAAGGTCAAGCAGTTAAACAAGGTTTTGACTATATCAAAAATCTAATACGGTCTTTGAACAAACAGAATTGTGTTATTATGCAGCCCTAAGGAGATGTTATATGGAAGTGTGGAAACATCAAAAGTCTACATAAATATGGCCAGAAGTCAGAAACTCAAATTATAATAGAGTATGTGCAAATTTTTTATGGTGAAGTTTTAATAAATTATTTAAAAAACAAAAGATTGATATCGACATTGAAAGGTATATGAAGATTTAAACAAAGCATTCTATCCCTTCACTCCTGGCTATGCAGTTCATTCCTTATGAAGCTGGCAGATTTGCTTATTTCTTCTCAAAGGTCCATATTCTATTAGTCAATCAAAAAAGAAATTATTCAAATATTATTACTATAATATATCAAATGACACATTAATATCTGTATCCCTTCCTGAGGCAATCTATTTCCCAAATGGGATGTAACATAGAGATGGAAACAGGTTACCATGCAAACATTTACAGTGTGCTCTTATTGGCATGTATCCAACATGTGGGTAGTGAAGTTAGAGACTTGGGAGAGTAAAAGGGTGTTTGGGACAGAGAAAATATAGTTCAGATGTGATGAAGTAAGAAAGCACAAAGAACTATACATCAGCATAAGGATTATGCCACTAGCAATTTAGATGCTAGGGTTTCTAAACATGGTTAATTGCTTAGTATTTTAAGTTCCATGGGCAGAACGGAAATTATGTTAGGTTAAGGTCAAAACATGTCTATTCATGATATGTCTTATATGTACAATTGGTTGCCATTCCAGACCCTGTTTCTAGAACTTCTGGGCTGTTGACAGCAAATTACATTCATATATCAGCCCAAATGTCTTTTATGTTAGCATTTCTAAGCATTCTCCATCTTGTCTAGTTGGCCGATGCAAGGATTTGCTTGTTTGTTGTTTGTTGGTTTGTTTTTTACAAAAAGACATCCAAGTGTTAAAGATACCATTATTCATTCAAAACAAAAATGAGCAAACAAAAATCACAGAGGAGAAATACATGATAAGAGGTAAGAGATTTAAAAAAAAAAAAAAAAAAAGATGTAAGCATAGCACCTGAATTTGGTTTCTAGAACTCTCCACCCAGGACTAGAAGAATTACTCCACAATAGGGAACTTGCCCACCATGTGCTCCCTGGATTGGAGCATCAATGGTGAAAAAAGAGAAAAATAAGCTACAAAAGGCATCAAGTGCTTAAAATGTGAACAGTCTGAATTGGGATGTGCTGTAGAGTGAAAAACAAACACCATCTTTTGAGAATTTGGTAGGGATTTTTTAAAAAATATTCTAATTTCAACATAAATGTTTATAATATTACATATTGAAGCAAAAATGTCTTCAATGCATTGGTAAAATAAAATATATTATTGAAATTAATTGCACATGTGCTTTTTTTACTTTTTTGATGTGGTGAATGGAAAATTCTGAACTACATAAAGGCTCATATTTGTAACTTACTTATTTCTATTAGACCATGCTTTTCAAGAAATGGCCCACGAATAGTGACACAGGCGTATTTCCTGGTGGGTGCCTAGAAGAATGTTGGGAGGTATAGGCTCACATGACCTCACTTTCTAATCATTCTACATGGAGCAATGAATGGATTCCCAAGTTTTTGTAGGGCAGAAAGTGCCCATGAATTTAACATGCATATGACAATGTGCAAGAAATCCCACCATAAGAGCTTCAGTGTTACTCCAGAGAATTCTTGGTGTGCTTCCAAGAGAAACCATTTCCAATGAGAACTCCTGCTCTTTCGCATCCATGGCCACTCTACAAAGTTAGACGTGTCTGTTTCTCATCTGTGTTTGTTACTGGCCCTCTGAAGCAGAATTGCAAGTGCCAGCAGAGTCTAAATCTGGGTTGTTTTCAAAGATGTGAGGACGATTCACTTTAAAATGTGTTAGGTCATCTCTGCCTACTTTCAATTTTCAGTCTTGAAGCCATGTTGTCTACACTGGAAGTGACAGATTCAGACATGCCAAGAATGGCATTTAAGCTTCCTATGCCTGAGGAACTCACTATCCCTTAAGACTCCTACTTGCCAGATCCCATTAGGGGGTCAAGGTGACATCTCTGGCTACTTCATAGGATACCAGTTGCTGGAGTAGAAGAAAAGACACAAGGAACAGACTGGGAGCTTTAAGTTAAAAACCAGCTTTATGTTCTTTATGCTGTTTTATACAGATTTCTGTTTCCATAGCGTGTAAGTCGGCTTTCTATTGTTAGGATAAAAGATCTGGAAAATAAACGTAAAAGAGGAAAAGTTTATGGTGGCTTACTTCTCTTCTTCAGAAATTCCATTCTGTGGTCAGCCAGTTCCATTGCCTTTGGTCGTGTGACAAGGCAGAACATGATGACATGATGCACATAGTGGAGGACCTGCTTGCTTCACTGTGGCCAAGAAGCAGGGAGAAAGAGGGAGAGGGAGAGGGAGAGGGAGAGGGAGAGAGAGAGAGAGAGAGAGAGAGAGAGAGAGAGAGAGAGAGAGAGAGAGGGAGAGAGAGAGGAGAGAGAGAGAAAGAGAAGAAGGAGGAGGAGGAAGAGAAGGAGGAGGAGGAGCAAGAGAGTAAAAGTCTTAATACCCCACTCAAGGGTGCACCCCCAATAGCTTACATTCCTTCCTTTATGTCATATTTAGAAAAGGTTCCAATACCTCTTGATAACCCTTCCATCATCCATGGGCCAAGCCTTTAACACAGAGCTTTGAGGAAGCAAGAACAGTTCAAAGCTTACCATATTGCCTAAGCCAAGAAGTACAGTATACCTGGGCCATGCCTGGACATTCACATCAACAGCAGAGCCATCAAGACTTATGCATCCCTGATGGATTCTGACTCACAAAGCTGGCCTGCCTATGGCACTAAATGTGTCATTTTTAGAGCTTCCTCAAGAGATGCTAATGTGCAGCCAGGGTGAAAAACCACAGAATCAAAACATTGCTCTCCAAAATTAAGCTTGTGTCACAATAGACCAGAAGCCTGCTAAACCCAGTTGTTGGTCCACTGCTGCAATCAGAAGGCTTCAGACAACTCCCCAGCTAAAAGTGACATGCTTGCTGCTTATCTAGGGACCATACTTCTAAGAGCACTCAACTAAAGGAGTGCACAGCCCTTTTCTGCCTCTTATTTATTCTTTACTCTGAGAAGGAGAGAGAGAGCTAAGGAGAAGAAATAGCAGTCAGGACAGCAACTTCCTACCCCTTTTTCAGATCAGTGAGCAAGAGAAAGGATGTCTTTTTTTTCTCCTTTTTTAATTTATTATATTTGTGTTTTAATTTTACACATCAGCCATGGGTTCCCCCGCCCCCACCCTTCCCCCAGCCCCTCCCCTCCACTCCCATCTCTTCCAGGGCCAAGACTCCCCTGGGGATTCAATTAAACCTGGTCCAGGCTGAGCAAAGTGTCCCTGTGTAAGCTCAAGGTTCTAAACAGCCAGCTCATGCACCAAGGACAAGTCCAGGTCCCACCGCCTGGGTGCCCCACAAACAGTTCAAGCCACTCAATTGTCTCACTTATCCAGAGGGCCTGATCCAGTTGGAGGCTCCACAGCCCTTGGTTCATAATTCATGTGCTTCCATTCTTTTGGCTATTTGTTCCTGTGCTTTTCCAATCTTGGTCTCAACAATTCACACTCTTACAGTCCCTCCTCTTTCTCGACAATTGGACCCCTGGAGCCCCACCTGGGGCCTGGCTGAGGATCTCTGCATCCACCTCCATCAGTCATTAGATGAGAGCTCCAGCACGACTATTAGAGTGTTTGGCCATCTGATCACCAGACCAGGTCAGATCAGGCTTTTATCCATTGTGAGAAACGCTTCTCTGGACAGGCATGTCTGCAAATATAAGGACATTGCCTCCAATGTCACGTTTTGTTTTCTTTTGGTAATCATCAGCATAATTTTGCAGAATGCTTTGAATCAAAAAGCTAAAGTCAACTCCTCCCACCTGATTAGAACTTTCAAAATATGTGAGTTACATTTTAAAATTTGGTCTCTGTTCATTAAGACCCCTGCGTCCCCTCTCAATATATTCTAAACTCCAGGTCGTGAGGGGAAAGGAGTTTGTGTATTCGTTTTCTAAAATCCTAGCCCAATTTTTCCCATTTTCAAATGGATTCTCTTCTCAGCCCTTTGAAAGCAGTATAAACAATTTCACTGGCTTAGTAAACAGGGCTGTAAAAATACTGGAGTGAAAACATAGTCTGTGCTAGATGGGATCAATTCCCTGCAAAGGGAAAAGGACAAAGAGTTGTGGAACCTCCACCATCTACAGTCACTAAAACGTACGGAGGAGCTCAACGCTGTTCTACTCTGCAAGCTTTCACCTTATTAACTCCAATTTTCTAAAACTGCTCTAATAAAACACAAGAGAAGCATCCTGGATGCCAGCTGTAAAAGCACCAAATAAAACAAATGCTTATTGAGTCATAACAGTAGTAACAGTTGTCTTTCTAAACCCCTCTTGGGGGCCAGATACTATGTGAATGCCTTCTGCACAGCGTCATTTCACTAAAATTTGCTACAAGAGTCAGTAATATGTAGAGATAAAACTAAGGCGTAGCTGGTTAGGTTAGTGCTGGTGACCACCAGATATGAAAGTGGAATTCACACTCTGGTCTGAATCGAAAGTTGAGGATCTCTCCTCTAAACTGTCTACGCACACTTGTAGAAAGATGTCAGTCTAAAAGCTATGAAAGACGTAAAGAAATAAAATATTTTATAGCAGTGACTTATCCCTAAAACCTCTAGCTAAAATGATAAAATTATATGCAGGAAAAACTATAAAGCACAATATTTAATATCAAAAATATTACTTTGGGGATTCATTTAAACCAGGGGAGTCTTGGCCCTGGAGGAGATGGGAATGGAGAGCAGGGGCTAGGAGGAAGGTGGGGGTGGGGGCGGGAGAGGGGAGGACACGGGAACCCATGGCTGATGTGTAAAATTAAAACACAAATATAATAAAAAAAAAATTAAATTAAAAAAAATATTACCTTGACTCCACTCTGAAAGCATTAACAAAGTGTCAAGGATAAATCCAAATGAATAAATCCACAGTGTTACAGGATATGGTTACAGTCCCCATAATCTCTTCTACTTCCAATGAAAAAACGAACAACGAGATATCTAAGTAGAACCACCAACCAAACAATGAAAACAACCAAGACCCATTATGCAAAGCCTTCTCTCTTTTCCCAAAGACTCATTGTAACAAGACAATGTGTTACTTTCAAATATTTGCTAATGTAGTTAATCTGGCCTTGTGGCTTTTATTATGATTGAACTTAAGGTTCAATACAGTAAATCCAGACTCACATTGTCATAAAGAGTCTTTTCTTTTCTCCTTCCTTCTTTTCTTCATGTCAGAATCATTTGCTGTAAATCTATTTCCTTCTCTCTAAATAAGCAAGAGCATGTTATCTTGACTGATAACAATGAACAGAAAGTACTAACAGAGTTGTATTGTACTTATACAACACTAACATTTAAGCAAAATTGAAGTACTCAAGAGAAAGTGAATTGCACAGAATTGATAGACTCAAATGTAAGACAGAGCAGGCTAAATGTGGGAGAACCATAAAACAGAAACAGTGATAAAGTCTATCTCATCTTATAAATCAGTAAACATAACAGAAAGGGAAATGAAGCCACAGAAACCAAAAGAGACTCCTCCTTGGCTGAAAATAGTGTGATTTGGGCAATTTATTTTACGTCTTAGAGCCTTTGCTCCCTAGTAAAACTCATGGAGTGACCATGAACTTATATAGAAAAATGCATCTCTATTTTCTATAATCTCCAACTAAAATACATAATCCTATTCTGATGTAATAAAGTATGTGGTAAACCATATAATCATTAGCAGAGATTAAGATTTTGCTCCATAATAAGTTACTGATATTTTCACATTTCAGTGAAGCTCTTATAGTCACCTCAAAATATTATTTATGATTATCAACTCTTCAATGCCATAATAATCTTCAAACTCAAAGCTGTTGATCTTGTTATTTAATGTATTAGCAGAGAAATAAGTTTCTGCATAAAATTCTCTAAAATGTTTTGATTTTAATGAATGACCATAACTGACTTCTGTTCTAACCATGTATCCAGTAGCTTATTTTTAAATATTATTCTAATATGAGACTTTATCAGATTGCTAACAGGTTCCCTTGGATGCTAGACACTGTATAAGGGCCATTCCTTTGACATTGTAGCATCCTAACTCTTCTGGGTCAAAATCAGAGATGGTTCATTGACTCAGACACAGATCAAGGGTGAATAACAGCAGAAGACTTCCATAAGGTAAATCCCATATGGGAAGTGAGATGGACACTACAAACAACAGCGAAGCTGGAATTCACAGGATGCAAATTCAAGTCAATGGGCTCATGAGAAAATGCCAAGAGAAAGCAGTGTAACTTAGACCATCAGTAGGAAACAATTAGCCAGTGAAGGTAAGAGGAGGCCAGAATGATGGGACTACTGAGCAGCCCCTCCCCATCAAAAGGGGGCAAAGTATAACCTTCCCAACATTCATTATTAATCACTCCCTCATTTGAATGAGTAGTCCAAGTTAGTAACAAGTACCATCACAAAAGATGCTATGATAAAAGTGCATATACCTGTGATGGAAGCATACATATGTGCTCTGATGAGAATAGGAACTCTGAACTGCATGCTCTGATATGTAGAATGCATGCCCATTGATTGAATATATAAGATAAAACTGTTAACACAATACTGTGTTTAATTCTACAGGCCTACTGGATTGAGCAGTACAAATTCATCTGTGAATACACCCTACCTTCCTCTGATATCACTAAAGAAATACATGAGAGCACTGGGTTGGTTCATAGCATTATATTTAGGACTGGAAAGGTTTAAAGAGGTGGTATCTCTTAATTGCCAATGTGCAAGTTCAGGTAACTTAAGTGCCTCTTTGAGTCTGTTACTAACTTCTCTTCACGTTATCACTAAGGAAAAAATGACTTTCCCACTACCCAAATCCTTTAACTACCACTTCTGTTCACATTACAGGTAGAAGAGTTTTTTTAAATCTGAGCTAAAACAATACAGAAGAGAAATCTTTAGAAACAAACCAACACAGAGACCTGCTATAGAGTTTATGAAGAATAAAACTTACACTTGGAAACTTAGAGAAACAAGAAAATAATGGACTAAGAGCTAATGAATATTAGATTCTATGAATTTAAAAGGTTGTTTACTAGATAATGCTATTATCTGGGGAATGTGAGACAAGATAATATTTGCTGACCACCTAATCATCAAGCTAGTTGATGCTTTTTGTGTAACGAAAACACAGGTGCTTTTCATGTAATGTCTAATCTGGAATCACTAACCATTAATTTGGAAATAGGACATTAAATACTAACAGAATCATATTGTCAGAGCTTCATCCTTGAAGATCATGTAGTCCAAATCCCTCATTTCACCCATAAAGAAACTAAGGCTAAGAAAAGGCAAAACAAGCATTAAACATTATTTGGGAGCTGGAGAGATGGCTTAGTAGTTAAGAGCACTAGCTGCTCTTCCAGAAAACCTTGGATTGATTCCTAGCCCTTACATGGCAGCTCAAAGGCATCTGTAACTACAGTTCCATGGGATCCCCTGCCCTCTTCTGTCTTCACAGAGGTGGTTTGCAGAGGTACACACAGATCAAAACACCCATACACATTTTTTAAAAATTTATTCTTACCTATTTCCAATGTACCATGTAGCTTCCCCACTGATCAATCAGATCTGTGTATCGATAAATGCCAAGGAACTGAGCCCTTCCTGTAAAGTCAAAGCACACAGTATATACAGTCTGTAAGCTAATGTGGGGAAGATTTGTTTCTCATTTCCAAGTTCTTTGAACTTCTGATTCTATTGACGAAGTAAAGAAAAAAAAAATGTAATCAAACAATTGTTTCCTATTCCCCTCCTCTAGACATTGTCTCTAAATTCCAGGAAACCATAGCATTAGAGAAAACCTAGATGTCCTCTGTCCATTCCATTATATGATGATATACTTGCCAGCCTGTTGGGATATTGCATGCCTTGTCCATATGTGCATCTCACCACTGCAAGTATTTCTGTCTATGCATCTACTTCCTGGTTAGTGAATCTTTTGCCTTGATATGGACTCGGGATCTGATCCTGCTTTTGTGTGTCACCACATAACATGAGAAATGTAAGCTTTGTGACAGTCCATGTCTGTATGCTCAGATTCTCCGCAGCTGTCTCCTCTCCAGGCCACCTCATAACACTCTTCAGATTGCACAAAGTAGACAGCACATACCTGGCAAGCAGAGAGTAGGCCGTTTGTTTCTTTCTGAGAGGCACCATTTTAATACTAGCCTACTCTACCCCCGATGTAGCTCCTCTCGTCATGGAGGTTTTATAGTCCCTTGCTTCCTGGAGCCTTCCATCATTTCCCAACAGCACTGATATTTAAAAATCAAATGAAAGAAAACCAACTTCTTGAATTTTTACTCTGTCACATCTTACAGCAGAGGCAAGGAGCTCAGAATGGACTGCAGTCTTGCAGTCAGCAAAAGTGGGGAAATAGCACAGGATGAAATGACTGCATGTGTTCATCTCTGCTGGGGTTTATCACAAAAAAGTGAAGTCAGTAGAAAATGAGGATATGTGAGACTCTAAGAGGAGGGCATGTGGAATGTATCAAGCTCTGAAAAGCAATCCTTCTATATTTTCTTCTCTTTTACTTTCTTTTGTCCTGTGTGGTGCTTAGCAGAAGATTGAGCCCAGGGTCTCCTGTGTGTTAGGCAAGCATTAAACCCCCAAGCCATATCCCCCAGCCCTTTCTTTTTGGTTTTATTTTCATTCTGAAGCAGGATCTCTCTAAATTGCTTAGACTGACCTTTAACTCACTTGAACCTGGGATTCACAATCCTTCTGCCTCATTTCCAAGAAGTACAAAGATTACAGGAGTGCTCCACCAAACCAGCTTAGCCCTGTTCTCTTAGGAGATGTGGCTTAGCAGCAAGGCTGGCCATTCTTGCTGACCTCACATCTGGGAAGCCAAAGGCAAGCACAGAGAGCAACTTGGTATTGATCTATGGGTTCAACAACCTGCCGAGGCATTAGAAACAAGAGGAACTATCCACTGATACAGGAGAGTTATGTTATCCACAACTAATAGATACTATGAAAATAAACAAATTTCTAAATCTTAAAGTTTGTTCAAGAAGTATTAGACTTAATCAAAACAAATTTAAATTTCACACTTGTAATTATAAATATATAAGTACTTGCTACTCTTGGTGTTTAATATCTCTTTGTTGCCAAGATTAATCAAGACAGAGCAGATTTGGTTCTTCCGATGATGACTTGTAGAATTTTGAAAAGCACTTTAGAACATAACATTTATTTTGACCAAGGACAAAGGAGGTTCTGCAGAAACAAAGGGAATGCTTGTTTAAAAGACTTATCTTGTGCTAACTTCTCAGAAGATCACTCAGAAGGCCACGTCACTCTTGCTAATTTGAAAGTCACAGAATTGTCAACTAACTCAGCACTCATTCTAACAAATCCTTTGGGATGTTTTAAAAGGTGGACCTTAAATTCTCTGACTTTTCCTTTCCAGATAAAGATTTCTGTGGTGCTATTTGCAACCTAAAGAGCCTAATTACACTAAACTCAGAGACCAAGAACCCAGTTCACAGTTAGAGTCAGAGTTTGAGACAGTTTACTTCACACAGTCCCTGCTTCCCCTGACTATTGGATTTTTATTTATTACAGTAGATTTATCATGTGCTAGATAATTTCACATTCATGGCTTTTCTAGTGCTCATTCATCAAGGAGAGTGGTGCCACATCCTCCCGTGTTTTATCACAAGGTACCATCAGGCTAAAAGAGGCAGCTTCTCTTTCTCTGGTAGTGACTTTGCTGCTAAATCATAATTCATAATGATATGTCTTTCCTAGGTTCAATTTTTAATGTTGTTTCCCTTTTTGGAATGTTTACATAACAGGGGAAAAAAGAGGCCATTATATATGAGTCACATCCACATCACTCATGCGTGCCCCACTGAGCAGATGAAATCAGATAGCTGAAATGATTCAATGATTTCAGCTACTCACTTTAGACAGTTTTGAGGAAGTTGCATACTTTTTCATTATCAAAGACAAGAAAAATGAGGAGAAACGTGAGGTGGGCTAAAACCATGACTTTCGCTCTCCTTCTAAGTTGAAAAAGTGAGGTGCTTAGTGATATTGCACATTGATTATATGATACAGAATAGCTTAGAATCAAAACCATATGGATTAGTGAAGGGCCATTGTCCACCAGCAACTAAAGCTATATTCTTTTAGGCTACTCCTGAGGTGTGAATATAATTACTAATAACATTCATTTTGCTTTAGAGAAAATCAACAGATATACTCACTGTTCCTTGAAAGTGATGGTCACAATTTCTTAATTCTTTTCTTCCCCTCTCCCATGTACTTACAGAGGGTTCACCTGTGCGCGACTAGCACATGGTCCTCTTAACTCCACATGGATCATTAACTCTGAAGATGCCCACTTTCATTTTCCAAGAAAGTTAATGGAGGTTCTCAAAATAAAGGCATGTTCAATAAGAGTGAATATTGGAGAGCAGCGATCCTTCCAGAAAAGTTCAAAGTTTCTCCTTCAGATGACTCCCTAATGAATATCAGAAGGCACTAAGAGTCAAAAGTCATTGAATGAACAACTCTGTATGGCTTTCAACAAAGTATTTCATGTCTCATAACCTCCGGTACCTTGACTGTAATTAAGGACATTCCCATTCTCAAATTTTATGATTTCTTGACTAACAACTTTTATCCAACTTTATTGAAAAGAACAAGAAAACTACATTACCTGTTCAGCTTTGATAGCCATTTTTTTCTGACGACTATAAGCTATGACTGTCCAAACGCCATTCAAAACCCTTTCTCACATTCAGTTAGTATCCATTTGTCTGTAGAGAATCTACAATACTGGGAGAACATTTTTCCCAATTTCTCCAAGCCTTAATAAGATGGTAGCTGTATGTGTTGCTCAAGAGCTGCTCACAAGCCCATATCTCTCTGTAGTTACACATCATCAGTGCTTTGCTTCTTAATATTACAGTTTGGTAAAGGTTTTATTGTTGTGCTAAAAACAATGATGCTCAAAGCATCTGATAGGTCAGATATCACTCACTTTCTTCCTTAAATGTGTTTCTTACTCTAATGATGTCTTACACTGTTCACTGAAAGTAACTAGAGTCCTGAGGTAAAAATGTAATCAAACTGTTATCATATATAAGAAATTGTAATGATTAAAATTGATTGAGTAAGACATCCAATAGGTCATGGATTTAGTGGGGGAAAGCCTAATGAATAAAAGTTATAAAATACTCTTTCAAAGTAGAAGAAAAACTAGATGGATAATAATCCAGTGATTCCTGGCATCATATTGTACAAATTATTTCAAATAAGTGTAGAAACTAGTTGTTGAAAAATAACATCAAAATATATTTTGGGGATGCAAAACAATTGCTATACATAGCATATCCTTAGTAAAGGCTAGCTCACATGTGTAGGTATTATTACAGAACCTGGGGCTTTTATTCCAGTTGGAGAAATATAGCCAATGACAGATTTTAAAACTAAACATAGGTTTGGGGATATCTTTAGTCTTTATTTCTTCTCTGTTCTACTTGGAACAGAAGGCACTTGTGAGAATGGTATTCTATTCCCACTTCTCACAAACACTTTAAATGAGGCATGGGTTTAGGATTTTATGGTGGCCCTGGTTGCTTGGTTTGTATTTTTATTAGAACACTAGTCATGTAATCTTGAAACCAGCGTTTGTTTTAAATCCACTGGCATCTCTCCTCAGAAGACTCTTTCCATTTAAAACCAAAAATTAAAGTTCTATGCCAAGTAACATAATGTCCTAAAGTTGTAATTATAGTCCTGCTGACTTAAATAAATTTAATCTGAGTTTGTATCAGCCTTGGTGAAATTACACAGTCACTGTAACTTACCATGTAAAATGTACATATTCATGTTGTGATGGTTAATCTTTTGGACCTGAAATCAACTGAGAGGCACATCTCTGAATTGCCTCAGTGAGTCAGAGCCTTGCTCTCATAAGGATTAACTGAGACGGTTCTTCGCTAAAGAGCAACACAGTCAATCTACTGCAGCCCAGATATACAGAGGTTCCAGGTAAAAGCAGTTTTGCTTGCCTGTCCCCTTCTTTCTTGCTCATGAGTGAATCTTTCTTGTGGTTGCTGCTGCTGCTGCCATACCCACTGCCACAAGATCACTGTCTCCTTGCCCTTCTGGTATGCACTGAAGACCAAGGGCTTCATAGGAGTCCTTCATGCTCTCAGCACTGCCCTGGGACTAATGAGTCTACCCAGCCACATGGATGGAGGAGGCCCCAGGCTCTCTGCCTCTCCACAGGAGACGGATGTTACTGGGTTACCTGGCTGCTGCCATGTAAGCCACTCTAATAAATCCTCTTTTGCAAAACATATTTATTCCCTCAATTTTGTTTCTTTAGAGAACCCCAACTGATACATGTATATAAATGTGTGTGTATGTATGTAAGAAGCATGTATATTGATGGTGTGTGTATTAATGTATGTATGTATGTATGCATGTATGTATGTATGTATGTATGTATGTATGTATGTAAGTATGTATGTATGTATAGAGGCGTGAATATTGGATGGTGTATATGTGTACATCTCCATTTTTGTAGGCTGTGAATACAAATTTTAAAGAGTATTATTCCTAGATGAGATGACAGAGATCACTAAAAATTTCTATTGCCAAAAGTTTCCATGATTAACTTGTATTTTCTTGAAAAGTAGTATAAATAATAAGTTTTAAAATAGGATATTTCTAGTCTATGAAGAAGAAAATGCTCAGTAGTCGGTTTTCTCCGTCTACTGTGTTCCTTTTGGGAATCCACCTCAGGCCATCAGGCTTGGGATCAAGAGCTCTTACCCATTGAGCCATCTTACTATCCCTTTTTATTTTTTTAAATAAGTTGAAGGAGTATACTCTAAAATAATGATTTCATGCACAGTATAGCCAGTATATGAACCACTAACATATTTAGTTTTCATCATTAACAAGTATTATGAGCTCTACATAATTGACTACATTAGACTACAATTTACACCAGGGAAGCCTGGCAAGTTTTTACACCAATTTTACCACAAATATATGAGGAATGGGTTGTGATGTTTCAACTACTATAGAGTTGATAAGATACAGGGATTTTTCAATTCCATTACTATCTCCTGGGACTATTCTCCATCATATCCATAATTTGTCACTGATAAAGTTGTCATTGTAACATTTGTAGTTATATCATACATAGACACTGAATGCATGCATATATGAATTCATTAGACAAATCAGTGTTATGCTTAGGGGTAGGTCATTTAAAATACATCACCTAACTTTACATTATTCTGTAATACTATTTAAGTATTATTTCTTGAGTTCTGCTGTCATATTATGAATGCTGCTTCATCATCTTTACTTTTCCCTGTGCATATTTTCAATGTCACAAATTATTTGTCCAAATAATAATTTTGTGGTTACCTACAGATACATTAAATTATTTTCAGTATCTTGCAATTGCGAACAGTATGTCCATGAACATCCTTATAAGGCACTGTGTATACATCAGAGATATTTTCCCTATGGTAAATCTCCAGAAATAGAATTGCTGGTGTAAAAGATACGGACCTAGAACCAAATTTTGCCAATATATTTTTGTTATCAGTTCCAAAAAGTGTTTAACCTCTAAGACATTCCTCCAACAGGCAAAAGTAATTTGGAGTCAGATAGTTGTGAGCTCAAATCCCAGCACTAGACTTCCAAGCCTGCTGATATATATTATGTCAGTTCCTTCATTTGGAAAAAAAAGTGAGTTTAATGGGTACCTTACATACTGTTCCAAGAACAAAATAAGGTCATGTGTATAATCCTAGCAGAGTGTCTCATATATGCCTCAAGAGTTAATAACTATTTCAAAAAAATTTAGTTGTAGACCAGACTACAATTCTGAGTTAAAAAATCCTGAAAATTAGCATTCTTTTCTGACAAATAAAATACATCAAGTGTGGACATGTCTTCTGAAAGCAGAACATCCCACTCTGACCTCAGAAATTTTCAGTGGGTATCCAGGCTCTCTAATGAGGTACTGTCTGTACGTCATCAGTCTACCTATGAAATCCTTGACTGGTCAATGGAATCATTTTAATACAGTAAAACTTTCCTCTGAATTATCTGTGTATAAATGCACTTCTCCTCCAACACCATTGATTTCAAGCTTATCCTTGTAACCTCTTCTGGCCAATGACAAACAAGTAGACTTGAAATATACCACATCAACTGAGATTTCCAAATGAGTTCATGTGCTTTGGCCTAACTTCCTCATGTCCCTCTCTAGGTGCACTTCTACCTGGCTCTGGAAACAAAAATCAGTGCACTTGACCTCTACTGCACCAATCTGGATGTAGCTAGAGTTTCATCTAAACTGCAGTATTTGGAACGCTGGTTGGTTAATGCAGTAGTAAGCATGTTTGACTGAATCTTTGAAGGAGGCATATTCATTCTAAGACCTTTACCAACAATAGAACAGCACATTGTTCCTGCCTTCCTTTTCACAGTAGAGTATTAGCAAAGACAGTATTTGGAGAAACAGGAGTCCAGGGCCAAGGTGAGCAAGCTGGTGCTCAGTGCTGCCTTGTCTTACTTCAGTTAATTTCTCTCTTGGGGTGATTTATAAGGTGATAAAATACTTCAAGCTGCAAAAGGTACTTGGGCTGTTAAAAACCAGAGTTTTATGATCCCTTCTTCTTTATAGTACATGTTGTTTCATTAATCAAATGCTTATTCTATGAGAAGTCTCAGCCCTTTAAGATAGTGGGACATTTCATTTTTATTGCCCTGAAGTGGCTTTAAAATCTACACGTTCTCCTACAAGCCACCTATGAGTTCTTGGGTTCAGATTCTCTGTCCTCTTTGATCCATCTATTCTGTATTAATATTTTAGACTTCAACTTTTTTAACTTTTTCCTTTGTGTTGATCCTGAAATAGATGCTTCACTGTTAGCCGTGCCCTTTTTTGCTTTTCCACAGCCATGCATGTGAATGGAGCCAGAGGTTGATGTTGTAGTGAGTTCTGAGGATAATACTTCTTACCTCATCTCTTCTGGCCTCAGCTCTCCACTGATTTCTGTTTGTCTTATTGTGGTTATTTTCTTTGTCTTATCTTAGTGTGTAAACATAGATGTTCCCAGATAATCAGCATGAAAAGACTCTAGCTTTGTCTCTTTTTCCCATGTCTATTTTTGCTTATATATTGGTATCTCAGTCTTCACACATTTTCATCACCAAAGGGACTCATTTTTTTTTCATTTTATAGCTTTCATGTTTACATTGCTGTGAGTAAACTATGTAATTCTCTGTGCCTATTAACCTAAACTTGTAATCATTACATAGCAGTATATTAGATCAATTTTTAGATATCCAATATATGCTAGATAGGTAGGTGGATAAATTTGTACAGACATAATATAGATGACACAGTCACTAAATTATTACTCATGAATAAAGGCAGTCTTTAGAAGTTTCCAGACAATGTAATCCATATCATATTAGTACCTAAACTATGAAAGAAGAGATCAGAAGAATTTCTGAAAAAAATAGTGGAGTCCATTTTTTTCAAACTGGCAGAACTGTCTTTTTAAATTTTTATGTACTTATTTATTAGATTTATTTATTTACTTATTTACTCATGAGTGTTTTGTCTGCATGTATGTATGTGCACCACATGCATTCATGGTGCTTATACAGGCTAGAAGAAAGGGTCAGATTCCCTGGAACTACAGACAGTTGCAAGATACCATGTGAGTGCTAGGACTCAAACCCAGATTATTCTATCAATTCCGTTGCTTTAGAGAACCCTGACAAATACAGCTATGGGTCAGTGAACCACATTCCATAGACAGAATTTCCTGCCAGGTTTCAGTAATAAACTTGCATTGGAACACAGGCATGCCTGTTTGATTAGCCATTGTCTTCATCCCTTTTCGTGCATTAGTACAAATAAGAAGTTGCAACACAGACAGTATGAGCTGCAAAGCTAAATCTCTTAACAGAATACACAGGGTTTTCGTTGTAGTTCATTGTCTACCAAAGTGAGGACCAGTGACATTGTTGGAAGAAAAGAAAGATGTATATGGCCTCTAGACACAGGATCAAGTGATACTTAATCGCAACAAAACAAACATATTCCCTTTTGACTGTGTTTCTACTGTTATTTTTACATGTAAGAAATGATCTTTTGCTGATAATATTTATTTCCTTTTAAAAGTTTGTTAGACAGCATATTATTTACCTCTTGTTAAAAGCTTGTTCATACCAAAGAGAACTTAGTTCAGACCTCCAAATTTGGGCAGAAACCGAATTTAAAGGTTGATTGCACCACACAATTCTTTTTGTTTTTCATTTTTCTTTAAGAAATTTTTACTCACTCTACATACCCCTCACAGATCCCTCTCCTTCTTCCTCCCACCCTCCAGACCTCCCTCCCTAGCCACCCCACATCCCTACATCCCCCAAATCAAGGTCTCCCATGAGGAATCAGCAGAGCCCAGCACACTGAGCCTAGGCAGGTCCAAGCCCCTCCTCACTGCACCAAGGCTGAGCAAGGTGTCACACCACAGTCACCGGGCTCCCAAAAGCCTGCCCATGTCCCAGAGATGGGTCATGGAAGATGGTTGTATGGCACCACACAATTCTCACTTCATCATGGCATTGGGAAGGGCTGAGAGGCAGTGGCGAAGTAAATATTGCACTAGAGGAATTCCAAGCAAGCGTGCTCTGGAGGTGGTCAGATTTGACCTCCAGGGCTAAGAATATAGTTCAATGGTAGCATGCTATAGGCCCTGATTTTAATTCTCAATAATTCCTAAAAATAAGAGCCTTGATGATTAGAAAAGATACAAGGACCTAGGAATTATCAACATCAGTAGAACTTTGAAGTCTAAGTGACTAGTACAATTTCAGAAAGTCTCAGACCAGCTTGTCCATTGGCTCTGGGCAATAATATCCACTGCTATGGATGGTGGGATAAGCTACATTAGCTGACAAAGCAATCCTGGGAAAGATCAGAGTAGCTCACTTAGGACAAACTTTAAAGAGCCCCAATGTTTAAGAAGCAAGTAGAGGAAAGAGATTTCCAAGCAAAATTGAAAAAATTAAAAAATGGCCAAAGCAGTAGAAGAAAACTGAACAAGCAAACAGATGTAAACACAGTGCAAAGTCTCACCATCAGTATCAGCCTGCCATTCTCTGTGAAACAAGTTGATAAATGCAACTTCTTTTATATCCCTGGTATCTAATATAATAATAGGTTGACAAATAGTAAATACTCTATTGATACTAAGTGTCTCTACAACCTTATAGGTAATGAAAAATTAGTAGCTTAATGCCTGACATCACTTCAAAATAGAAAAAAAGAAAGAAAGAAAGAAAGAAAGAAAGAAAGAAAGAAAGAAAGAAAGAAAGAAAGAAAGAAAATGTATTTCCACTTGCAAAATGATAGGCTAACCACTGTGGATCTTCAAGCAGTGATTTGGCCCTGAGAACTAGCAATGTGGCTCAATGATGAAATACTTGTCTACCCTACCTGGGGTGTGATCAGTTTAATGACAAAGGCCAAGCATTGTGATAGATGCCAAATGGGAGAAATCAACCAGTTAACAGCTACTTGCAAAACAAATGAAAATGTTGTCTACAGAGAAATCTGGATTTGAACCCCATCACAGGAAACCACAAGGATCACTGTTCTCTGTTACATTCAATGATCCTGGAAATTTGACTCCAACCAATGCAGAATCTGCAATTATTTCACCCTATGGGCTCCCTTCCCATGCCAAAGCTCCTCCACCATTTTCATCCTGTAACTGTTTTTCCTATGGACAACATAAGTGCTGTCCACCTCGAAAGTTATGAAATGTGTCCTTAGTTATTGCTGATCTAGAAAACATTTTCTAAATGCTACCCTCCTCTGTTGCTGACCACTGTGGAGATTTGTTCTAGGGCCTGGCCTTTTCTTTTTCTGGATAATATCTGTAATGGATCAATAAACCTTTTTATTCCAGAGATATGTTAGACTCTAGAGCTGTGTCCTCAACCTTCCTAATGCTGTGACCCTTTAATACAGTTCCTCATGCCATTGTGACCGCAACCATAAAATTATTTTCATTCCTACTTTGTAACTGTAAACGTGCTACTGTTATGAATCATAATGTAAATATCTGTGTTTTCCAATGGTCTTAGGCAATTCCTGTGAAAGGGTTGTCCTACCCCCAAGGGGGTCACAAACCACAGTTTGAGAACCACTGCTCTAGAGTATATGTATAATAAAACTGTGTTGCTGGTTGCCTAACACAGCCTAGAACATAATCTCCCCTAGTCATTTGTGGAATCTGCTCCTCTTGAGACCATACAAGTTGTATCAGTTTCTCGCAGAAAAAGATGTCAACCTTGCAAAAGTCTCAGGGTACAGACAGTCACTATACTGAGAGTTGGACAACCTGGGTTTGAAACCCAATTCTGTCACACTGATAGCATCACTTTGGGCACATCTCCACCTCAGCCTGTGTCTGAAGTTTGAATTTTAGAGTCCTGGATTATCTGCTCTATGCCTGGACTGGTAGACATTAAGGATTCTCAGGTTTCTAAGGGAGATAACACTTGCACATGGTCTGTGGCCTCTGAATTTCATTTGACAGTGTGCCTCTTATGTGGTGCAGAACAAAAGCTATTGTTCCCAAACGTGGCAACTCTGCCAACATACTGTTAGATGTACAAAAGATGAATTCTTTCTTTTCTGAGTTCTGTTTTACTGATTATTTTGGCCAATGAGCAATGTCTCGGAGTGGGTGACTGTGATTAATCGCCAAATGGTTCTAATCTATTATCTAACACCATTCTATTGCTAATGGTATGGGGGAAATGAGCACATTTATCATGGATGTAAACCTAGCATAAATAATAATTAATTTTCTTTATAAAAATCTTAGTTTATTGGATGCACTGAAAGTATAAGCAAGAAAATAAAATGAGAGCCTAACAGCAAGCAGATGGCATCCCCTTTCTGTGATTATGTGCACTTTTGATGTTTCAAAGAAACCACACAACACTCATGCTTTCAATTATTTTTCCAGGACAGACACCAAATGTACTTTTTCTCTTTGTAACTGATTACTCTTCTATTCCAATCTGTGAGCCTGAGCTCAAAATTCACCTCACTGAAAGAGAAGGAAACCATCACTGCTTCTTAACTTGGCACCCAAAGAAATACTTGACTGCACTTAAATCATTGTTTGGCTAAGTCTCTCTCTCTCTCTCTTTAGGGGAAAATAAGGAAAGGCACTAAAAAGAGACTGGATCCAATTAAACTAACTTTGCCTTTTCTTTTTCGATTAGAGAAATTCACCACACTGATAACTGGTAAGTACACATGGAGTTTTCTTTTGTTCCTCCTCCATATCATCCTGGGTGTATCTGCTGCGTTCAGACTTGGGGGGCATCTCACAGACTCAGATGAGACATATTTAGAATCCTTGCCTGAAGCATTCTAAATTGTACATGTTATCTGCTGAGGTTTTTTCAGTATATGGAAAAAAAATAAATGAATAATCATAGTAAAATATAAATAGGGAGCATCATGGGGAGCAGATATGACAGGGTTTCATACCATCAGCCCATAATCTGTTACACAACAAGAGTGCCCCCCTTCCTTTTCAACAGTGGACAGGATACGCCTGTATCTTATCTTCTTATAATGTCCCCATAGACCAACTGCCCACTGATCTCACTGGGGAAATATCTAAACCATAAGGAAAATATTCCTGTAAACAGAGTCTCATAACCACAAAACTGGCCAGATCTTGGGCCACTCTAACACAGTGATAAAGGGTTATTCTTTTCTTTTCAACAGGCACTTGAATCTCCCATTATCAGTGCTAGTCCCTATTCTTAACCACTCCCCCACTTTCATTCCAGTTCAAACACTTGCCTGGAAGGGAGGCATGGTGGCACATATGTAATCCACAATTAGAAGGCTGAATAGCAAGGTGGAGGGCAGCAGAGACTACATAGCAAGTTCCTTTCTGAAGAAAAGTTAGCAACTATGTGGGTTGTTGTCTTGGTTTTTATTCCTATAATAACAAAGACAAAAGTTTCTTGACATATTGCATAAATACTACTGTTTGAAAGGCACAAAAATTCAAAGGATTCTTCAGGAAAATGTCAGTTGGGCTCATTTATCCATTCAAAGGGCACTTGTGGACTTGTAGAATATTTCCTGTGCCCTTGTGTATGTTTAGAACTTGGGGATATCATAGTGAGGCTGACAGATAAGAAATAAGATGCTTCTCTTCAAGCATCTAATATTTCTACAAGGAGTGGAGTGATGATAGATACACAAACAAATACACATCAAGACGATTTGGATGGTGAAAATGTTGATGAGCAAGTGCATGCAGATTTCGTTATATGACTTGGAAGCATTTTTCTAAGAGGGCATACTTAAGGTGAAAACTTATTAAAAGAGTTGGTCATGCAAGGACTGAGGTAGACTGGATGGGCAGAGAGAGTGTTCTAGGCTAGGTGGAGCAGATACAAAGAGCATATGGTGGGGAATGCATTGAGATTTCCCATAAGAACATTCAAAGATGATTCTGTCTCTGTTTCTAGATATCAATTGTTTAAGCTACTTCACATATCTTATAAAAGAAATTCCTAATATCTCTATTTTACAGTAGAGAAAATTGTTGGCCGGAGAGATGTGTCTTTACCAGATCACTCAAAAAAAAAAAAAAAAAAATTGAGAAGCCTAAGGCTGATATATATTTTTGGTAGTTGTTGTTTGTAAGCTATGTGAGGCAAGTGCTCTATGTCCTCAGCCTATAAGTTATACATGTTTTGGCTCCAAACTTACATGCTACCTTGTCTCTTGGGGCAATGCAGGACAAAGGGAGCATTTGAATATGCTTTATACAACTAATATTGTCTTAATTCATCTGAGCTTTTATAGCACAATGTTATAAATTGGATGGGTTTTTTGGGGTTTTTTTTTTTTTTTTTTTTTTTTGGTTTTTTGTTTTGTTTTGTTTGGTTTGGTTTTGTTTGGTTTTGTTTGGTTTTTCGAGACAGGGTTTCTCTGTGTAGCTTTGCGCCTTTCCTGGAACTCACTTGGTAGCCCAGGCTGGCCTCAAACTCACAGTGATCCTCTTGCCTCTACCTCCCGAGTGCTGGGATTAAAGGCATGTGCCACCACTGCCCAGCCAATTGGATAACTTATAAACAATGGAAATTTATTTCTCACACTTGGTGTGGTGGAAAATTTGAATGGGAATGTTCCCCAGAAGCTTGGGTATTTGGACACTTGATATCCACTTGGTGGTATTGTTTCAGGGTGATCTAGCCTTGCCTGGGGGAAGTACATTACTAGCAAATAGGCTTTTAGAGTGTATAGCCTTGTTCTATTTCCATTTCACTCTTTGCTTTGTGTTTGAGGAGATGATCTCTCAGCTTCCTGCTCTGGCCTACCCTGATAGTATGGACATTATCTCTAAGCTTTAAGCCCAAATAAATTATTTCTTTCTTAAGTTGCCTTTGGCCACATTGTTTTATCACAGCAACAGAAAAGTAACTAATATGTTTGGGAAGGCTGCAAAGTACAAAACCAATGTGCTAAGGTGACTCATTGGTTTATAGGAGGTGCATTTTCATACTGTGCCCCCACAGCTGGCATGGTGAAGGAGCTCACAGGGCTCTCTTTTGGAAGGATACTACTTTCACTCATGAGGACTCTGCCTCCTAATTCCATTATCTTGAGATTAGGATTTAAGCATATGAATGTGAGGGATGCCTCCATTCAGTCAATAGTAGGTATTTTCCCAGAGCTGTGGAGGTGTCAGTGAGTATTGTGACATGTCTGGCTCCCACTTTTTTGCACACTACAGGTGTGGGTCACCCCTGACTAGCTCTGGTCAGAGACTCTGGGGTGTCAGCCGCTCTGTACACACCAGCCTCACCATATGTGAGGGTAAAAAGCAAACACTCTGACTGGGGAAGGGCAAAGTGCAAAGGCCTTTCCTACAGCCCACTCTCCCAGCCCTAATTTATTGCATGTTTGACTATTAAGGAGCTCCAAATTACTCAAACCATTAAGCCAAGGGAAGAACTGTATGCAAAAAAAAAAAAAAATTCCACTTGACATTTTGTGCTGAAAGCCTCCAAATGACTCAGAAAAACAGACTTCATAGGAAAGCCCATCCTAAGAGGTGGTTTTGCTGTCTGTGTTGGGCTCCAGCTCCTCTGGCCTCTGTAGGCTTGACAGCACTGACTTCCAGCAGCTGCCTCACGTGGGCTGCTGACTACCTCTGATTGTTCTCTTAATTAACTGTCCTGGTTTATTGAAAACTCATGCATTAACATATGCTACTTTGTGTGCCTCAAAATTGCAAGGTACCATCACAGTAACTATAGATACCAAGTCAGATAAAACATAGCCCTGGCCCTTGGGAAGTAGTAGAGGAAATTGGGATCCACTGCGATGAACGACAGAAAATGCTTCATTGCAGGAACCTTGAACACATAGAAAATGCAAGTGCTAGAGGCATGGGATGCCTGTTGCTCCCAATCACTTCCCTTTTGTATCATATCCTGCAGCCATTTTACCTGGCCTTGGGCTATCCTAACAATCCAGTCTTGGTAAGCTAAACTGCCCAAATGAATGACCAATGCCAAGAACTCTGAGGTTGGTACCATTAACCAGTATTTCATGGGCTCATCTTTAAATTCTTTTCCTGCATTTCCCATCCACACTATTTTTTGTTTCTAATGAACCAAATAATTAAGAATCATGGATTTCCCCCTTCTCACTAAGATTCTATCATCTATCTATCTATCTATCTATCTATCTATCTATCTATCTATCTATCTATCTATCTCTGTAGACACTTGCTCTCAGGGGCTCTTCCATCATCTTCATCATGCCCCTCCTGCCATGGACCTTGTCATTCTTCTTCTACATCATTATTCATAAAATCTTACCTTCCACCAGACTTCAATTTCTTTGAAGACAGAGTTGATATTGTTTCCATTTCAGGAACCAACAATACAACTAGTTAAGAGTAAGCATTTCAAAACTGTTCAAAAAGTGAAAAAAAAAATGTATATCAACAATACTTATGACCCAAATATGTAGTTATTTCCTTCAGGATGTATTTTCTCAAAACTCGTTGCCTTTATATATTTTAACTCTGTTCTTAGGCTCAGGGAAACATTTGAGACAACTTCTTGCACTTTAAGTCCGGCAGTAATTACTACTTTCCAGAAGAGTGCCTTTACCCTTAGGATCAGTAGTGTATACTCAGAGTGAAGGTTGGGGCAGGCTTCACTAATGCCCTAATTGCTTCCTGGAACATGTCAGTGTGTTCCTTTCTGAATGGATGCTGTCTAGCTTGACCACAGTTCTGAAAATGTCTGAAAATAACATTTAGAGATCTCAATTAAGTATCACAGGTCACATTCTGTTTAATTCAACTTTCAGCTGCTGAACTTTGCAAACTTTAGGGGTCTCTGAATAAGTGGCCTGAGAGTACCCCCAAAAGCAGAATCCTTTTCTCTGACCTCTGCTTATCTCAGTACCCTGTACAATTCCTGGCACATTGCAACCTTTCAGTAAATGAAACAGTAGTGCTTGATATTTTGCAAAATTATTCCAGAGGACTCGATTTATTTAATGAGATTTTAAAGTGAGAGAGAAATAGTTTCCAAAAGTCTAAAAAGATGCCTGTTTTTCACAGCAATATCTTATCAAGTAAGTCCTATTGTATTGCAGAGCTTCTCTCATCCTGGATATATAGGAGTGCAGGTCGCTTGTCAAGGACAAATCAAACTGCTCATGCTCAGAGACAGCCTGGGCTTTATGTCATCTGAGCAAGGTAGGATGTGAGAAGGAAGACTAAGATATAGTTTATAAACATTCTTTGTAACTTCATTCTCTCCTCCCACTTCCTTATTCTGACTTCAGCTCTGTCATATCTCAATACAGTCCATTGTCTGTTCCAAAGTATGCAGCCCTCACAGATGCACGTTATGTAAAACACGTAGAGAAAGCCTGGGTGCCAACCAGAATTAAAGCTGTGTACAACAGGAGAGGGTCCATTCCCTTTTTTGTATTTCAGACACCCTTTCCCTTTTCATTAGTCAAAAGGTCACCGAGGGAACAATGGAGAGTTGGACCCCTTTGAATCTGAATTAACAATTTAACAGAGAGCTTCCTGCACAGATGTAGAGGTCTCCTGATTCATTAGCAATAATGGTATGAGCAGCCATTAATTAGAGAGAGATTAGTTTAAACAAAAAGGGATTAAATTTGGATTGACTTATTATCCTTTCCATTGTTAGTACTATTGAACCCTGATGTGGGTGGGATAAGGGCAAGCGAATTAGTTCTTGTACGGAATATGAATCAATTAACAATGTATTATATGCCTGCTATGTGCCAGTATTGCTCTATTAAGATATGAAGAAAGACAAGATAGAACAGAATAGAACATTTACACATGGAAATAAAGGGAGAGGGGAGGAAGGGTGGGAAGGAGAGGAGGAGAGGGGGAGAAAGCGAAACACTATCTAATTTTCATCTTCTTAATTATAGAAGTTTGTTTTTCTCTACAGATACCCCCAGCCCTTCTCTCTCTGCCCCATCCCATCATCCACATAGAGTTCTTTCTCTTCCCTCTCCTAAAATCGGTAGAGTTTGCAGCCAATGTGAAACTTTTAGATTTTTATTCAAGCCTATTAGACGAAAGCTTCCTCTTTAAGAAGTAACTGCTTCTATACCCTAATGACTATCTTGAAATGAAACCTTTATATCATATAATATACCTAGACACCAGTTTCCTAACGATAACAACAAAAGTCAAGCTGGGAGGTCATGGGACCCAGGAGAGGATGTATAAATGGGCATGTGAAGCTGATCTAAATATTTGTCTTTATCTCATAAACTAGTGTTACCCTCTGCCTTCCTCCAAGAAGCTTCTTGTGGCATTGAGCAGTAGTTAATGAGGACTCACAAGGGATTAAGTATGGAGAATAGGTGACTATGTGCACTCTACCCTAACTGAGACATCTGTATCACACCCTCCAAGGCTCAGGACTAGGGAGCAGAATGAATGCAGAAAGAAAGAAGGAAAGAAAGAAACAAAGATAGAAAGAAAGAAAGAAAGAAAGAAAGAAAGAAAGAAAGAAAGAAAGAAAGAAAGAAAGAAAGAAAGGAAGGAAGGAAGGAAGGAAGGAAGGAAGGAAGGAAGAAAACCAAAGTTTGAAGAGAAATGGTGCTAAGCAGTGAGTGTCCTCAGAGCAGAACTCGGCCATAGCACCCACTCTAAGAAGAAAGGAAAGAGGAAGGCTTCACAGGGTGTGGTGCAGGTTGGGAGTGGGGAGTGTCTTCTAAATAAACCAGAGAAGGGCTCTCAGTGGAGGTGAGAGACTGAGCTTCTTTAACAGTCCAGGGCAGTTACCAGAGTTGGGGCGCTGGGTTGCTCAAGAGACAGATCCAGTTTGGCCAGGTGTAATGAACAGTGAAACCAGCACAAGCAGAAGCAGTGTTTGTGGAGACAGATGATTTCAGGAAACTGGCCTTAGGAGGCTTGGCGGAGGTGTGTGGGCTGAGATGTAATCCCAGGAGGGGAGCATTCAGGTTAGGATGCTGAGGTTGCCTCTGAGGTAAGATGATCTCTAGCTGGAGTCTTCTTCTGTGGCTTATAAATTCACTGCAGTTGCACAAGACCTATACAAGATTGGTCCCACCACCATTTCATCACAGCATGAGGAAGGGGCTCCTGAGGCCTCACCCTCTGCTGATGGACTATGACTAGCTAAGGGATGCTAGGGGGGAGGGAGTACCATTTTCCTCAGTGGTGTAGTCACTGGTAAGTTGTTTGGTTCCAGTAAATAACCCTCTACTCATGCTCATGCCAGCAACCATAATTAAACTCAGTGGTTCAGAACCAGATGCCGGTGTGTGTGTGTGTGTGTGTGTGTGTGTGTGAGTGTGTGTGTGTGTGTGTGTGTGTAGGGGGGGTGTTGAGAAGTATCCCAGTGAGGGGAGGCGAACTGATTTGGAGGATAAAAATGTGCAAATTTGGGTATATACTTATATGCAAGTGTCAATTAATAATAACAATAACCTTAGGCACTGAGTATATACACATAAATGCACCTACTTCCCAAACTACCAAAACTCACAATAATTGTGTTTGATGTCATATAAGTAATGTACAAAGGAAATTAAAATAAAAAGGGGAAGAATCCTTAAAAGGATTTAAGGGCTACTCAGCTTATATCTTATTTTCATTTTCATATAAAATCAGTAACTTTTAAATGATCTCCTCTTAAAATAGTGAATAGATTACCTCTTTTTAAAAAGTACATTACATGTTGCCTTTCTTATATTTAGGTATGTTCCTTGTATTCCTGATCTCTCCAAGACCTATATCATGAAGGGGTGTTGGATTTTGTCAAAAGCTTTTTCAGCATCTAATGAGGTGATCATGTGGTTTTTTTCTTTCAGTTTGTTTATATGATGTATTACATTGACAGATTTAGGTATGTTCAGCCATCCTTGCATCTCTGGGATGAAGCCTACTTGATCATGGTAGATGTTTTTGGTTTTGTTTTTTGTTATATTCTTGGATTTGATTTACTAGTATTTTATTGAGTATTTTTGCCTCAGTGTTGTGTAATCATCCTTTCTTTGTTGCATCTTTGTATGTTTTGGGTATCAGGGTAACTCTAGCCTCGTAAAAAGAGTTTGGTAATGTTCCTTCTGCTTCTGTTGTGTGGAACAATTTGAAAAGTATTGGTATTAGCTCTTTGAAATTCTGACAAAACTGTGAGCTGAAACCATCCAGTCCTGGGCTTTTGTTGTTGTTGTTGTTGTTGTTGTTGTTGTTGTTGTTGTTGTTGCAAGACTTTTAATGAAAGTTTCTATTTCTTTAGATGTTATAGATCTATTTAAATTGTTTATCTTGTCTTGATTTAATTTTGGTATATGATACCTATCCAGGAAATTCAACCGAAGAATAGATAAAGAAAATAGGGTGCATATACACAATAAAGTACTACTCAGCAGTAAAAAAAAAAAAATGACATCATGAAATTTGCAGGCAAATGGATAGAACTAGAAAATATCATCCTAAGTGAGGTAACCCAGACTCAGAAAGACAAACCTGGTATGTACTCACTCATAAGTGATTATTAGAAGTAAAGCAAAGGATAACCAGACTACAACCCACAGCTTCAGAGAAGCTAGGTAACAAGGAAGACTCTAAGAGAGACACATGGAGTGCCCTGAGAAGGCTTGAGATCTCTTGAGTAACCTGAGGGAGGGGTGGCAATGGAGGGTAGGGGTGGGGGATGGGAGCTTGAGGAATGGGGATGGTTAAACTGGAACAGGGGTGGAGTATGAGAACAATGAGGCAGATATCTTGCTAAAGGGAGACCTCATGGGGCTAGTGAGAAACCTGGTGTGAGGGAAGTTCCCAGGAATCCACAGGGATGACCCCAGCTTAGACTTCCAGCAGTGGAAAGAGATGCCTGAGCTGGCCTGCCCCAGTGATCAGATTGGTGAATGCCCTAACTGTCATCATAGAGCCTTTATCCAGTAACTGATGGAAACAGAGAGCCATGGCCAAGCACTAGGTCAAGCTCTGGAAGTCCAGCTGTAGAGAGACAGAGGGATTCTATGAGCAAGGGGCAAGACCATGGTGGGGGAACCTACAGATACAACTGAACCAAGCTAGTGGGAACTCATAAACACTGGGGCCGACAGCTGTGTGGAACTGGACTGGACCCTCTGCATGGGTGAGACAGTTTTGCAGCTTGGTCTGTTTGAGGGGCTCCTGACAGTGGGAATAAGATCTATCCCTGGTGCATGAACTGGCTTTTTGGAGTCCATTGCCTATGATGGGACACCTTGCACAGCCTTGATGCAGAGTAAGGGGCTTGGACCTGCCTCAGCTGAATGTGCTGGGCTTTGCTGGCTCCCCATAGGAGGCCACACCTTTTTGGAGGAGGGGTTGGGAGGTGGTCTTGGGGGAAGGCTGGCGGGGGAGTGGGAGGGGAGATGAGGGGGATCTGTGGTTGGTATGTGGAATGAATAAAAAATTTTAATAAAAAATAAAGTAAAAATACATTATGTAACTGCAATATCTATACTACTCATTCTAAAAATGCTTTAGATTAGTAATGCTGTGATCAAACACTATGACCAAACAATTTGGGAAGGAAAGGGTTTGTTTCACTCACAGTTCTATACAACAGTTCATGATGGAAAGCAGTGAGGGCAAGAATTCAAACAGGGCAGGAACCTGGAGGCAGGAGCTGATACAGAAGTCATGGAGGGGGTGCTGCTTACTGTCTTGCTCCTCATGACTTGCTTAGGCTGTTTTTTTATAGAACTCAAGACCACCTGCCTAGAAGTGGCCCCACCCACAAAAGGCTGGACATTACCACATCAATCATTTATTAAGAAAATGTCATACAAGCTTGCCTATGGCTGGATCTTACGGAAGCACTTTCTCAATTGAGGCTCCTTCCTCTCTGATGACTTTAGCCTATGCCAAGTTGACATAAAACTAACCAGTATATAAATCTCTTCTGGAATGCAAGCTCCTTTGATACCTGATGGGCTTTTTCCCAAGGGGAAAAAATGTACAACTATGCACATGCAGTGGTATACAGACCCTGAGATCACCTGTAAACCAAATTCCCACGTGCTGGTGTCTCCATGACAAAGACTTCAGCATGCCACTCAAACGTAAATTCTCTAGTCTCACTGCACACCCTTCAAGTCCACACTAACTCTGTTGTTTTCTATCATCTCTAAAGGCTTAATCTACTTTACCAATAATTCCCCCCTACAGGGCAAATGTTTATAATGTAGTCATTGAAAGACCATATCTTTAAAACTATTATAAAAGTGTACTAAAATACAGAAATTCCTTTGCATCATGGTGGTCTGTGTAAACTCTGAATGAAAGCAGGTTTCTCTCTCCTTAACCTTTTCCCAAAGCATGAGAATCTTCAGCAAGGACATACTATTTAATCCAAACTGCTGCCTGTCACTAAGTACAGTCTCCAGAGTACAGAGAGCTCTGGCGATTCATTCTTGTCAACTTTGAACAATGTCCTTGGCAACAACAGCCTTAGAAGCCATTTAGCAAGCCATACCCTGGGTGCTCCATGTAAAACTTCACAGCTTGCTTGCCCACTGGAATTATGGGCCTCCACAATTTCCAACTGGCTGGTTGGATCTTGGTAACAAAAAACTTACTGGAGCAGAGTAGACTCTCCAATTCAGGACTTTAGTTGTTTTGGGCAACAAGAAGATACATCCTTATCTTGAATGACTGTTCCTTGCTTAGCATTGTGAAAGCCAAGCAGCTTAAGGCCAGAAAACCACATGTGACTTTACAGCATGGACTGACTGTTCCCATCTGGGCTTCTATATACCCCATCAACAAAACTGGCAAGTTCAGCAGAGCTCAGTTATCAAATAGAAACAGTACAATCAAGATAAGCTTAGCTGGGACCCCCAAGGGACCAGTAAGTCCATGAATGAAGGGGTGGAGTACCAGAAGGACCAAGTAAACCATACAGAGGAAATGCTTTGGCTTCTCCATGGTTACCTAGAGAGGGCCCAGGAGTCAAGAATAATGCACCCTGACTGACAGTACAGTATAGGTTTAATGATAGCTTTGTCAATTAATGGGCATACATAATTGATAGGGATGTAGCCACCACCCAGCTAGTAAATGAGGATCTTTTGACAGATACAGATTGAGGATGGTCCATCCAATGGACCAAACCACCTGCAATATCACCTTATTTCAGTACATTTTCACAAATTCTGTTTGTTCCTAACAACTCAGCCATCTGGTCAGGAGAATGAAAACTAAGTTTCTGGATGTGTATAGCCTTGACTATGTCCCCCTGAAGTCATTCTAGAGCCATGGGAGACTGGCACAAATGAGTCCCAGGCCTTTGTTATTCCTAGCTACATATTTATGAGTAAAAAAAAAATTATGAAATTTGTTTTATATGAAGACAGTCTGTTTTACTGGTCTCAGACAAGTTGGTCAGTAACAGATGCACAGAGAACCCCTTCACAGTTACTTTTTTCATATGAAAAATGAGAACACTTGCATCTTGCTTGCAGGATATTGTGCATATGGCATAAGCACTTCACATAAAACATATAAAAAAATCAACATGTTGATTTCTTTCACCACTTTTCATGCTAGCAATGCAAATCCCTCTGCTTTTATCAGTTAATACCCATTACAAACTGGTGGGATAATGGCAGCTGGTGCCTAAAAGGCCACTAAGTCAACTCTTCAACTATTTAAAGCTCATTTTTCAAATTACTCTAAATAAACAGATGAGAAACTCATTGAGTCGAAGGGACACACAACAAATGCAACATTTGAACATGTTTAATTATTTCCGCCCACTGCAAGCCATAAATGAGTGCATTCAAAGAGAAGAGAAGCATGGATAAGTGGTCTGCAAAGATACAGAATATGATTGGCATAATCACATCACACCAAGAAGTGTAATTACCTCAGAATGACCTTCCCAGTGACCACAAAAGAAAGCCCTTGAAAAAATAAGAACTGTCTCAGAATAGAACTAATGGGGAAAAGGCAGGCCAATTGGCAGCATGATTTATCCAGGGATGGTGGAAGGAGAAGCTAACTTAAGTCTGCCAGCAGCAGGAAGAAAGACTCAACACAAAGCCAACCAATGCATCAGTGCACTTTTCACAAATAATACATCCAGGAGCCCTTTGACTTCATACTGTTCTCCTCTTGCCTACAATGCTAACTGTGGACTGCTTTATAGATGGAGAAAAAGAGGAAAGAAACATGTAAATCCATTTACATATGTATTGTTAGCTAAAGTATTTGTTTCTCTTGTTTTTCCAGTGTTCATCTGGAAAGACACAGAGAGAAACACAGAGAGATTATAGAGAAATATTAGGGTAGTTTACAGAAACACACCATTTTGTGAACCAGGCATGATGGTGTGGCACTGTAATCTAAGCACTTAAGAAACTCAAGCAAGGAGATCTTAAGTTCGAGGCCATCCCGGCTACAGGATGAGGTTATCTCAAGAACAAATTTTGAAAGCAGAAACTTAAAACTTATCTTCTATGTTTGAAGATTTTTTTTTAAATAAATTAGACTTCTGCACAGTATACATATCTCCAGGTACATACTCAACAGATTTCCACATAATGAACACTCCACCAACCAGCACCTAGATCAAGAACCAGGACAGTGTCAGAACTCCAAAGGTTTTCTTGAAATACTTCCAGCTGCTACACTTGTTGATGAGCTACTTCCTCCAAACTGAAATTTTCCCTCCTGGAGGGAATAAGACAGCTCATAAGACTCAAAAGGCTAAGGAAACTTAGAAGATCCATGATGCTCAGAAAGGGACAAGAGTCACCGGCTCCTCCTGAAGTTTTAAACATTTGCTGCAGAGGAGAGACTCTTTAGTGGACCTGACTGCTAACTGCTCATTGGGTGTACCCATTGGGTATAACAATTACCCCAACTATCTATTATGGTATAGACGTTGAATGTCCCTCAAAAGCCAAGGATTGATCTGTGTATTGTTGCTGCAGGAAGTTGGTGAAACCTTTGAACGGCTTGTGTCATTGGAAATGTGCCATTGAAGAAGATTATGGGACTCCACTCACTTGCTCATTTTTGACTTCCTGTCTGTGGAGTGATCGATCCCATTGGCCCAAAGCAACAGGACAAACAGATCACGAACTGGAATCCTCAAAATTGTTAGCCAAAATAAATCTTTTCTAAAGATATTATCTCTGGTATTTTGTTATAGTAATGGAGAGTTAATTAATACAAACTGACATCATAGATTATTTTTGTCTGCTTTTTAAATGTAAGTAAATGCAGTTGAGATGTATCAGCAAGACCTGCCTCTCCCTGTTGCACTGAGGAAGGAGTTAACATTTTTAGAATACTGCTAAGTATTCTGAAATCTGTTAATAGTCAGCACTTATTTTAAGCACCCCACTCCTTTTCTTTTTGGTTGATATATATTCATTTACATAGTGATGTATAGCCTTCTATATACAAATGGCAAAGGGACTGAGTAAGAAATATGGAAAACAACACCTTCCACAATAGCCTCAAAGGAATACAAAATATTTTGGGGTAACTATAACAAAGAAAGTGAAAGACTTACATGATAAAAACTTTAGGACATTGAAGAAAGAAAGTAAAGAAGGTATCAGAATATGGTAAGACCTCCCATGTTCATGGATTGACTAATATATTAAAAAAAAATAAAATGGTCACATAAATATAGTAAAAATAGCTATCCTACCAAAAGCACCTTCAGATTCAATGCAATCACCATCAAAATTTCAACACAATTCGTCACAGGATTTGAAGGGACAATTTTCAGCTTCATATATAAACAAACAAAAAAAAAGATAACTAAAAGGATCCTGAATAACAAAAGAACTGCTGCAGGTATCACCATCCCTGATCTCAAGTTGTACTACATAGCCATAGTTGGAAAAACAAACAAACAAGCAAACAAAACAAACAAAAAAAAACATGAAACTGGCACAAAAACAGTCATGTTGACCAAGGGAATAGAATTGAAGACCCCAACATGAATCCACACACATACGGAAACCTGATTTTTTTTTTTTTTTAATGAAGAAGTCTGAAATACACTGCTGTGGGATGTTCTGTATGTCAAATGTGCTGCTCTGATTGGCCAATAGCCTGGCAGGAAGTATAGGCAGGACAAGCAGAGAAGGGAATTCAGGGAAGTGGAAGGCTGAGGCAAAGAGATGCTGCCAGCCACCATGACAAACCAGATGTAAGGTACCAGTAAACCATGAGCCATGAGGCAACTTATAGATTAATAAAAATGCATTAATTTAAGATAGAAGTAGTAGATAAAAGAAGCCTGCCATGGCCGTACAGTTTATAAGTAATATAAGAGCCTGTGTGATTATTTTATAAATGGGCTACAGGACTGCTGGGGGACCTGGAGAGAAGCTCTCAAGCTACAATACACATTGTAAAAAATAGAAAGCATCCTCAATAAATGGTGCTGGTCAAATTGAATGGCTTCAGGTAAAAAACATGCAAATGGAGCCCTACTTATCATTTTGCACAAAACTCATGTTCAAATGGATCAAAGACCTCAACATAAGGCCAGACACACTGGACCTGACAGAAAAGAGAGTGAGGAGTAGTCTTGAGCTCATTGGCACAGGAAAAGATTTTCTAAACAGACCACTGATAGCATGGGCAGTAAGAATAGCAACTAATAAGTGGGACTTTGTGAAACTGAAAAACTTCTGTACAGCAAAGGACATCATCATTTAGACAAATCAAACTACAGAACGGGAAAAGATTAAAGTTTTGTTTGTTTGTTTTTTTTAACCAACTACATATCCAATAGAGGGCTAATATCCAAAACATATAAAGAACTCAAAAAATGGACATCAGGAAAACAAAAAAATTACTTGAAAATGAGGTAGAGATATAAACATAAAATTTCCAATAGAGGAAACTCAAATGCCTTGGAAACACTTGCAGAAATGTTCAACACCCTTAGTCATCAGGGAAATGCAAATCAAAACTACTTTGAAATTTAATCTTATACTAATCAGCAAAATGGCAGTTCATTTCATCCTGGTGAGGATATAGAGATATTCTTTCATTGATGGTGGGAGTGCAAACTTATGGACCCATTATGGAAATCTGTATGGCAGTTCCTCAGGAAGCTAGGAACCCATCTACCTCAAGACCTACCTATACCACTTTTGGGCATGTACCCAAAGGACACTCCATCCTAACACGAGAACACTTACTCAGTCATGTTCATTGCTACTGCATTTATAATAGCCAGAAATTGGAAATAACCCAAATGCCTACCAATGGATGAATGAGTGAAGAAAATGTGGTACATTTATACAATGAAAACTCTGGCCACTGGTCATTGGAAGAGTTCCCAGAATCTGGTAGGGTCAAGAGCTGAAACACAGCCGGGCATTGGTGGCACATGCCTTTAATCCCAGCACTCAGGAGGCAGAGGCAGGCAGATCTTTGAGTTTGAGGCCAGCTTGGTCTACTAAGCGAGTTCCAGGAAAGGCACAAAGCTACACAGAGAAACCCTGTCTCGAAAAACCATAAAAAAAGATAACATATAAATGCCAGGCGGTGGGGGCACACAACTGTAATCCCAGCACTCCGGAGGCAGAGGCAGGTGGATTTCTGTGAGTTCGAGGCCAGCCTGGTCTACAAAGTGAGTTCCAGGACAGGCTCCAAAGCTACAGACAAACCCTGTCTCAAAAAACCAAAAAAAAAAAAAAAAAAAGAGCTGAAACACTATCCTAGCAAGGACTAGATATCCTGACAGTATAAGCCTCTTTGTTGTTGTAGGGGTGAGCACCCTAGCACCTGAGACTTTTGATACTAGAAGGCAATACTTGCTGCTATCTGCTACTGCCCACTGCTGCTAGAATATAAAGAATACAACAGCAGCAAATGCTGGGGTCTCTGTTGATTAAAGCCCAGAATGATGAGCTCCAACCTGAGTTTCTACAGCCATAAGTCTCTGGCTTCTAAAGGCTGTATTAAAAGTTTTATAACAATGCTCTGTAAGAGTCCTGAAGCAGAAACTACCCAACGTCCGTTAGTCCATTAACAATAGACTTCAGTAATTAGTTCGGGGTATAATATACAGTGGTTGTCATGGATGGCTAAACTGTAACTGCATGCTATGGCACATATGACTCACAAAGGTCTCCTTAAACATGGAGCAGATGCAAGTTGTGTGTGTGTGTGTGTGTGTGTGTGTGTGTGTTTGTTGTTTATGCTATTATCTACTACATGTGACTCTATTTGCTTATTTAAGCTAAAATAAGAGGTAAAGACACGCTGATACTTTCATTAGTAGGATAAATTATAATTAAAATATCAGATTTGCATTAAATAAATTACAGTTTATTAATTACCTTTTCTAACATTAATAAGGCTAAACTATTATCTGTCTACTCTCTAGCATAGACACACTCATTTTGGCTATTAATAACATCACAAAATCCTAACTAAAAAATCCTAGGAGTCAGTTACCTAAACTGCTTGAGTTTCTTTTCTCTCCTTGACAATTACCCCAGCCTCGGTTATCATACAAAAACATGGCTGTCATCTGCCCGATAATCTTCAAAAATCTCCAGGTTTCATCTTTAATTTCCCTTCAAACCCTGCCCCCCTTCTCAGACAACTGCCCCCCCTTTTTTTTTCAAATTAGTTTTCTCTAGAGCATCCGGCCCTCCTTGAGAGATGATCTTTTATTTCATCTTTTTTCTAGATCACTGACATCCTGCTTTACTTTAACCAGTCTGTTGTCTGTTCCCCATCTTCCCCTCTAGATGTGGGCTACCCACATCATTCCAAAACTTCACACCCATCACTAGATTCTCAGCCTGGATCAGAGATCAGCTGTTTGATGAGATTGATGGTAGAGACTGCACTGCTCGGTAAGGTCAAGTTATCAACATATCACTTTGCTCAGCCTGGGAGGAGGGGACTGGACCTGCCTGGACCGAATCTACCAGGTTGAGCTGAATCCTTAGGGGAGTCCTTGTCCTGGAGGAGATGGGAATGGGGGTGGGCTGGGGAGAGGGGGGGTGGCTGGAGAAGGGAGAACAGAGGAATCCATGGCTCATGTGTAAAATTAAATTATAAAAAAAATTTAAAATACAATAAAAATAAATAAATAAAGTTATCCACATACTTTTTCAGGACCACTTCACAACTGCATAGAGAAACAGTAACAATAATGAAACACACCCTTGTTGTTCCAAAAGAGGGAAAGCAGTGACTATCCCTAGAAAACCAACCAGATTCATGTGAATACAATGGAGTCTAAGTAAAGATAGTGACCGTAGGAAAAAGTGCTTCGAGTTGGTGCTTTCTTGTCGTTATCGTTTATTCCTTGAGACACACCTGATTGACGTCTAATGAAACAAGAGGATGCAGAGATAGTGGCTGCTGAGTCATAAATTGAGGCTAATTTAATCCAAATGGGAAATAATGTGCTGTGATGGAAAATAGCACGGGGAGGAATTTACACCAAACTCATTTGCAATGCATAAAAAGCAGTTACAGGAAGGCAAGGAGACAGAAACCCATGCATTGCCCCATTTCCAGCACACTCGGTTGAGGGAACAAGTCAGTGGAAATACTCTGGAGCACTGGAAAGAAGCAACGGGACTTGATGGACGTGACACAGATGTGGCAAAGTGAGGAAAGAAGATAAAAATGGCCTCCGTGTGTACTTAATTCACTACCGGGAACCACAAAAATGTTGGTAAAAATGATAGACGGGAGCAAAGTGCTATTTTCAGTAATAGTTAAATGATGCTATCCTTCAGAGAGGAAAATGCGGGTCTGAAGATAAAATAAAAAGCTTTCTTTAACAAAATTAAATCTGGAAGTCTGTGCTATACGAGGAATGACTGTTCAAGTGTATTTTGTGATTTATTTTTTATTAATTTTATAAACTTTCTCATAAAATGTTCAAACAAATAAAAGCACCACACATAGTTTAAATGAGTATCTAGAATAATACTCCTCCATGGAGCCCAAACTTCAGGGTGTGTTGATAATCCTCTTTTTAATTCCATAACTAACTTCTGAAATATTCCAATAAAACATTTATTTGTAAAAAAAAAAATTACAAAAATAAGCCATTAGTATTTATGCTTAATCAACAGAAAGGGAAATCACTTAAATAGAATGGATTAAAAATAGGATCATTTCTTCTAATATACATTCCAAATATTTAAATGATATTAAGGGATTGTTAAGGATGGCAATCGGCCATTAATTAGCCCAATTCATTGTGGCTTCTTTATGTATGGTTATCCTAACTTGCCAGGAAAAGGCAAACATTTTACATTTACCCAGGTTGTGAAGCCTCTGTACACTGACCCTCATCTGTGTATTTTCCAGCTTTTATGTGCGGAACTGTCCTGGAGAAGCTAAGCATATAATGAACTTTGTTTCATCTAACTAAAAAAAATGACATAAATAATAATTTTATCTTTGTAGATAACATGGGCTTTTATATTTTTTTATTTCAACAGAACAGATGCCCTATTGTTTTCATTGCCTTATCTGCCGTTATGAGCTATAGGTCAAGACTCAGACCCTTGCACATAGATCAAAGAGCCAAAATTCTCTTTTATATGCCTACTGGCACTTAAGTTCATGGTTGCTTTAGGACGAGTATCAATGTCTGGTAGATTTAATATTCATAGTGGGAAACTCATAACAGTGTTCTCTAAAGTACACAGGTGTGCTATGGTTTAGTCTTCATTTCAATGTCCTCAGTGTCATATAAAGATCTCCCCCTACTTGAGGGGGAATCACACTGGTCCAGGAGAGACATAGTAGACCTGGGCAGCTTTGCACGCAACTGGATGGAGGACTATCAAGGCCCTCCTGTGTCTATTCACTCCATCTGCCCTCTCTACTTTCTCTGCTCCTTAATCCCTTCATAGAAAACCATAGAGGAATGGACAAGATGGTTCAGTAAGTAAATGTGCTTGCTGACAAACCCAACAACCTGAGTTCAATAACCAGAGAGGAGACTGGCCCGTTTCCCTTTGACCTCCACACATGCATTCCCTCTCTCTCTCTCTGTATTTGTATCTCTCTCTTTCTCTCTCTCTCTCTCATACACACACAAACACACACACACACAAACACACACACACACACACACACACACACACACACATGCACACGCACGCACACGCACGCACACACACATACAAAGTTTAAAATTATTCTCCTGGGAGCCTTGTAGTACACACTGGAAAGATCCAGAGGACTAAGATTTAAGGAGCCTAATGCAGTACTTCTCAAATTATCTTGTAGGGGAAAAAAACTGGATTTAGGGGAAAGCTGTTTCTTTTTTGATTTGATTTGGTTTCTTGAGTTGGTGTGAACATTAATCTTGGTTGTCAACTTGACTACATTAGAATTAACTGGGATCCAAGATACTGGACACTCCTATGAGGGATTTTCTTAATCACATTGCTTGAAACAGAAAGACCCTCCTAAATCTGGGTAGTACCTTCTGTGGCAACCCAGATAAAAAGAACAAAGAAGAGGGAGTCTGGGCTTTGTGCCTGCTTGCCCTCATCTCACTGACAAGTTTGTCTATTCTGCCACTATGGCCAGTATTAAATCCAACTTCTTCGTTATTCCAAAGTAGGGTGAAGGCCAGCAGCTCTCCAGGAGTCCACCAGAACTCCAGAGCCAAATGGAGACTGCAGAGACATCCAGTCCTGCAGGCTGAACAATTAGAGGATTCTCAGCCTTTCCAACATGAGACAGCCATGTAGTACCCAGACTACACTGTGAGCCAGTCTAATAAATCTCCTTTTAATACATACTAATAAATATCTACTCTATTCTATCAGTTCTGTTGCTTTAGAGACCCCTGACTAAAAATGTTGTTTTGCTTTATGTTTACTAATCCATTGTAGACCAGCACTTATAAACTATTCGGCACTGAATTAATAAAACAGATTGCATACTTAAACACCACAGCAACACCAAATCCATTCATCATTTTCTACATGATCAGTTTCTAGAGTCATCACCATCTAGTTACAGTATCATGAACACTCTAGAACACCACTATAAGAGTCCAAAACTCTATTGTTAATGGGTCCAGCATTGCTCACAGGAAGAAAGACCAACCACCCCACTAAAAGAAGTCTGCTGTGGGGTTCTTCCAGATCATAACATTTCTATACCATTCCTCAGTACCATGAAAATAATAAAATCAACAGGATGTTTGCCTTATGTTTGTTCAACCAAGATTTATAAAATTCATTTTTTTGCTAACTTTTCTCAGACCTTTTAGATCTAGTCCTCTTCCCAAACATGACATTTTCTACTGTATTTGTACCTCAAATTAGTCATTGCTTTATTAACTTGGAGATGACTCCAAGTCATTGTTCCTAGTGAAGTAAAACCAGTTCAGAAAATCAACAGTTTAAAATGCTTCAACCACTGTTTAAAGATTGCCTGGTACAGTAAATAGAGTGTAGGAACCCTGCAGCTGTCCCACATCAACTACAAAAGAGACAAACCCACATTTAGACATATGTGAAAATATTCACTTTGTGTAGCCTATCAGTGACAAGCATTTATCGAGTCTATGTAAAAATCTGTTATTTTCTTTGGCTTCAACACTAAGAAGACTTTCAAAACAGCCTCATAGTTTTCATCTGGAGTCAACTCTTCCTTCCTGTAAGCCAGTAGTTATCAAAAGAAGAAACAATGCTAGATGCTTCCGTTTCTCCTCTCCCACCTCCTTCTCCTACTTCCCCCAGCTACTTTTACTGTTCCTTGAAGGCAGGTCCCTGAGGAGGAGCTGAGTGACTGTACACATCCACAGCTCCAGGAGACACACTTTAGCTCTCTGGCCAGTGGGCTAAGACCACCTGCAAGGTTGAGTACAGGAAAGCACCATCAAGTGAGAGCTGGAGAGCAGACTTGTCCATATTGTGGGAACTCAGCTTCCACTGACCCCTGAGCTGTGTCACTCAACAGGGCAGCAATGCAGAGGCATAGCAAGCTCAACAAACATGGTGCAGGAACATGAGACATGCCCTATCCTTCCAAAAACATTGAGTAGCCAACTAAATTTCAACTTGCAATCATCCTGAGAGCTCTTTGCCTAACCTAACTCATAGTAAAATTTATACTTTATGCTAAATGACATTCAAAATGCCCATGGTGAAAAGGCCATGCTATGATTCAATCAGGTAAAAATATTTAAAACAAAATAAGGAACATGGAAGATTGGTTAAAATATATTTTTATAGAATCATAATAATAAATACATGCACTCATTTATTAAAAGAATGTTTCTAGTGATCTGTCTGCTAGTAAGTTATCTATTGCTAGGTAAAAAAATTCATCACAAAATCTTACAAATAGATTTCCTCCCATGTTATATGAAACACACAGCAAAAATGTCTACATGAATGCAGTCATTTCTCAATAGCCAGAGGAGAAATGACAAAGATACACTTGAGTATCAAAGTCTATGGATGTTCAAGCCTTTTCTATAAAATAATGAAGCCCCTAAGCTAAGGACATCCTGCTCATGTACTTCAAATCATACCCATATTATTCAGCACCTAAAACACTTCAAGTGCTGTGTCCATTGTCATGACACTATGCCGTTTAGAAAAACCAATAGTAACAATTGTACATGTTCAATACACATACAGTTTTAAAATATTCTTTTTTGTGATTAATTTACTATTTACTTTTTCCAATTCTTTTTTTTTATTTTTTACATTTTTTATAACTTAATTTAATTTTACATATCAGCCATGGGTTCCCTGTCCTCCCCACTCCCACCCCCAGCCCCAACTTCCCCCCAGGCCACCCCCCATTCCCATCTCCTCCAGGGCAAAGACTCCCCTGGGGATTCAGCTCAACCTGGTAGATTCAGTACAGGCAGGTCCAGTCGCCTCCTCCTGGGCTAAGCAAAGTGTCCCTGCATAAGCCCCAGGTTCCAAACAGCCAGTTCATGCACTAAAGACAGGTCCTGGTCCCACTGCCTGAGTGCCTCCCAAACAGTTCAAGCTATTCAATTGGCTCACTTATCCAGAGGGCCCTGATCCAGTTGGGGGCTCCTCAGCTTTTGATTCATATTTCATGTGTTTCCATTAGTTTGGCTATTTGTCAGTGTGCTTTTTCCAATCTAGGTCTCAACAATTCTTGCTCATACAATCCCTCCTCTTTCTTGCCAATTGGACTCCTGGAGCTCCACCTGGGGCTTGGCCGAGGATCTCTGTATCCACTTCCATCAGTCATTGGATGAGAGTTCTAGCATGACAGGGTGTTTAGCCATCTGATCACCAGACTAGGTCAGTTCAGGCTTTCTCTCAACCATTGCTACTAGTCTACAGTGGAGGTATCTTTGTGGGTTTCTGGGTATCTCTCTAGTACTTTGCTTCTTCCTGTTCTCATGTGGTCTTCATTTATCATGGTCTCTTATTCCTTGTTCTCCCTCTCTGTTCTTGATCCAGCTGGGATCTCCCGCTCCCCTAAACTCTCTTTTCCTCAAACCTTGCCCTTCATTATCCCCACTCACGGCCAGGTTGTTCATGTAGATCTCATCCATTTCTCTGTCAATGGGTGATCCTCCTGTCTTTCTTCAGGTCCTGTTTTCTAGGTAGCCTCCCTGGAATTGTGAGCAGCAGTCTAGTCATCTTTGTTTTACATCTAGTATCCACCTATGAGTGAATGCATACCATGTTTGTCTTTCTGAGTCTGGGTTACCTCACTCAGGATGATTTTTTTCTAGATCCATCCATTTGCCTTCAAACCTCATGATGTCATTGTTTTTCTTTGCTGAGTAGTTCTCCATTGTATATATGTACCATATTTTCTTTATCTATTCTTCAGTTAAAGGGCATTTAGGTTGTTTCAGGTTCTGGCTATTACAAACAATGCTGATATGAACATAGCTGAGCAAATGCCCTTGTGGTATGATTGAGCATTCCTTGGGTATATGCCCAAGAGTGGTATAGCTGGGTCTTGGGGGAGATGGATTCCCAATTTTCTAAGGAAGCGCAGTATTGATTTCCAAAGTGGCTGTACAAGCTTGCATTCCCAGTCCCTGGAAAAAGAAATTGAAGATGTCAGAAAATGGGAAGATCTCCCATGCTCATGGATAGTCAGGATTAACATAGTAAAAATGGTGATCTTACCAAAAACAATCTACAGATTCAATGCAATCCCCATCAAAATACCAACACAATTCTTCACAGACCTGGAAAGAATAATACTCAACTTCATATGGAAAAACCAAAAACCAAGGATAGCCAAAAGAATCCTGTATAATAAAACAACCTCTGGAAGCATCACAATCCCTGACCTCAAGCTCTACTATAGAGCTACAATAATAAAAACAACTTGGTACTGGCATAAAAACCAACATGTGGACCAATGGAATCGAATTGAAGACCCTGACATTAATCTGCACACCTATGAATATATAGTTTTTGACAAAGAAGCCAAAAATGTACAATGGAAAAAAGAAAGTATCTTCAACAAATGGTGCTGGCATAACTGGATGTCAACATGTAGAAGGCTGCAAATAGATCCATATCTGTCATCGTACACAAAACTTAAGTCCAAGTGGATCAAAGACCTCAACATAAATCCAGTTACTCTGAATCTGGTAGGAGAGAAAGTAGGAAGTAGTCTTGAACACAGTGGCATAAGAGATAACTTCCTAAATATAACACCAGTAGCACAGACACTGAGAGAAACAATCAATCAATGGGACTTGTTGAAACTGAGAAGCTTTTGTAGAGCAAAGGACATGGTCAACAAGACAAAGCGACAGCCTACAGAATGGGAAAAGGTCTTAACCAATCCCACATCTGACAGAAGGCTGATATCCAGAATATATAAAGAACTCAAGAAATTAGACATCAAAATGCCCAACAGTCTAATTAAGAAATGGGCTATAGAACTAAACAGAGAATTCTCAACAGAGGAAGCTCAAATGGCTGAAACATTTAAGGAATTGCTCAACATCCCTAATTATGCAGGAAATGCAAATCAAAACGACTCTGAAATACAACCTTACACCTGTCAGAATGGCTAAGATCAAAAACACTGAAGATATCTTATGCTGGAGAGGATGTGGAGCAAGGGGAACTCTCCTTAAAATATTCTTGACTCACTTATCCCTTGAATTAAAGGCAAAAGTATGAATACAGAGGCCCAGGTATGTATAACCAAATATCACCAGTAATTTTCTCTGTATATAAAACTATAAGTTACTTTTACTTCTTTCTCTATGCTGTTCATACAGAAGTTCAAAAATGAGCATATATTGGTTATGAGCATGCATTAGTTATAAGAGGTGTTGTAAGTTATGGACACGAAAACTACTGTGCAAACTATTAAAACATGTTTTATCAGCAGACTCTTCCTAAATCTCATTATATGCATTTCCTATGCTCTTCCTCTGAGAAACTTATGATGTTATCCTGGTTTTCCATATAACAGTACAAATGTACTTATTTCGTTGTCATAAAATGCAACAGTACACATTTGCTGTTATCTGAGAAGTCTGATGCTAATTATATATCTTACAATAAAACAGACTACAGTAAAGAGACGAACAGCTTTTCAGCATTTTTTTTTCAGAAAAAAAAATCATATTCCTTTAAAAGGTATAGTTTACAGGGTAACTGAAGCACGGGACTTGCAGGGAAACCCATTTCAGATGGCGCCGTTAGATGACACTAGGCATACACTTATTTCAGTTGTCAGGAACATCACAGCATCTGAAAGCTGTGAATACTGCTCTATCATTCCAAAGGGCTAAAATAATTGGGACTTAATCTCCAAGCTCATGAAATTTGAAGAAACACAACCTTACACCATCCCAGAAAAACATACACTCGTGTGGCTGCCCTTTGCTTTTCCCATTGCAAGCAACAAAACTCTCCAGGAAAATTTGAAAAGTTTACAAATAGCTGGCAATTGGGGAAACTTTTCATTGCATAACTTCATACAAAACAAATTAATGAGGAGAGATTCATAATAAATTACTATATTGAGTTAGGTATAAACTCGAGGAGATTACATTAAAATCTCATTTCATTCTATTAAAAATTCAATAAAAACAGTGCCAATTAAATGAGGCAATTGGTAAGAACAAAGAGAGTTCCTTGATGTTCCATGTCTTCTCCCTCATTATGAGGTTTCATTTTTAACAGCTGGTTGATAGAGATTCTCGCACACACACCCCCGCCCTCCCCACCACACACAGCAGTACTAGAATCATGAGTCAGCTTTGCAATCAACTTGAGAAAAAAATAATAGCCCTCAAATTGCCATTTAGCACATCTGTCTGTCCAGGTAATTGAATTCCTTCTTGAAAATACATCACTGGAGACATATTAGAAATAACAGGAGAGAGAATGTCATTAGTAGATGGAAACACTAAAAATATAGACTAAGGAATCATGAGCAGCATAAAAGAAAACAATGTAGAGAGCTGCTGCTAGCTGAAATTCCTTCTGCATCTCACCTTGGTAATTAGTCCCCAAAGACAATTTCATTCTCATATTTTATTTTTCCACCATAGGCTACAGTTTAAAGAGATGTAGGGCTCTTCCTGGGCCTGCTGACTTTAAGTGTCATAGCCCAGGGCTTAGTCTATTGAAAACAGCCTGGTAATGAATCTACACACATTTTCAAAGAGTCCACCCACCTAGTCTCAGCTGGCTTAGCTCATTACCAAAGTTCATAATCATTCTGCTTATGGACATAGAGCCTACCAGCACTCAGTGTGCCAGGAGAAGCACCATCTTGTTCCTAATATCTAAGCGGCCCAGGAGCAGGTGCCAGGCAAGCTACCTCCTGTTTGCACCCCCAATGACACATTGGACTTAGGGATCTTGATCAGGCACCGGACTTGGAGTATGTTTTTCCCAATCCTTCATAACTCCAGGACCTTTGAGATCCCATTTCTAACCCTAAATGTGTGTTTATTTTAATAGCTGTTTTAATTAGCCAAGTTTCTGAAATTCAGCCAGTAAAATTTTAAAAAGATCCTAGAATATTTTGTAATATAGCTGTTCTTGGTGATGCGCATGTATAGAGTAGCTATGAAACAAATACCTGTTATACCAAAAAAAATGGCTAATTAATAAATACCTTATGAGCTCACTTCAGACTCACACTTGAAAATGGTTCTGTCCTCTTCCCATGCAGAAGCTGTTTGGAAAAGTCTGGACACATTTTGGGTTGCCACTGATTCCCTGTGGGTAGAAGCCAGGAATGTGGTTAAAACGTCCTATAATACAAATAAAATCCCCTAATGATCAAAAGGTTATCCAACTAAAAATGTCAGGGATGTCATGTGGAGTGAGCAGGCCTGTCATAGCAACAGAAGGAAGACACTAACCCATGACAGAGGACACAGACACACTGGTGACCTGGAATAGTCTTCAAGGAACTCATCATCCTTTCTTGACATCTGTGGAGCAGGAAGACATGAACACAAAGAGGAAATACTGGCTATTCTAGGACTTCTACAGATCACAGAGATGAGAGAGCACGTTTGAGGAAACACCACTTCCCACTCTGATCTCAACACTCACACCCCTGCTGTTTGCAGCTGTGACATGGAAACACTGGGCGGAAGCTGAAACTCAAACCCCAGCTGTTTCACAAGCCCAATGGTTATAGAAATACCTGGCTCACGTCAACAGCTACAACCATTTCCTTCTAAGCACCAGAAGACCATGCTCTCTCATCCTTCCTTTGCTCCTTGTGCTCTCGCATTCTATAAGATCAAATAAAATACAGTTAGAAGAAATGTCTCTGTGGCAAAGAAAAAGGCTCAGCCTCTAGTGTCTAGAGGCACTTGCTGCCAAACCCGATAATCTGAGTTCAATCCCCTGGATCCATGCCCTACAAGGAGAGACCAAGTCCTGTAGTTTGCCCTCTGATCTTCACACATGAGCCACAAGTCCTGCAACATAAACACACAGACACACAGACACACACACACACACACACACACACACACACACACACACACACTAATTGTAAATTTTAAAATAGTATAAAAAGAAATGAGTCCTGGTTTAATAGAAAAGTAAAGTGCATATAAGGTGGTGATAGTTGATGGCAGCATACTGTATATGTCAAAAGACAATTCCAAATGAAAGATGTTTTTAATGTTTTCATCATTATAAAATAATAAATGTTTAAGGAGGTAAATTTGTTTATCCAGAATTATATATTATATCATATTATATTATATATTGAAATACCACAGGGAACCTATAAATATAGATCATTGGTAGATACCAACTAGCAATAAATATAAATAAATACATAATAATATGAAGAGCTTTTGAATTATACAAGTACCTCTTTACCACCTCTGCCTGCTACATAAAACAAACAAAAAAAGTCTTCTTTTTCTCTCCAAATTCACCAACCTATTCTTATTTATTAACTTAAAAAAAAACACATACATGCTTTCCAAGAACATGGGTCAGTGTCGGTAAATATTCTGTACAGGAAATTGGCAGGGGCTTGGGGGAATTAAAGATGATTCAGTGCTTTCCCATCATTCCCAGTGTCATGCATTCCATCAGGTCAAATGACAAATGGTATCACCTAGTTCTATAGAATTCTGTACCATAGAGTATTGAGTGGTTCTCACCAGCATCCCTCCTAGGTTTTGACCTTTCTCCTCAGAGTCTCTAACAAAAGTAAAATATCCATAGGACATGCCCAAGTGGACTCGGGCATCAGATGTGGAGAAGCCAATGGAGGCTTCTTGTGTGTTCTTTCTTGCAAGTCCATTTATGTGTTAGCAGGTAATGGAGAGATTTGAAGGAAACCATCAATCAAATATACCATGACTGCTGTAATAGCAAACTAGAGGGAAAACTACTTGATATTGAAGGGATACAATTAGCTCTTTGTCCATGTTCAGATCACACCAAAATATTAAGTAGGTAGGACCAATTCCAGACCTAGCTGATTTCATACACTTTTTCTAGTGGAATGCAAGAACATTTAATAGAGGGAGGGGGTTGTTTTTACATAGCATTTTTTATAGCATTAGCAGCCTTCAGGCTGGAGGCTTGCTTATTTATTTATGTATTTACTTATTTATTTTGCAGGAGAGAATTATTGTGTTGTGTTTTGTTTTAAATTTTCTTTTCTGTGTTTATTATTTATTTGTGTGTGTGTGTGTGTGTGTGTGTGTGTGTGTGTGTGTGTGTTCACATGCACACACTACAGTGTATGTGTAGAGGTCAGAGGATGACTTATGGGACTCAGTTCTCTCAACCCACCATGTAGGTTCCAGGGATCAAGCTCAGGTCATCAGGCATGCCATCTCACCAGCCCGGAGATGTCCTGTATTTTTATGTAGCTTCCTATAGAGATAATTAGAAACCCACATTTTTAGTGGTTTCTTGGAGAAAGTGTGGCATGGAAGCATACATGTAAACAATAAGGAAGGCTTATGAAACTAGAATAATCTCTTTATGAATTGGAAGAGGAAACTCCTACCCCTGGGTGTGAAGCAGGATGTTGCTGCATTCCACAACTTCTTCCTCTGTCTCCTTTATCCCAGTTCCCTCTCTCCTGCTGTACTATCTTTTCCTTTTTCTTCTCTCAGTTTATTTCTAACAATATCCCCCCATTGGACTTCAGCCTGCTGTGAACTCTCAGGTACCTGGAATGGCAGCTTGACTCAAGGTAGAGCTTGTTGCAACAGGGCTGCAAGTCTTCTGAGGGGAAGAAAGAGAAGTGGAGTTATTGTATAACCACAAAATAAATCATTTAAATATCCACAGATTTTGACTATGTCTTTAGTATCCACCAAATACTGAGTAGGAGACAAAGATAAATTATATATGATCCAGAATGAGGTGATTTTGTCCTATTGCTGGAAAGCATGGAAAGGACTGAAATAGAGTTAGCCAGGTATGGTGACTCACACCAACAATCCAGCCCTTGGGAGGCTGAGCAAGGATGATTGCCTTGAATTCAAGTCTAGTGGGCTACACAGTAAGAATCTGTTTTGTCTTGTATTTTAAAGTAAGTGCAGACAAAGAGAAGAGTATCTTAGTTAGGGTTTCTATTGCTGTGATCAAATGCAACTTGAGAATCAAAGGGTTTCTTTGGGTTAGAATTCTACATCACTGTTCTTCATCAGCGGCAGTCAGGGTGGGATCCTGGAAGCAGGAACTGATGCAGGGGTTAAGTGAGGGGTGCTGCTTACTGTCTTGCTCTTCATGGCTTTCTCAGCCTGCTTTCTTATAGCACCGAGAGGATCACCAGCCCAAGGGTGTGCCACTGCCTTCAATGGGCTGGGCTCTCCAGCATCAATCGATAAGAAAATACCCCACAGATTTGCCTACAAACTGATCTTATGGAGGTAATTTCTCTGTTGGGGTTCCTTCCTCTCCAGTAACTCTAGCTTCTGTCACATTGACATAAAATTAGACAGCACATGAAGTATTTTATGACTTTTGAGAATCATTACCAGTTAAGAAATTAAAGGACTCCAGAGTTACTGAAGCATGAGGCTGCAGATTCAATGTGGAGAAGAATGGCAACCTCTTTGGGTCAAGAAACAACCTTGATAGAATAATGGGGTCAATGGTTTGTTAAAACCACCATTCTCAGAACAATATTTACAAATATAAAAAATAGAGTATATAGGATTAAAGTGAAAACCAATTCCCTGAAAGCATAGCTCTATCCATGGGCCCATCAGGAGTCTGTGAATCCTACGTAAATTGCCATTGCCTGACTTGTAAGGCTGAATCATGAGAGTAAACTTCTAGGCCAAAGACCAAAATGGTGGGCCAGCAGTTCAGAAGTCACTACTGTTACCACCTGATTCATACAATGGGGAGATAGCCCAATGACAAGATAGCAGATGGTCTCTTGGGCTATAATGGAACTAAGCAAAATAAAGGTAAAAAAAACTGAAGAGACCTAAGACACAGACATGAGAAGTGGCATTTGCTAGACCAGGTCATTCTGATATCCTGGATATGCAATCAGCATGACCCATGTGCCTATTTGGTTCAGTCATCCATCTTCCTCCTTTACTTCTTTGTCTCCTTCAGTCTTCCTGAAATAAAACTAAACTGTCTGTTGGTCAGACTTTTGCCACTATGACAAAACACCAGATAGAAACAAAGTAGGGAGGGAAGATATATTTCCTTAGGTTCATGACTTTGGAGACTTTAGTCCCTAGTCCACAGTCACTGACCTTGCTGATCCTGAGTCCACAGAGAAGAAAAACATCATGGGGCAGAGGCTATTTACCTCACAGTGGACAAGAAGCAGAAAGAGAGAAGGTGACCAGGAATGGGACAGAAACTTGAAAGTGTGGGATGACCCACATCTTCTAGCTAGTAGATTCCACCTCCCAAAGTTTCTAAGGCATCCCAAAGAGAGTACCACCAGCTTGAGAACCAAGTATCCATCGGATGAGCCTAGGAACTTTTCCTATTCAAATCTTAGCAAACAACTAGCTCGCACATCAGTTTTTGCTGCTCATTACCTAATTCTTAGTAGTCCAGACTCTATTAGGTGTCAGATTGGAAGAAGTTCAAATGTCCCAGGTCCCTCCACATGTGACAAGGAAATCTGGCTGTCTCATTAGCTGGGTCTGCAAGTAAGCGGGGAGTGGGGGGGAGCCATCACACTTACCTTTGGAGTGGCTAATTCTCCAACTCACATGCACAGATTCCAGATCCAGAGACCATTTTTGTTGATGTCTGAGAGGCAGGTTTGATGGCTCTGAGAAGCTAAAAGGGTGTCTGTCTTGTGAGAAGTTGAGTTTTTAGGAGGGGGAAAAAAAACCCTCAGAATTCTGAAGAAGTTCAATAGGGACTGTATTGCTAATGGAGAGCAAACATCAACAGGGACTAACGAAGGATGAGAATATGGCCTTTTCCCAGATGCTCCACTTGGAATAAACTACATGGCCCAATGTTTCCCACAGTCACTTAAAATGAACTGCAATCAAGAAAGCCAGGTTGCTCTAAGCAATGGAGTAAGATCACTCAAAAGCACTACCTTGCCTAAAGGACCTTCAACTTTGGTTCCCAGTTTGCAGCAATATGGGAACCTTAATCACCACAATTTTTCTTTTTAACCTATAGTAACAGCGTATTGATTATAAATGATATTTTCTTGATAGAGACCACACAGATCTCTCACCTCTTATTCTGCATGAGAGTAATTTATCAGCAGGCATGTACTAAGATGCAAATAGTGTTTCTAAAACTATGACAGCTTTGTTTCCAAATGTTTCTATGAAAGCTACCTTCTGTGTCATCATTCTTGGATACCTGTAGGGAAAAAAAATGCAAGTCACAAAGTACATTCAGTTTGGCCAGCTGCAATCTGAACAGGGGCTTCAAAAAGAAATCATTCAGCCAATATGCAAATGGACAGTCAATATACTGTAAGTTTATAGAGTTGGAGTCACGGCAGTAAAATGTGGCCTAGGCTTTTCAGCTGCACCTGGGGTAAGAGAATCTAAGATGTCTATGGAAAACTACAAATAATACATGTGTGTTTACTGTCTAACTAAACGAACAGGCATATGGAACAGCAATTCTGCTAGAAGCCATTCAAAGCTCCACCTCCCTCATGTGTTAGTACAGCCATCACATTCAAACTTCGTGGTGAAGCTACCGTGTGCTGATGAGGTATGATGGATCACTCAAGGTATGAATATTCTTGATGACTTTATGATAATTCCATGTGCCTCATACAAAAAACACATCCGGGTCTGGAGAGGTGGCTCAGCAGTTGAAAGCATTGTGGTGGTTTGAAAGAAAATGGCCCTATAGGTCCATAGGGAAAGGCCCTATTAGGAGGTGTGGCCTTGTTGGTGTAGGTGTGACATTGTTGAAGGTAGTGTGTCACGGGGGATGTGCTTTGAGGTCTCAGATGTTTGCCACAGGCCCAGTGTCTCACTCTCCTCCTGCTGCCTGCCAATCTGGAGGTAGAACTCTCAGAGCACCATGTCTGCCTGTGTGCTGCCATGCTTCCTGCTGTGATGATAATAGACTAAACCTCTGAACTGTAAACCAGCCCCCATTGAATGTTTTCTTATAAGAATTGCCATGATCATGATGTTTCTTCACAACAAAAGAAATCCTAAGAACTGGAGAGATGGCTCAGTGGTTAAGAACACTAGCTACTCTTCCAGAGGATCCAGGTTCAATTCCCAGCACCCACATGGTAGGTCACAACTGTTTGTAACTCCTGTTCCAGGGGATCTGATGCCCTCATACAAACATACCTGCAGACAAAAACACCAATGTACACAAAATAGAAATAAATAAATAAATAAATGTTTTGGTTTTTTTTAAAGGAAAAGAAAAGAAACTCTAAGGCAACCATGTACTGCTCTTGCAGAGGACCAAAGTTTGGTTCCCAACACCATGTTAGATTATTCACTGCCAATAATAACTCTATCTTTAGGTCATCTGATACCCTCTTCTGGTCACTGTGGGCCTGGCACTCTTGTGTGCAAATGCACATATAGACATAAATTTAAAATAAATATAAATCAAAAAAATAAAACACATTCATGAAGATGAGCTGCATGGTGAAAGATTAACAAAAGCATGTTTTGGTAGATGTTGTGAGTCATCCATCCACTTCCATCCACTACGTTGAAGTTCATTGCTTCTCAGATACTTCTAACTTGCCAAACAGAGGTGGGTGTTAGAAAGATAGCTCAACCATTAATAATACATACCACTATTGCAGAGGACTCAAGTTTGGTACCTAGTCAGGAGGCTCACAACTACCTAATACTCCAGCTTCAGGGGACCCAGCACTTTCTTCTGGTCTCTAAAGGTACCTGCAGTCTCATACACACAACCTCCCCCACACACACACACACATATGCATGCACACACGTGCACACACACACACACACACACACACACACACACACACATGCACTTAATTTAAATAAATAAATACAGAATCATTTTAGCAATGATTCAGCCTGTGATTTAACATTCAAGAATCAGAACTGAACAGATATAGTTGATAAGCAGCTTTGCCATACACTCAACTTCAGTAAAGTATTCCTGTTCAGACAGGTGCTTCTTGCTTTGGACTTAAGGCACTCTTCTCTCTGACAGTGAAGAAAGAGAAACACCATGATGTACATACACCAGGAACTTATAAGACAAAACATTGAAACTTTCTATTTTAAAGAAAATCTTCATCCTCTGCAAATCTGGCCAATACACCAGGCTTGTTAAAATTGTCTTCCTGAATAGAATTCAAAGTGAATAAAATCAGCATTTGATTTATACAATACTTTATTGAATAGTTAAATTGAAATTGTCACAATGGTCATGAAGTAATTTACAAATTCTGAATATAAGCACATACTAAATAAGATGAATCTCCAGTAGCGATAAATAAGATACTATGGAAGGAAATGTATATGACTTTTAAAAACTCACAGTCCCTAAACTATGAGAACATTTAAATCTGATGCTGTGTAATATATACAAGCATACATATATATGCATATATAATTGAAAAATAGATTTAATACCAATCACACAAACACATGCTTAAGGTTGTACATATTTTCCTTTATCCTCATTTTTGTTTCCTTCCTTTGTCTTTGAGTAAATTTTTTCTGCATTTCTGAAACATCTTTTATTCTGTAATACTTACACCAGCTTTTAGTATTTATAAAAGTAACTGTATCTTTTTAATATTAAACATCCTCTTAATAATCTAATTGGATCATTCATCTTTTTCTTTCCATAAACCACTCTAGCAAAATTGGTCAATAAAATGTACAGACAAAAATAATACTTTCCTTCAGTCACCCATGCTGGATCCAACAGTGCATGAATAAATAAATGCATGGTGGCCAGGAGTGTCCAGATACTGCCTATTATAGCCATTCCTAGTTACTGCCTTAATGAGGGTGTTTGGCAGTATTTGCAATAAATGTTAAGGTTATTTACTCTGTCACTTTACAAATCAAAAAGAATGAATGCATTAGGCATGATTTTGAAGGTTGAGAACTTTTTTTAAATGATATGTGGAATTATTAAGGAATTCCAAGGGCACTAATCATGCAAATAAAACCATTAGAGCTTCTAAACAAATGGAGCCAATATTGGGAGATTATGTGTGTGTGTGTATACAGTTTCTCCCTCTCTCACAGACACTAAAATTGGAAACATACCACCAGCAGAATGTGACACTGCAGTCCAATACTCAAAGTCCAAATTTTGCTTGCCTTGATTATTTGTGACATTTTAAAATATCATTTTATGCCTTCATGTAAAAGTAGTCACATTAATAGAATTGGGCGGTTGTTTGTTACAGTATTTTATGATTTTTTTTTTTTTTTAGTTATCAGGAGGAGCTATAAAATGGGGAAAGATAATTACAGGGATAATTTTCTAGTCTCCTACATCATTAACAATTCATTTTCTTGTCCTAGCTCTCTAGCAGGAAAACATGGACTGTCACTGTAGGGTTTTCAACTAGTAAACAATATTGAAGGGAAAAATTCTCCTTCAGACTTAATCCAAACTATGAGGTTTTGCCTTGGTTTTCTCCATTTTTAGGGGTTTTTTTCTTTTTATTTTTTTTTAACACATCTCTGAACTCGGGAAATGAGATATCATCTCTTTTAAAAAGATTGAAGTCATTTCTCAGTCCTTGAAAGTCTGAGCTAATTCCTTTCTGAAACAGATCAATGCCCATCAACATTGCTGGTCCATCATCCCCAGCCAGTCTAGATGACATAAAGAAGAGAAGACACAGTTGGTCAGCTACCTTGAGAGAGAGAGAGATAAAGAGAGAGAGAGAGAGAGAGAGAGAGAGAGAGAGAGAGAGGTGTTATCTTACTAAAATTCGTTCCAAATCTACAGTGTTTGTCACAGTTGTTTGACCAAAAATGCTCTCTATCTTTGCTTCCAATACCACTCAGGAAATAATCAACAAAATGCTGCGCAAACAATATCACAAGATTACAAAAAGAGGTTTTCAGTGCTCCCAGAAATTGATGTCCCATTTTCTTATTATTGTTTATTTTCACATGTGTGATACACAGACTAGTGTCTAGGTGTTTATTTAAAAATAAGGTTTTTTTTATTTAAAATAAAGAATCCCACCCAGAAGTATTTGTCATTACCAAATTTTGACTCCATAATTTCTTTCAAGTCTCTGGCTTCAATTCAAATCTGGTGTTAATATTTTAATGGGCTTATATAAGAAGGAAATAAGTTTTCTCACTCACTGAAACACTGAAACACCATCCATTCCCATGGTACACATATAGGCACTATGATAGGAGCTAGGACACAGAAAGGTTCATAGTTAAATACATTGAACTTGTTTTTTAAATCAAAGTATAGAAGTATATCTAGTATTTTGCAGTTAGCATAAAGTGGCACTTACTTCAGCTAAACTGTAGTCCATTCAAAAACTTCCTAAACTTACAAAATATTGCCCATTTGATCATTTAATACTTTTAGCAACATGTTCAATATAAGCTATAAATTTATTTGAAACACCAGAAAATAATGAATCATGTTATTCCATCATTATTATATTATTATGTTAATATTCAATGACTATTATAGATGTTAATATAAAGGTATTCTTAATGTAGTAACATAGTAACCAACTTAAAAATCTATGGCATTCAAGTAAAACTTAGAGAAAACATTACGGGTATAGCCAGCCCAGTCAAGATGCACGATAGACACTTTATCCATCATCTCTGAGTAAGTGGTGTGTTCTTCTGAAACTATTTGGCTAACATGTATTATTATTTTTTATATCCTATTGATAATATATTTATTTTAATTTATTCAAGCCTTTTATAAATGCATTAAACTAACAACAGCATTCAATAGAATCGAGGAAATTTTGATCTCAAAGTCAAAAGCAATCCTTGGCATAGTTCCTTCCTCTCACAGAAAAACCTATTACTGACAGTGAAAGTCTGCTGTAATTTTTGGGAAAGAATGCAAGCTGACTGTAGACATAAATTCATAAACATTGGTGGATTCCAAAAGAATGTCTCTGTTGTCTCATTGGTGCCATAAAAGAAAAGATGCGTTTTTAGATAAGACTCCCTTATAAAAGAGAGTCTAAATTAAGCATTCTTTATTGCTGAAATAAGTCATTTCGAATTGCCTTGTCTTTTAAATTGGGTTTAGTTTGTCTTAATTTACAGCACAAATGATCATATTTTAATCTCCAAAGTACTCAACAGAGAATCTATGCCAAAGCAAAATGACACTAAACTCCAACCACTTTCTCTATCTTTGGCAACTCAACCTGTCTTTTGAGTAACTCTTCCAACACATTGCTGTGTAACTGAGACAGTGGGAATCCTTCAAGTAATCCACAGGTTGTAGAATTGCTATGAGCCAATGAAACCATCATCTGTGCATGTGTGGGAAAGATTATCTCAACAGAAAAAAAAAAAAGCAACAAGCTTGCAGAAATACTTGGCTAACCATCCAGACAAAAAGAAGTTTCACATGTGAAAGAAAGCAATCATTGAAAGACTTTTAATGTTTGGGGGGAAAAAAACACTTGGTGATACAGCTAATATTAAAATTTTCATTTGCAGTGATTGTCTTTTAAATGCTTGAAGAGATTATACAATATAAGATATTATAAAGCAAATATGTGTGCATTGCTCAGACCCCTTCCACAGTAAGTGAAGTCTGTCCTAGTATGCTGACTCCTTCCTTGGGAGCTGGGTCTCCTCTTCCTTAATTGATCATATGTTTCTATCTGTCCCATAAAGGCAGCAACGCCTTTACTCACTAGTTCAGAGAATCTCTAAAGTATTATAACACTGACCCTGATAGCATACCACATGATAACACCAATAATTTCATTTGTGGATATAGAAAATATGGCACAGAGGTAATATGAATTAAGAACCCAGGCAGTAGTAGTGCATTAGTGCATGTCTTTAATCCTAGCACTCACTGAGAAATCCTGTTGGGGCTGGGAGAGAGGAGAAGGAGAAGGGGGGAGAGGGGGAGGAGGAGAGGGAGACAAGAGAGAAGAGAGAGAAAAGAAAAAAAAGACATTTGGTCCAGCACTTTCCATCATAATTGTGGCCTCCACTTGTTTCTTTTTACAAAAGAACCTAGACTCTGTGCATGCCATAGTCTCTTAAGAACAGAGAATTGCTGAAAAGCTGTCTGGGAGTCTTTGTTTTCATGACTGTGTTTCTCTAATGAGGCCATAATTTTCTTCTTCAAAGCCCACTTTACTAGCTTTGTGGATTATTTTTAACACTACTCTTCCCTGACCTTTACTTCTTTGCTGTATATTTTAAGAGGTCCTAAATTGATTATTATGGGAACAAGCCAGGCACTGGGAATGTTTAAAGGCTCCCTGGGTGACTGGTTCTATGTTCAACAAAGTTGGAACAACTTTTCTGAACTACATGTTCTGTAGAAAAATAAAATACATATGTTTTGATTTTTTCCAACCATTGACTTAATTTTTTACTTCACAAAGTTATATAAATTTGGAGCCTCACATAAAATGACAGTAAATATGGTTTCCATAAACTATCCATATATTGAGGCAGGGGAAATGGCTTAATTGGTAAAGGGCTTTCCCCACAAGCATGGGGATGTGAATGTGGATCTCTACCATCCATGTAAAAAGCTCCATGCACACCTGTACTCATAACACAGGGGAAGTCAAAACAAGTGGATACTTGGAACTTGTGGGTCAGCTAGTCTACTTGAAATCAGTGAGTTCCTGGTACAGAGAGAGATTCTGTCTCAAAGATAAGGTAGAGAGGGACTAGAGAAGATACCTGATGCTAACTTCTGACCTGCACACTCATGCACTCACACACAAGCATAAATATCTGTATATCTATATCATTTCATTATAGTAAAACTGTGTATCTAATAGATCATGTTCAAATGACAAACTCAAGCACAGCAGAGTAAATAGATCACTGTAATTCATGCTACTTATCTGTTCTTCACTGTGCCATAACACATGAGAAAGTCAACTTAAAAGCAAGGAAACATTAATAATTTAATTTTTATTTTTTGGTGCCATGAATTGATTCAAGCTGTCACACAGGCTAAACATTCTCTCCACTACTCAGTTACACTCCAGCCCCAGCCATCAAATGACCAAATTAGTGTGTGTGTGTGAGAGAGAGAGAGAGAGACAGAGAGACAGAGAGAGACAGAGACAGAGACAGAGATTGGAAGTCATACCCAGGACCTTCAGCATGCTAACCAAGTGTTCTAACACTAAACTACATCCTTCACTTTCTTTTCTGATAATGTTATTTATTCCTTGGAATTTTCATAAGTTCATACACTTCCTAATGTCCCCAGCTCCATCTCCCTCCCAACTTGTCCTCTTTTGTCCAGGTTTAAAGTACTGAGAATAAAAATATCTCCTGTGGAGTAGACCTCAGACCCAAGCAGAAAGGGGTTGATTTCCCCCCAAACAATTAGGCCACTACTTCACCAAGGACACTTCTTCCCAAGCAAGTCAGTACTGTAGCATGCAGGGTCCAGCACTGGATGAGACCAATAATGGTTGTCTCCCCTCCCACCCACGAAGCTTGTTTAGCATCCATACTGGCTGCTACGGAAGGGCCCAGACCACAGTAGGCAGTGTTAACCCTGGACAGGTGGTCCTGCGGTATATAAGAAAGCAAACTGTGCAAGCCAAGAGGAGCAAAACGCTAAGCCAGTACGCAGCACTCCTTCATGCTCTCCACTTCAGTTCCTGCTGCTAGGTTGCTTGAGTTCCCTCTTTGCCCACCCCTGATGCCTCACTAGAAAGTTCAAGCCAAATAAGGACTTGCTTCTTAATGGCAGAACCATTCCATGGGCTGGAACCCCACCAGACTGGATAAAAAAGGAAGAAAGAAAGCTGAGAACCAACATTCATCATTCCCCTCTGTTCTTTGACTGTGCACACAATGTGCAAGCTGCCCTATGCTCCAGCTACCCTGCTTTCCCACTCCAAGAGACTGCGTCTTCAAACTGCAAGCTGAAATGAACCCTTCTGTAATTGAACTGCTATTCTTACGTACTTTGTTACAAGAAGAAGAAAAGTAAATGATACAGCAGCTAGCATCACTGCCCATGTTTCAGAGAACGCGGACACAGGCTTCTTCTTTTTTTTTTTTTTTTTTTTTTTTTTGCGAGTAGTCTAGGTCTAGGCTGGAAAACAATCTGCCATGCTCAGTTAGCTTCTGATGAATGCCCTTCATGTTCAGACGACAAGCTAGGTCCTGATGATTAAAATTCAAGTGAGTGAATGTCCCTGCATGCAGGTAGCTTCAGCAGCTCAGTCCCATGCTGCTTTCTTCTCCGGGCCTCACTGTCATGCTGTGATATTCACATTCCTATGTTTCAGCTGTGATCACAACTTTGCTTTGCTTGTAAAGTTTTACCTTATTGGTCTCACGTTCTATTCTAACTTAAAAATTACATCTTGAACTTCTACACTATTAACTCTCAATATTTAGTATGCATAACTTCTCACCTTTTATATATCATTCATTTACTCATCACATTATAATAGTACTTTCAATAGCCAAAGCACTAAAGGCATGTGTATACACACACATACACACACAAAAAAAAAAAAAAAAACACTGACTAATCACTTCATCTTTTGTCATTCTTCCAAATAGTTCTATGTAACTAGAATTGTTTATCAACACATTCCCAACACAGATTATCAGGCCACACATTCTTCAAATGTATAACCTCTAGTCCTTATTTCTATGGCTGGTCCTCAGGAAAAGCATAGGCAACTTCTCAGGACCCATATTTGATATATATTATCTATAGCAAATACAGCATCAAAACGTGAATTTACCTTCATGACTTAATACAAATACATGTATATTCCATAAAACATTACTTTCTATTTTATGACTTTACAAAAGATATTACATAATCTTTTCAACTATTTACAGCTTATGTTAGATGATCTTTAAAAGTAACAAAATTCATGTAGCAAGAACCCAGGGTTGATATTGTTTTCAATAACTGAAAACTCTTAATTAATAAAGATTTATCAGAGATAAATGGCTGATTTTATGAAAATTAAAATTTAATTAACAAAACCAATTAAGAATACATCATGGGCCTTGATGACCTGAAACTGTATCACATGGGGCTTTTTCATTTGTTGGGTTTTTTTAATTATCATTAATAGCAACATTGATTACTATGCAGAAAATAGTCTGTTTGCAAAGATTTCAGATGGATACAAATCAATAGACAAAGTGGGGGGATCTATAAAACCATTTCTCCTACTTCAGTATCCAACATAAGGGTTTAAAGGCAATCATTGCATGTGAACACTTTTCAGGACAGAATCAGCTAGCTTTGAAAGCATATAATTTCCTGAGATTCAAAGATTTGGTTTGTGGCTCTCAACTTTTGTGATATTCCAGCTCTACTGCACAACCAATATCATTAAAGAGAATAAACAATAAAGTGTTTACAAGTTTATAATCAACCAAAGCAGTCTACTTTCATTTCTGTGCCTTGTCGGCTCATTTTGCGGTAGTGGTAGGCTGTTTGAGATTCCATGCTTTACCGGCGCTGTCTAAAATGAACATTCTTGAACGTTCCTGCTGTGGGAACTTTTACTGTTTTTTTCTTCCTGTGTAATATACTATCAACTAGAAAAGACAGAACACAACTGAAAGCTATTTTGATATGTGCCTTGGATACAGTTACAGCCCATATTCTACTCTAAAATATTTCTCAGATATTAATTAATGAAACTGGCAATTACATTAAATCGCTTACTTGAAGGGACTGACTTTTTTTTCAGAATTATATGATTCAAAAACTGAATTTTGAAGGCATCTGATAAATATTAGCAATGTACAATTTATAGAAGTAACCTATGGAGGCATTCATATTATCTTACTATATTCTAATATATAGGGAAACTAAGTCATTTGCTTCATAACCTATAAAAGATCAAAAAAATCACTTCAGGTTCAGCAGTAAAATTAAAAGCTTTCCATATTCCACTTATGACCATATGCACCATACTATAAATCCTCTGTTTGGGTATCATTCAATTCTCCTTTAGCTCAAGTAGAAGAAGAGTTCCTTTTAGACCTAGAGGTCTTTGGGTCAAGTGCCCAAATGGAAGGATTTGTCATAAAACTACAAAAAGAGCTTTGATTAAAGAACTCCTAATGAAGATCTGACATTTAATCTGCTCTTTTATTGGATACAATCTTTAAATATTCTCTCCTTATGAATTCACTTCATATTCATTTGAAATAGTACTTGATCATAGGAACGTGACTGTGTGCTGCCACTAAAAGAAGATAATTAAGCAATATGTTCTGCCAAGGACATTGCCACCCTACCACATTCATCATCCTACTTGGATAGTTAATAATTTCAGTAATGTTGCCATGACATTATAATGAGAACGTTTCATATCCTGCAGCTCCTTTGTCAATTGGACCTGCTCTAAGGTCAAATGCTGGAAGCTTTGTAATAAAACTCTCATATGTTAGCTGTGCCCCATCTGAGGGGCTTTCCCCCAACATTAGTAAAGAAAAATTCCAGTAGAGCTTAGATGGTTCCTGGGGGAAATCTCCTCATAGCCCAATTACCCTGGTGAACATTTCATTTATATGCAGTGAAAAAAATAATAATAATGTGTGAACTTACACAAAATATCACAAAGCACATGCATTAGCGCAGGTATAGATGTGCCAAGATAAAATCCTAAGAAATAGAGTTATAACTAAGGAATAATTTTAAAATACAAGGTTCCATGAAACTAGCTTAAACCTGAATGAATAATAACTATTTGGGGGTCATTGTTTCCAGAGATTTGCAAATATAAAATTTCTCTCCCATACATGACTTCAGCTCAACACAGCTAAAACATTGAAACAGAGACAGACTAAAAGAATTGCCATGAGGATTTGGTCTTCAGAGTTCCAGGTATGTGTGTGTTCCCAGAAAGACAACATAAAAAACACACCAGAAAAGACACTCTTATAGTAAAAAATGAAATTATTTCACATTTTATCATTTTTATTTGTTGAAGGTTTCAAAACAACATAAAAAGATGCTAATCTACATTTGTGGATTTAAATTAGTTTATACTTGGAATAATGTAAAATCCTATAATCCTATATGATGGTAGAAATCCTGAGTTGCACTATGAACATCCTTACACTACACAGGATACAGACATTGGTCCTCAAAAAAGACCTTGGGCAAGTCTTCCTGCAGATTCCCTGGGAATGTAGGTCACTGTCCCAAGATTTTCAACATTTTTTTAGTGCTTAAAGTCTGAGAAAAATTAAATTAAAATACTAGATCAGAGAAAGGTGATGTAAGGGAGAAGAGCTTATTGTTTTATATTTTTCATTGAGAGAAATAAACAAACAGAAAGACTCTGGCAGCATTTTCTTATTATTCATATTATAAATAACATCTGTCTTCCCAGGTTCAGCTAGTCCTTTTCCCTCAATAAAAAATTTTTGTATCTCTATAAAGAAATAAGTTTGAAATCGGGCCTCTACTTAGATACAACACTGTGTCTACCAAAAAGGATTCTGTAGAAAAACAAAGAATTGTTTTTCCTCCTCATGAGTTTTTCTACTCAAAGCTAGGTTCCTGGCTAAAGCCACTGTATTTACCCATCCCCCCTGAAAAAAAATGCATGTAAATTCATCTCAAATGAGTTGAATAAAGTACAGGAAATTCTGGAAATTAAGACTCACAGAAACGGGACAACCTGTACATTCTACGCTAAGTTTCATAAGGAGAGCAGCTAGTTATGATGAAGTGGGATAGGGCATACAGAAGATGATCTCTTGGAAATAAACTGGAGGGGAACCACCTACTAACTCAACCTCCATGCCTGCATTTGCGTCTGAGTTGTCCTGTCTCTAGGTCTATGGCATTCCTTTCTTCTAACTGCAAGGTGGCAGCTATCTCTCACATAAGATCTTATGATGAATTTACCCACTGGAGCCACGTTATGACTAACTGGGAAGTCACTGCCCTAGGCATGTTTGGTGAGGGTGCACAGCAGACACGGCAGGCTCCCAAGGTAACTGAAGCCTGCACACAATTGGCAGTGTGTCTCAACCATCACATCAACCAGGTTACCACTACACAACTACCACTTAGCATCAGGGTAGAGCTTATTTTGTGTATTATGTGTCTATAGCATACATTGAAATATTATGTAAAAAGTAAGATCTGCATATGGATGATGCAACCAACTACCCAAGTGTCATGCCAATGAAAACACCAAATAAACCTTGAACAGTTAAAAAAAAAAAAAAAAAAAAAAGATCTTATGATGAAAACAAGGGAAGGTCAGAAAACTCTTCCAAGGTTGTAGCCCATGATTCAACTGAGAAAGACAAGACAAAGTGGAGTCAGATAGACCTGCTGTTTTTCCAAAGGCCATGATGCTATGTTAAGGGATGGCATGGGCCTGTTGCTCATCCATTGCAACTGCTTTCACCTTTTCTTCCATTAGATTTTATTCTCTAAGGAAGTTATTTCTGCTCATCTTTTAATCACCACTTCCAAGCACAGCGTTTGACACAAAAATCAGTCATCTCTATTATACATTGGAGACCAGAGGTAGAAGTTTTACAAGAACAAATGGGAAAGAAATCATAAATATGTAGAAACCGATTGAGTCAGATGGACCAAAACTATGACAAGAAACTGCAGGGGCTGGAGAGATGGCTCAGTGGTAAAGAACACGTGCTGCTCTTCTAGAGGGCCCAAGTTCAGTTCTCAGCATGCACATCAGGTGGATCACAAACCACCTGTCACTCTAGCTCCAATGTCCTCTTCTGGCTTCCAAGAGTACCCTCACAAGCATGTGTGCCTACCCATGCACAGATGCACTCATGCCTACGAATAAAAAATAAAATAATTCCTTTTTAATAGAAGAAATAAGTCCTTATGAATAGAAAATAATTGAGGTTAATTCTTCTCAGTGCTTGGTAGAATTTCTCACTTAACTTCAATAATCATCAGACATAATCACCAGAAACCTTCAGATCTCCCCTCTCTCCAAACAGGCAAGTATTTTCTCATGAAGCACACTAGATTGTATAAAGGTCATATGATCTTTTTATGAAATATATATTAGTGCTCCTGGCTATTAATGTGCTCTTATCTGCTCAAAATATAAATGAAATCTTATCTTTTTCTATACTTAACCTGATGATTTGGTTCTTTAAGGAAGAAAATATTAATTCAGATATCATTTTCTTAATTTTTATAGAAATCCCTTATTTTATGTTCCAGAAACTTAGTCCCATGCTCAATTTATTTTACTTAAAATAAGCTTCAAGTTAGTAACTTTATTGCACAGAGGATAAATGTAAATATGAGTGCCAAAATTGTTTTTGGATACCTGAGTTTATTCATTTTAATTTAGAAGTAAGCAAAACTCTTCCACTTCAGTACTTTGACATGATTGTGGCAGTTGTAAATTCACTCTTAATCATGGAATAAAGTACCTTTGGAGAGTGACAAGGAAAAAATTGAGTGCAGGTTCACTAATACTTTTACAACAATCCAAAAAGCAAGGAACAAAATAATTTCTGCTTACTTTCTCCTGAATGAACCACTGTTTCTTCCAGCAGCAACTGGAAATGCTGCTGGTTTTTAACTCCTAAACTGCCCTAAAACTCCTCTTTCTTATAGTTTTCTCTTTGTATATATTCTGACATTTACAAACTTTCCATGTGGCAAAGTAACTAAGAACCCCATTGGGTGTATCATGTAAATAGCAAATGAAATATAATAATTGACAGTTGTCTAGTTCTTATATTTCAAGAGCTTCCTATAATTTGTTTGTTGGTGGATAGGTTTTTTGTGTTGTTGGTTTTGGTTTTGGTTGTTTGTTTATTTGTTTGTTTGTTTGTTTTTTGTAGAGCAGGGGTCTCAAAATAGGGTTTCTCTGTGTATCCCTGGATGTCCTGGAACTTGCTTTGTAGATCAGGCTGGCCTCAAACTCACAGAGATCTACCTGCCTCTGCCTCTGCCTCCTGAGTGCTGGGATTAAAGGCATGTTCCACCACTGTCCTGGTTTCCAATGTTTGGTTGTTTTTTATTTTTAACTGTGGCCTCATACACAGCAAAATCATCCTCCTTCCTGTTTCTCTGGAATAATTTAGACTCTTTCCTGAACTTAAAACTACAATTTAAGGGGCCTTGAGCAAAGCTCAGTTCAATGAGACAAAGAAATAAGGGAGGGAGAAAGAAGAGTGTGAGGGGAAAAGAAATAAGAGAAACAAAGAGACAAAGGGAAAGAGAGAAGGTAAGAAAGAAGAGGGAGAAGGAAGGAAAAAACGAGGAAAGAGAAATTCAACATTGAAATAAATGAATGTTTTTGTTTTTTTTCTGAAACCCAAGTAAATAAAGATAAGCCATCAAATGCCAATGGCACATTTCATCTGAATTTAAGAAAGAGTGGACACTAAAGACAATTGCTAGTAGCCTTGAGAAATTGATCTTAAAATAAACCCCTAGTACCAACCTCATTGTTTATTATATTCAAGGCTTACTCAGTGAGGGAGAACCCATACATGACACTGCTAAAGAGGCCTGAGAATAGACAGGTCGTGAGCCTGTGGGAACACTTACTACTAAGTGTAGAGGATAAACTGACTGATCTGATTCAGGCTCGGTCCCAGAGAAATTCACAAAGATAAACATATATTTTACTATAAATCTTATAACAGTGGAATATTCTATAGCAAAACTATAACAATAAACATACAGAATAACAATACTGCACACAGAAACATGTAGACACTAGTTTATACCATATCAGTTGAAAGGAGATATGTAAAAGTCTTCATAAATGTTACTAAGGGCTATGCTTGAGGTTAGATAATTTATGGTCAATCCAGAAGCCCATTTGTTTACCATAGACACAAATCATCTTGTAGGAAAGTGAGCTAAGGTCAAAACTCTATAAACATAAAGTCAAATAAAAGTTAAGCTCTTTACCAAACACTATTTTGGCTCTTCTAAATTACTTTTTCAATTAAGCCCCATACTTGAGCCTTTTCCAGAATCCTGATCAAACATTTAGCTAGACTCTCGCATTTAGGGCATCATAGTTCATCCATTTCCTCATTCTTCATTATCCCTAGGTGCTGTCTTGGTCTGTCTTCAGCAAGAATCATGGGGAATAGGTTTAGCCTAGAATAACCTGTCATGAGGAAGAAGACAGCTAGATACACGTAGCATTTTTTCATTATATTTTATTTTGCTGGGAGCCGTACACTAGGTTTGTACTCTACATTCCTAATTATGGTCCTAAATCTACCTCCCTAAACCTGTTCATCTGTGAAGGACAGGTCCAGTCTCTAATAGAAGTCTCTGATTCAAGGGTGAGGATCACGGGGAAGACTCTCCAGCCTCAGGGCAGAACAAGGTGGCATCTCTCCAGATGTGCAGAGCAGAGCATTGCTCTTGGTCTCTGCTTATGTACTGTCCATTGGGCATCATGGGGTTCTAGGACTATGTCTGGTGATCTGGAGTGAGTGATGTCACTGGGTTCTGGTTATCAGGTGCAGCCTGGGTATAATGGGGTTCCTGACTAAGCCACTTTTACATGTCTAAAAGGCATTTGTTTTACAATGCTCATTACAATACCCTTTGCCCCTGAGAGTTCATCTAGGTAGTTTTCAACTGACTCTTGACCCCACTCTTGTTTGTAAATTTCCACCTACCTATGCTACCTTCAGCTACATTTATAGCTGAACTCAGTCTGTCCTCTATCACAAACCCCATTGATATAGTTCCTACCTATTAAAATTGAGTAAAGGCTGACTTACATTTTGGCATGATATTTTTGTTTGTTTGTTTGTTGTTTATTTTGGAAGTATTGATGTTTGCTTTTGAAGGCATTGCATATTTAACCTAATGCCTTGTACATGGTAGGCAAATACTCTACCACTGACATATATCCCTAGCCCTCTTTTTTTTTCATTCTAAGACCAATTCTAGTTACTCCACCTGGCTTTGAACTCATTTTAGAGCCCAAGTCGACCTTGACCTTGTACTTCTGTCTTAGCCTCACAAAAGCTAGAATTATTAGAATATATCATAGTTTCAAATAAACTAACTCTGAAGGGATGTGTGTGTGTGTTCAGTCTTTGATTTTGATTGCTTGCACAGAGAAATCCTTTGATTTTGCTGTGTGATATGAGCATCTTTTGTTCATATTGAGACCCTTTCACTCATACCTGAGCTTAAGGAGATGAGCATTAATGGGCTCATAGATAGCCTCAGGATGGGAGCTGATTGCCATATGAACTCATCACATCATGAAAGTATAAGAACTTTCAGCCCCACCCTAGGGAGGAAGAAAAGGCTGCTACTTATTGCATTTTTATAATAAAAGGATACACAGTAAGTAAAGTGTCTCCCTGAGCTCTGTAAGTCATGATAGTTAAATTTTGAGCTTGAATATGGGGGTGCACATCATAGGTACACTTAAAATTTGTTCATCCAGTCAGAAATGTAAACAGACTATGTGTCCTGTTTGTGATTGGCCTCCTACAGGCAGTTTTGTGGGACCAAACTAGCCCATTGGACTAGTGGTAACTCCAGGAGTAAGTGTCAGAATTGAACTGTTGAATGCACAGCTGATGATGGAGAATTCAACAATTCATATTTGGTGTCAAGAGAAAATGCTCTCACCTGCATGCATGAACTTTAATAATCCTCTGACATTCCAGACTCAGTTCTGCTTTCAGATTTTAGAAATGTCATCAACAGCAAAAGGTTCCCAGGCTGAATTCATTAGCATCCTTTAACTGAGGGTTAGCACTTATCATAGTACACTGCAAGTTGGTCCACCCCATCCACAAAACACAGATTTATGAGTGCCAAGAATTGTAGGTAATGGATAAATATTAGTTTAATAATAAAAAATCCAATAGGAATGGCAATATCTTGGTTCTAAGCTGCAATAATGACTTGCACAGTCCTAACCTGTCCAAACCCTAGTGAAAACTGAGCTGCAGAAAACCTAGGGCAGTCACAAAACTCTGCAGCTGGCCCCATAGATGGTTTATAACATTTAAGAAAGTCATATAATGAATTAAGATTAAAATATACAAAAGAATGATAATGATTATATGGAGTAACTGCTACTCTCAAAAACAACTATTGTGAGTACAATAGGATCTGATCATTTGTTTTCTTTTGAGACAGAGTGTTGCTATATAGCTCTCAAATTCACTATGTAGCCCAAGATGGCCCCAAATACACAATATTTTCAACCCAGTGCTGGAATTAGAAGCATGAGTCACTGTATTCAGTTCGGTGTGCAAGAATTCCTTTGAACAGCAATTATTAGTTTCTTACAAAGACTTAATATCTAACTACCATAAGATGTAGCAATCATACTTTTGGTTATTTACCAAAGAAAATTGAAAGCATGTGACTTTTTTTTGAGAAGAAGATTTGTGTGTGTGTATTTACATGATATTTTTATTGATTCTCAGGGAATTTCACATCATGCATCCCAATAACACTTCCCAGTCCTTCTGTGTCTACCCCCACCCTCCCTTGTGGCCTCCCACCACCATCAAAAACAAGTAAAAATAAAAATAAGAATAAAAAAGAAAGACAAAGTCCAATTTGTGTTATCCATATACTCACTGGAGCACAGCCAAACTCTCAGTGGCCTGCCCCTTAAGCAGAGCTGAGTACTTCCCCTCCTGCACTCCCTCCCAGAGGCCATCATTTGTGGAGAGCCACACTTCAGCATCCCTATAACACTTTGTAAGAGTTCACTTAGGTGGCTTCCTGGCTAGGCTGCTATTCCATTTTTGGAGAAGGGACTTATCACAGAAGCTTTCTATTGCCGCCCCCCCCACCATGCTCCCTGCAACTGTGCACCTGCAGTCATCAATACCCTGCTAAAGTAGCTTCCTTGCTCTTCACAATCAGCAGCAGCATGGACTACCAGCCTCCAGATGGTTTCTAGCGACAGCGCATGAATATGGCTCCTGACTGTAGTGAGACCAGCAACCCAGACAAGGCCCTAGGAGACAGCCTGGACCATGCATGGATATCACCATGGCCTTAGGTGGCAGTGAAGGCCACTCAGATCAGTATGGGCCCCAGCAGTAGCATGGCCCATGGACACCAATGTGGCTTCAGACTGCAGCACAGATCACCAGCATCTGTGTGGCCACAAACATCAATACAGCCCCCAGTGAGGGGCAGGCACAGCCCAGTCACATGTAACTATTTATAAGCAAATATTATAGCTGCTTTTTTCATAATAACTAAAACTGAGAAAGGAAAAGCAAAATCAAATTGTAAGTAAACTGTGCTGCATTCATGTAATTCAGTTCAACTCTAAGCAGTAAAAAAAGTGTAACAATGTGTCAGTACAGTTGTGAACATGGATGAATGTTCAAAACATGGAGCCAAGTGAAAGAAAGAAGCAAAGCATAGAAATCTGTATGCTAGATTATTGTGTTTACACGCCATTCTAGAAAGAAGGGACCAGAAACAGAGCTTTGGTTGTTAAGGACTGGGCATCTAGGAAGAGAGACCCAGTGAAAATGATCCACTTCTCAGTTATGGTAGTATTTCAGCACTCTGTTTATCCAAACTCACCAACTTAATCACTGGTGAAGGATGACTTTCGCCATCACAAAGGGGAGCTTTCTTTCTCACCCAATGATGGGTTCATGGCTGAGAGCTCTCCAACTAAAAAAGAGAGAAAGAAGAAAAAAGTATACAAAAAAATGTTTACTATTAGTGTGAGTTTTACATACAGTAGCCTATAGAAGTTAGGCCCCAAAGAAGTATGGGAAACCTTCATACTCTGTGTTTCATTTAATGAGGAAGAGAAGACTCATAGGAAGATAGAGTTAGAGGTCAGCACGATAGGTCTACTTATCATAAGCCAAGAGAGCTTGGGGGGCTAATTGTTCAGATTTTTCTTGGCATTCCCATGTCTTCAAGGGTAAAGATGTTTCTTTCCTTCAACAGTAAGAAGGGCAGCTCCAAAAACAAGGGTTCACTTTGGATGAAAGTCAGAAAATTCTTTTATTGAATTTCCAGGGAAGTTGGGGGAAGGTAAGGGCTCCCTTCCTGTTCTACTGTTTCCTTAAATGCTAAGGTGTCATGTTTGGGGACAAGTGCCAAAACCTATTCCATACATTGGTTAGACCTTAATAATATCTGACTTTAATAAGTCATAATATAGTATTTAACCCTGCTACTAAGCTAGAAAACTTTGAGCATAAACATTGCTAATACTATGTCTTTTTACCCTTTACTACATGTATCCAGGACATAAATTAGGAATCCCAAATAGAAGGGATCTCTAACTTTTTTAATGTTGATATGAATTTTGCAGTTAAACTGTTTCCTGTTTTGTTTTAGTTTTGCGTGGGCTGATGTTCTTGTTGCCTTTGCTGCTTTTGCATGTACTTATTGTTTGAAAGTGTCTGCAGTAGAGTTGAAGCAATCAGAGTTAACCCTCTACGTTTGTGTCACTTGAAACTTGAATAAGCAAGAGCAAAATATTGTCTTTAAAGATGACACCATCATCAGCCATAAGCCTGGTGCATGAGCCTTGGTATCCGTATTCACACCAGCTTCATCAGTCCGCAAGCAGATGGAGCTGATGTAACTGCCATACACGGAAAAATGTGAAGTGATCCTGGACAGTCTGTAACATGATGCAGCACCTTCAGAAGGCCTCCATCCTCATCCTGTGGAACGTTCTTTCTAGAACATTTACTTGGATGTAAATTCTGTAGCATATCTCTACTAAAATGACAGACAGATATCTCACTAATTTAGGAACTGCCAGAATTTCTCATACCTCATAGACAAAAGGAAAATCTGTATTAAAACTGAATGCTCTTGCTACTGTTTTGAGTCAGAAAGGGTATCAATTGTTAAACATTATTAAAATATTTAGGGTGAGAGAGCACAGTAAGAAGGAAATTGTTTGTTCCAAATGGAAAAACAGTGCTACAACTCTAAACAGTGCCCAAGAGAATCCACACTGCCCTGAAAATCTGAACAGACCCACGATGTTTCAGAATTAACAAGGGGAGGGCAGGGACACCTGAAACTCAGTCATAATGGTATGTCACCATCCCTCAGGTCCCTGTCCCTAACACATTGTATAAAAGAGTTATTAGCAAGTTAAAGTAACATGATATGCTTCTCACTTGATTTTTTTTTCCTTTGCTCTCACACACAAAAAGAAAGATCATTTCTTTTCCTCAGTTTCAACTTTCTTTCTTGATTGTAGTATTTCTCCCAATTATGATTATTTAAGCTGTGGTGATCCTTCTCTTCCCACCTCAAATCCCAATATAAAAATCATTCGCTAGACTCCCAATAACAGTACCTCAGCATTGTAAACTCACGACTTCCCCAAGATGATACTACCCAATCCCATTTGCCTTCTCATACCTCAAGTTTTTATAACGCCATTCATTCCAACTGTGGCTGCCTCTAATGTAATCCTCTTTCACAAAACACAATTTGCATATGTCAATCTCCTATACACACACACACACAAAAAAAAAAAAAAACAAAACAAAAACAAAAACAAAAAAAAACCCTCCAGTGGCTCCTTACTGCCAAAGGTCAAAACACATTTAACAGGTTAACACTTGCAATGTTAAAATGCAACTCACTGTCTCTAAAGTTTTGCCACTATTGACTTAAATTAGCCCCCTCTGCAAAGTAGCTAATTCTTTTCTTGAGAATATAGTGTGTTCATTATTTCACATGCTTTTTGGGGAAGGGGAACAGAATGCTCAGAAACAAGTTGATTGAACTTTTTAATCCTGTGGAAACTTCATTCCCCCATGCTGAGCTGAAATCCCATGAAATTGGGAAGGGTTACTTTTAGCTTCCACAGTCCTCATAGGATGGTCTAAACAACTACACAACTTATTCCCATCATTTTCTTGGAACTTAACACATGTTACAGCCTATCATTTGTGAGTGTTGTCATCTGTATCTACAGTGTATATTGGCAAATGCAGATTATTTAATACACATTCATGTTATTTATACTGGGTGTTTATTTTACAAATGTGTTGTCTAGCAGTTTCTTCCAAGTTGATACATTCCATCTTGAAGAGAAGCTGATTAAGACTTGGGATGCTCTAACAAGAGGTAAAGACTCCTTTCCTGAAGAGAAGTGCCTTAAGACTTAGGGTGTTCTAGAGGGACTCAGGAAGTAAACAAATCAGAAGCCTTAGGAAGTCCCTGAAACTGACTAGATGTATTAGACTCTTTCCTCGCCAAGCTTATATCAGCAATAAGGAGTCCTCAGAGATATTCCTAGATCAGCCAAACTGCCTAGAAGAAGCTCAGACCAACTGAGCTGACTTGAAGGAGCACTTTCCAACCTGTGGAGCTGCCTCCAAGTTATTCAGCAAGCTCCAGGGTTCCAGCTTTTGTCAGCCAGCATAGGCTTTTGGTGACACCACCATTTTTTAGGTATTTCTGCTCTTGTAAGTAACAATAATAAAACTCATCAGTTTGCCAACTTGGACTTAGTTTGGTTTGTCATTGGTTCCCTGTCTTAGACATTTGTTCATGTCACTCCAGAAATAGTGTTACACAACACTCTGTACATAATTGATTTATATGTTAGTAGTTATGAAATATATTCATATTTTGTACTATATGTAATTAATTACTAGTAACACCTATAATTTATAAATCTAACATCTATTATGTGATTTTCTACTACCTATGGTACATGATACTTTACATATATTTATACATATATATCATCACACATACACATTATAAAAATATGCATAAATTCACATATGGAAGATAATCTTTTCTTCATACCAGACAACAAGCTTTAGATCCTAACACTTTCTCATATACCAGCTACACGCTTAGTGGGAGGGCCAGGGAGCCAGACCAGAGCCATGATAGGTTTCTAATAGCCCTGCCAAGGACCAGGCCTTAGTTTTGGTTCACTGGAACTGGCTGGAGCTGAGCAAGCAGTTCTCAGGAAAACCACAACTCAGGGGCAACTAATCAGCAGGCACCCTGAATCCCCTTCTGCTGACTCAGCAGATGCCCCCCCCCCCACAGCCTTGTGCCAGCTAAAGATCGCTTTTCCTATCCTCCTGTCAACAAGCACCTAACCACTGCAACCTCCAACCAATCAGCTCCCAGACTAATCTTTCCTCCACCAATCACCACCAAATTAAATCTTCCTCCCTGGAATTGCCCTTACTCTGCTTAAAAGGAGCTTGTGACCTCCCTTCAGGGTAGCTATTTGCCACCCCAACCTGTTGGAAATAAACACTCTTGCTATATTGCATACATGACTGTTGGTTTTTCTTGGGGCCTTCTCTCCTCCCTAACACTTAGAAGAAGGGAATACTGTAGCAGAAGCATAGGACCTCAGAACCTGTGATGAAATGCTAAGAAAGAGCAGAACCCCTGAGGAAATGTGCCACGGCCCTCGCCATTGCAAGCCACGGGGCAGAGAAGTAGAAGAGGATTTTGAAAGATCTAAAGAGGTTGACACTGGAGTTGATTAATGGATAAGATTTCATTTTAAAAGAACTCTTGGTTGGGGATTTAGCTCAGTGGTAGAGCGCTTGCCTAGCAAGCACAAGGCCCTGGGTTCAATCCTCAGCTTAAAAAAAAAAAAAAAATCTCGAAAAGAACTCTTGTTGAGTAAGCTTACCACTCTTGAAGAGGACCCAAATCTGGATCCCAGAAGCCATATCACATGGCTCACAAGCTCCTGCAACTCCAGCCTTTGGGGGGATCCAATATCGCCTCTGGCCTCTGAGGACACTTGCACTCATATACTCCACATTCCCATAGACAGACACACATAAGTAAACATAATGTTAAAAATAAAATGAAATAAACTTTTTCTAAGAAGTCAGCAAAACAAGTTCTGTCCTTTTTGCAGTCCATATATGAAACTTAGATCAGGATACATTTTAAATTCCCATAAAGCTGTAGATTGCTTGTGGCTCAATTTTAAGGATAGTAGTCAGTGATGATTATGGCACAGTGAAGCCCTGGTTCCCATGCCCAGTTAGTAACAATGACTAAATGATGGTAAACCTTGACAACAAATTTTAAGTTCTGAAAATATATAGAACTTTGAACCTACTACTCCCACTTTAATGAATGTAATCTAAGCAAATTTAGATTAAAATTTTATATAAAGGATTTCTCAACGTTTTCTAACAATCCAGTTGAAAAATAAACTAAACATTAAAGACAAGGAGAATGATAATATCAACTTGAGCTACCTAGTTATAAAATAAAATAAATACTATGTAACAATTTGAAGCACTGGTTTTAATTGGCTTTATAATAGCATGGGAAAATGCTCACAGTATCATGTTGGGGCAGAAAAGAATCCAGTCATATCTGTATTCTGATTCCAGTTCTCTTTGACAGTGTACACAGTAGAATATCTGGAGGAACTATAGCTTAAAGTTAAGGAAAGAACTGTTAGGATATTTTGTTTTATATTTTAGAAACTCTATATAGTTAAAAAAATAAAAAAGATATTAATAATCAAAATTCAAAGTGAAAGTCTAAAAGTACAACATGGAAGAAATAGACATTTGACAAACAATCGACAACTGAGGCAGTGACATGAAAATTTCTCAGAAGCATTGTCAGAGAATAAGACTCTCTCTCTCTCTGACTTAGAAAGGCTGGGAAAAGAAAGATGAGAACTCCTCCTTCCACCCTCCCACACCCCTAGAACCAGAGTCACTCGAAAAAACAATAAACAGTGCCCTTCATGCTTCACCTCCCTACCCCTGGAGAAAAAATAAAAATAAAAACAAAAAAAAAGAGCTACTAGCAAAAGCTAGAGGACTTGGCAGAGCTACCCAGGGTGATATAACAAACTCTAAGATGTATGTTAAAAGCATATCCCACAGTTATCAGGGAATGTTGCGACAGAACCTCTTCATACAATCAAATGCGTAAAGAATCAATCAAAAAGAAAGAGTCACTGTGGGAGTCTTACTATTTAAGTTTTGCTCTTTGATATATTTTCAATATACGATGCCACCACCACCAAGGGTGACTTCACCAAGGCACTCCCTTCCTCCATTCATGCCCTCTCTGGGGCAGTAGACTGTCCCTAGAGGCTGGCTGAGCTTACATGTTCCTCCGCCACCCTTCTGCCTCCTCAACAACAGACAGAAAAAGCCCCCTCCAGGATTAAATGTCTTGTCCATAAAATAAGAACAAGAATAATCATATTTAACTCATCAAATGTTAGGAAGTACACCGGTTAGTAGAATGCTCACAGATGTTTATTATGGCTGTGCACCAGTGAACTACATTATTTTAATTTTTTAATTTTCTCTTATTTTTTGAGATTATAATATAATTACATCATTCTCCCCCTTCCTCTTCTTCCCTTAAAACATTCCCAAATGCCCTCCCTTGGTCTTTTAAATTTATGGCCTCTTTTTTCCTTAATTTTTGTTGTATACGTATATGTATGTACTCCTAATACAATAAAAAAAAGTGCAGCCGGCTTACTCTGTATAGTGTTACCTGTATATATGTCTTTGGGGCTCTTCATTTGGTATTGAATATTCAACTGGTGTGCTTTTCCCTGAGGAAGACTATTTCTCCCCCTTGCTTTTAGTATTCCTTAATTACCTATAGTTCTTCATATAGGGTCATAACCTCATGAGCTTTCCCTGTCCATTTCAACATATCTTTGTTGTTGTCCTCCTTATTTAGCTCATGTGTAGGCAGTGATTTTAATGAAACTTCGTAGGTGTAGCTTCAGACATTCCTAAGGGACTCAATCTCACAGCAAACTTCCTGATCCTTGGGCTTCACAATCTTTCTGTTTCCTTTTATGAAATGACCTCTGAACTTTAAGTGTAGAAGTTATATCCTTGGTTGGCCCTGCTGAGGGTGTAAGGTTATTACCAACAACATCTCGCACTTCAAACAGAGCCCAGAAGCCCCTGAGCTGGAACTGACCTGAATGCCTCCACCCTGAGGACAAGCTTTGATGATGGTACCAGCTGCCACACAAGCTTCCAAAGGAGGGAAGCAGCCAATAGTCCTACTCAGCTATGACTCCCGTGAATCACAACAATGGCCAGCCTGGCACAATAGCTGTAACAGTGCAATGCTGGCATGCACACCTTGGTGGTGACCCATGTCTCTCTAATTGGATCTGAGAACTGCATAATAAGAGGGAAATCATGCCTGTTTCTGGAAACCTAACCAATACTGAGGGCTAATGAAGCCATGGATCTTGGAGGGAAACTCATAACCAGCATAATCCCTAACTACTCTCTAAATGTTTATCCTTATATCCACAGAAAAGTGTGGTCCTTACCCACCACCATCAAGGAAACTTCTCTTCACAACAGAAGAAGACCATTAAGAAAAATCACAACCCATCAATATGCAGAGTTGTGAAGCCCAGTCCCAACAGACACATCTAGTTTAAACTTTCAAACTAGAAACAAGATCTACCAATTCCATTTTAGTTCTAAAAACTTTTAAGCTCAAAGGCTCTTAATTGTTGATTGGGGCTGTCCTGTTACGTGATTTCATAAAGAATTGCATTTGGGGTCTGAGGAGACAGCTCAGTGGGTAAAGAATGCTTACTGTGAAAACAAGAAGACCTGAGTTCAAATTCCCAAGGGTCATGTAAAAGCTGGACATGGCCACCAGTACATATGGCCCTGGCATTCAGGAGCAGAGACGAACAGACCCCAAGAGCTAGCTGCTCAGCCTAAACAGTGAGCTTTAGGTCTGGGGACAGACACAGACACATCTCAACACATAAGGTGGAAAACAGTAGAGGGAGACATCTGACATTGTCCTCTGTCTTCCACACATGCACTATAATGTACACCCACACAGAAACTTGGACACATACACACACACACACACACACACACACACACACACACACACACACACCCCTCCATGAGAGAAGAGGGGTTTCATTTTCTACCTTAACTTAAAAATTGAGGAATTGAGGGTAATATCTATATTTCTATTGGCAAAGATAAACATTAGAATTCCAGGATAGACCTTATTTTGTGAGTCAAAGAATCAAACTTTCCCCATTCACCTTAGGACCACTTATCCAAACTGAAGACAAAGTATTAAAGAAAAAGATCAGCCTCACAGACCTCACAAACCTCATCTTGAAATGTCATCCCACTAAAAATAGCCTGTGGGGAAGACCAGAAGAGTTGGTTTAACTGTGAATCAGAATATTTTCTTTGTGACTACACACATACACATACATACACACACACACACACACACACACACACACACACACATACACACACACCAATAGTTTCAGTTTCATAAACCTGTATAAAAAAAATCAATTCTCTGTCTGGCCAATAAGATAGAGAGTTGACTACACACACACACACACACACACACACACACACACACACACACGCGCGCGCGCGTGCGCGCGCACGCGCGCGCGTTTCAGTTCTCTGTCTGACTAGAAGGTAGAAGGAACTCCTGTACCTCTGGCAAGCTTCACTCTTCTGACATTAAAATATCCTGCAAATGGTTAATTTGTTAATCAGATGCTCTTCTTTGGTTCAGTTTTATCAGAGAATTTAAATTGTATTCCAGTTAATGTCCATCTTGTATTATATTTCCCTCCTACAGGCTGTAGCTAGAGCTCTGAGACATTCTGACTGCGTTCATTTTCTTTCACTGATTGGGGCTTTCCAAGATGCTTAAACAAGAGGGAAACAGGACCTTTTAGAAGAACTAAAGTGCTCAAGTATTTGCTTTGGCAAAGAACTTTTGACTCGCAACATTCTTCTAGTCTTCAATACAAAGCCAACTTCCTATCTTCAGTGTTTCGACTCCTTCGTCCTCCCCAGCACAGGCACAGACACACACTCATGTAAGCACATGTGAATACACACTTCAGTAGACTCCAGTAAGAAGAAGGCTGCAGATAAACATAAAGATTTGAAGTATGTGACCCCAACACAATAATTGGTGGTGGAGATACCTGCATCTCAGGGTTGAAACTCGTCACTACAAGTGAATCAGGGAAGACACACTTCAGCCAAAGAACATCAGGATGCAAAGGGACTCTCAGGAGCACATGGAACTTCTTGCTACAGTGATCTGTCCCAGTGCCCTTTTGCTCTGTGCACAGAAACCTTCAGTAAAGAACAAAAAATGGAAAGAGACAGTTCTGGGGTTTGAAGATGCATTCTGTTATTTGGCTCTTCGTTTGCAATAAGTTCAAAACCCAATATGGAATTTTCTTACTTTCTTTTTTTTTTGTCAAAATATAAGTATATGATAAGAAAGAAAAGAAAAAGATAGACTTCTCCCTGGGCTCTCAGAAGGGCTTGCAATGACTGTTATGGTAAATTGCTCTACAGAAAAGGTATGCATGGGCTCAGCATCTCAAGAACAAAGCCACAGCAACTTGTCCTCCAGGGAAATCATAGGGCTGATATGAGTAGATTATAGAGCACAAATAATATCACAGCCTCAGAAAGGTTTTTGAGCATCAAAGCAAGTGACATGACAGTACAATTGCTGAAAGCTTTTGGGTCTGGTCTGGAATACCTGAAAAAGAAGAAGGAGAAGGATGTAAGCTCTAGTGTGAGACAGCTGCGTTTCCATCTATCTGTGGTTATCTCCTCTCCATTCAGCCCAAAGATCCCCAAGAATACCATTGTGAAAGCTCCCTGACATAGCGACTGTTCTCTGTTTCCAATATGGCATGGTCTTTGCCTCTCCAAAATGGCCATTTTACAAATTCCCATAAGAGATGCTCCTGACGCTACATGTTCAGTTAGCTGTGAACACGGCTTATGTCAGCGTACACTAATTGTACGGGGGAACGGGGGATTTCTTGCCTGACCGAAGCTGGGCGACAAACAGAGGGACCAGACGTAATAGATGTTGCAGTTGTTTTTTCATGGACCAAGAAAAGTCTCTGCCTCTTTGAAGGATATTGAAATAGTGAGACTATCCAAAAGTCCCCCTGACTCTCATGCACTCCCAATGACTGCACGTGAAACTGCAGTCAACTGAGTTACATCCATCAATGAAGAAAACTCACTATCCTACCCAGAACAATACTGCTGGTTAGAATCACAGAGGAAATTCCTGATGGATGCTGTGTAAAATAAAAGAGGCTCTCTGGCTCACCAGAGAGATCTTGAGGACCAATTTGAGGAAGAGTTTCCTATCAAATCAGCCAGTGGCTATAAATGCAAAATAAGAAAGGGCAGAATAAAACAGAACAAACACATGCTTAAATCACATGGAGATGGGGAAAAGCTAGGCAAGGAAGCAGTAAAAGGAGACAGGCAAGTAACATAGTACTGTGCTGGTGGTGATGTTGAACTGAGAGGGACTTGTAAACACTACCAAACACAATGAATGCCTGTACAGTTGGTAGACATAAGCGTGGGGAGATGTTTCCAAAGGAGACTATTTTTACCTTTCAGTCTATAGTAGTTTTCCTACCTTAAACGACTGACCGCAGTGTCCAGCAATCCCTTCCAGCTGCCTATCTAGAATTCTACTTTTATGCAGAAGAAACAAATGAAAAACAATTTCATGTGGAACTTATTTAAGGGATGCAGGGCTAGGGAGATAGTTCAGGGAATAAAAGTAGCTGAAGAAGGGTAAGAAATGGAGTTTGAATGCCCAGAACCCATGTACACGCTAGGTGGGCATTGGTAGCCTCCTGTGATATATTGTGTGCCCTAATAAACTTATCTGGGGATCAGAGCCAGCCACTAGGTTAGACACAGAGGCCAGAGAGTAGTAGTACACACCCTTAATCCTAACAATTGCGAGGCAGAGATCCATTTGGATCTCCGTGAGTTCAAGGCCACACTGGGAACAGAGTCAAGCAGTGGTGGCACATGCCTTTAATCCTAGCACTTGAGATCTCATGTCTTTGCTTGGAAAGCACACATGCCTTTTATCCCAGGAAGTGGTATGGCTGAGTCAAGAATGATATATATGGCATGAGGAGACAGGAACTAGGCAGCAGTTCAACTGAGACCCTCAGGGTTGAGGACTCAGAGGCTTTCAGTCTGAGGATTTGTGGAAACAGGATCAGCTGAGGAGTTGGCAAGGTGAGGTTAGCTGTGGCTTGTTCTGTTTTTTTGATGTTTCAGCTTTCACCCCAATATCTGGCTCTGGGTTTTTTATCATTAGCAATTTGTGTTACAGCCCCCTCCCCCAGAAATCCCAGTGCAAAAAAAGGATGAGACAAAGGATCCCCAAAACATGCTGGCTGGCTAGACTAGCTGAGTCAGTGGGCTCTGGGTTCAAGTGAGATATGCTTCAACACAGAAGGTAAAGAGCAATCAAGAAGCGGCCAAATGCCAACCTGTAGCCTATTCTCTCTCTCTCTCTCTCTCTCTCTCTCTCTCTCTCTCTCTCTCTCTCTCTCTCTCTCATGCACACATACACATACACACATACACACACACTTGTACACACTACAAACACACATGCAAACTCCAACACGTACATACTACTCACAATAACTTTTTTAAAATGACTTTTTAGGGAACACGTTATAGCAGACTCAACAAAAATCTACACCTAAAGCAAATAAATAAAAATGGCAAACCAAAAACATCAAAAACAAACTTGGATTATCCTGTTACTAAAGTGGGCATGGTGTACAATAGTGGCTTTGAAATGTCATTCAAAAACAGTTGAAAAAGGGAGGGGGGGTTGACAGTAGTATTAATATGCAATCAGAAAAAGAGGCCAAACCACCTGGGACCTTTATAGGCCCATGGAAGTACAAGTGGGTGCCTTTCAGGTAAAAAGGACAGGACGCTCTCTGGAGCTGCGCATAGCACAATGCGGAGGGGTTCAGTTAAAGTCTATCTTTTATGTACCTTATGTTAAATGCACTGTAATCTTTATATTCTTTTCCTAGAAAATAGACAAAAGGCACTAGCTGCTAGACTCTAGAATATTTAGCCATTAGGAAGGGGCAGGGGAGGACAGAGATAAGGAAAACAACATATCATCTGACAAATGGGATTAAAGAGGGCAGGTAACACCAAGGCCAGGTCATTAGTAAGGCATGCTCATTGAGGTAGACTAGAAGAGGAGAGAAATACCACGGTGATTCCCACCATGAGGGCCTTCTTCTGCTTTCCATCTTTTACCTAGTGGTCTCCTGAAGTCCTTCCTATTCTGCCCCACCCTCAAAGATACATCCAGGTCATCAGGGCTAAGGCTGTGGCCTCCTTGTCCATTTCTAAAATAGATAGGAACCTCTGAACCTCTGCTCTTTCTCCCTAGCTCCTTCCCTTTCTAAAAAAAAAATGTGTTTGTTTATGGTGTATGTGTATAATGTATGTTTGTGTGTGTGTGTGTGTGTGTGTGTGTGTGTGTGTGTGTGTGTGTGAATGTGTGTGGGTATGTGTGTATCCATATATATGCCACAGCGCACATATGGAGATAAGAGAACAATCTCAGATGTTGCTTCTCACTGTCCAACTATTTAAGGCAAGGTCTCTTTGCTATTTTTTGTACTACATATATCAGCTGGTTCAAGGTTCCCAGGGACTGTCTTGTCCCCAAGCCGCATCCTACCACAGGAATGCCAAAACTCCAGGTGTATACAGCTGCACTCAGCTTTACATGAAGATTCAAACTTGGGCCTTCATACCTGTGCAGTAAGTACTTCACAACCACCTCCTCTCCTTATTTGGAAAGGAATATTCAGACTTCTAACTCCAATCACCAATTAAAAGCATGGCATAGCCTCTCAGATTAGTAGATCTTACAGTCAACGTGCATGAGTTACTAAAAGGAAGTTTCTCAAACCTATAATATCACATCCTTAGTTTTTTTTAGCTTATTAGTTCTGATGTTCTTTTCATCATTCCTGGGAGCCTTTGCATCAGCACAAGCATTGAGAATCATTGTTGATTATACCCATATTCTTTTATAGTAACCAAAGCCGGTATTTCAGCCTAACATCTCCATGATTGGATCCAACTCTGCTAATTTTAACGAAATGTCCTAGAGGAGGTTGTTGAATCTCTTAATTCTTAATCTATTCTTATTTGATTTCAGCTCACACTGCTATCATAAGAATTAAATGAGCTAATCAAAGGACCACAGTTTGCCTGTTGCCTGATGTGTATGAGAAACATTACAGTTCCTCATTTCCCTTCCCATGTTACATGGACTTTCCTAAACCATGCAACTGGAGCCATGCTGCTGATTTTGTGGGTGTTTTAGCAGCACTTCCCCAGTGAAAGGTAAACTCCAGCAGTTAAGGATGCTTGGTAAGGTACAATGGGAACTGGTGTTGTACAAAAACACCTCCATAGTGGAAAAAAACAAAAACAAAAACAAAAACAGGGCCACGGGAAAAGCTGTTAATTAGCAAGGGATGCAGTGATGTATTGTGAGTGTCAAAAGAGAAGGGGAAAGGTCCACTGTTCTGCTGTTGAAATAGTCAGCCTTCAGGAAGGGTCACGCTTCCTGGTAATTTAATCTGAAAGATATAAATCATGACTGAAAACTTTCCTGCATCCATAATGAAGAAAAATTCCTATACTCCAGCAAGGTTTCCATGATAAAAGGCAGGTTTTCATAAATATGAGATCAGGAGAAACAATTATCAATCAAAGATAACCCCCTTGATACCTGTTTGAAGTGAATTTGGAGGTCAGCGGAGGCCTGGAACAAAGGGAAGCCTGCATCATCTCGACAATCTGAAGGAACTCAACACCAGAAATTCTGCTTCACAGAGCTGCAGCTGTATGTGATTCTGAAACATTAATGATTTAATGTCTGCCAGACAAAGAAAGAACAGGGTTGTCAAAAATCAAAGACAGATATAACAATCATCAGCATAAAAATGGAGGCTGACATCATAATGATAAAAATAAAATCAGTCCAGAGCAAAAGTATGCAAACTAAAATCATGACCCAAAGGATAATCTCATGGTGTGTTGGAAGATACAACTGGCAGCTGGTGAAAACAGGGTGAGCTGTAACATCTGATTGCCAGAGAACAGGGGTTCATGGAGCATTTTTCAGAAGCCTCCCCCTACCCCCATGGTCATTTACTATGCAAATAATATGCAATATTCACCCAAACTCATTCTCTAAATCAGAACTATATATAATTCCTGTGGTGCAGCCTGTAGGAGTGTGAAAGCTTAACCATATTACCAAACCAGAACCACCTGGGCTATTTGAGGGTAAAACAAATTCTGGCCCTGACTCATCATTACTCTACTGTCATTTAAGACAAGGGCCCAGGATGTCCCAACAAGCATGCAGTGACAAGTCACTGAGCATCTGTTGTGTAGAAGGTTGATTAAGTTTTAGTGAGGAACAAATGCTTAAATTATTAGCCACTAGAAAACTCTAAAATTCTTAATAAATAATGAACTTTTTTAGAGCTGGTATTGAGTCTCTGCAATCACCAGAATGCATCCTCTAATGCTTTTGTCAACTAAGATTAAATAGAAAGCTCAATAAAATTTGGAAAAGGGTAATTTAAAAAAGATCTGGAACTAAAAGAAAATAAAAACATAATACAACAAAACCTCTGGAATACATTAAATGAGCCCTACAAGAAAATATTTAGGTTTCTAAGCTCCTACATTAAAAAAAAAAAAAATCACAAGTAGCTCAAATAAATGACTTGCCAATGTAACTCAAGAATTTGGAAAAACAAGAACAAACCAAACTCAAATCCAGTAGACAGGAAGAAATAATAAAATTCAGAGAATAAATTAGTGAAATAGAAACAAAATAATACAGAGAAAATTAATGAGTCTAAGAGCTGGTTTTTTGAACAGATAAAGAAGCCTGGAGGTGGTAACACACACCTTTAATTCCAGCTCTGGAGAGGCACAGCCAGGCAAATCTCTGTGAGTTCAAGGCCAGTCTGGTCTACAGAGCAAGTTCCAGGACAGGTTCCAAAGCTATACAGAGAAACCCTGTCAAAAAAAAGAAAAGAAAAGATAAATAAGATCAACAGATCCTTGAGCCAATGTTCTAGAAGGAAGAAAGAGATGACCTAAATTAGTAAAATTAGAAAGGAATAAAAAAATTACAATAGATACCAAAGAAAATCAGGCATAATAAGGGAATAGTTTAGAAACCTGTACTCCATTCAGTTGGAAAATCTAAAAAAAAAAAAAAAAAAAAAAAAGTACTTTACTCACGTGTCTTTCCACAGGCCTGTGCATGTCTGTCTCTCTACCTTATCTTAATAAAATTCTTGTTAGTGGAAAAAAAAGTCAAACAATTTAAATTAAATTAAGATGAGATCAACAACTTTAACCAACCTATAACAAATAAAGAGACTGAAACAGTCAATAAAACTTCTGACTAAAAACAGCACAGGCCCATATGAATTCACAGAAGATTCTACCAGACTTTCAAAGATCTGTGACAAAGACTTCTTAAATTAGTCAAAAAATAGAAACTTTAGAACCCTTCAAATTTCTTCTGTGAAGCCAGCATTAGACTAGTACCAAGACCAAGTAAAGATAAAACAACAATAACAACAAAAAATAAGATAAAATAACCAATAACAACAACAAAAAACCTACAGTCCAAGATCCCTGATGAACATAGATACAAAAAAATCTCTAATTTAGTACTTACAGACCATACATAGGCAAATATAAAAAAGATCATCCACTACTTTCCAGTTGGCTTTATATATACTATAGATACAGAGATGGTTTAACATTCACAAGTCAATAAATGTAATGTCTTAGTTAAGGTCTATTACTATGATGAAACACCATGACCAAAAGCAACTTGAGGAGGAAAGGGTTTATTTGGCTTGTACTTCAAGGTAACAGTCGCTCACTGAGGAAATTCAGGGCAGGAACTCAAGCAGATCAGGAACCTGGAGGCAGGAACCAACACAGAGGTCATGGAGGGGTGCTGCTTACGGGCTTGCTCACTATGGCTTCCTCAGCCTGCTTTCTCATAAAACTCAGGACCACCTACCCAGGAGTAGCACCTCCCATAATTGTCTGAGCTCTCCTTAATCAATAACTAATTAAGGAAAGAAAATGCTCTACTGACCTAATCTAGTTGGAGCTCACAAACTCTGGAATGACAGCTGGGAAACCTGCATGGGACCAAACTAGGCCTTCTGAATGTGGGTGACAGCTGTGTGTATGATCCGTTTGTGGGGCCCCTGACAATGGGATAAGAACTTATCCTGGGTACATGAATTGGCTTTTTGGAGCCCATTCCCTATAGTGGAATATCTTGCTCAGTCTTGATACAGGGGAAAGGGTCTTGGTTCTGCCCCAACTTGGTATGCCAGACTCTGTTGACTACCCAAGGGAGCCCTTACCCCCTATGAGGAGTGGATGGGGGTGGGGTGAAGGGGAGGTGGAAGGAATGGGAGAAGGGGAAGGAGAGAGAGCTGTGGTTGGTATGTAAAATGGAAAAAAAAATAAAGAAATAGATTTTTTTTAAAAAAAGAAAATGTTCTTTAGACTTATCTATAATCCAGTCTTAGGGAGGTGTTTTCTCAATTGGGGATCCCTCCTCTCTGATGATTCTAGCCCATATCAGGTTGAAATAAAACTAGCCAGCACATGTCAGAAATCATATAAATGGATTTAAAGACAAAATCCACACAATTATCTCAATAATACAGAAAAGATGTCTGGAAAAATCTAACATACATTCAGCATAAAACTCATAAAGAGGATATGACTGGGGGTAACATACCTTAACATAACAGAAGCTATATATAACAAACTCATAGGCAAAATCATCCTAAATATAGGAGAAATCCAACTAAAATAAGAAAAATATAGGGATGTTCACTATCCCCATCCATCTTCAATATAGTGCTTGAAGCTCTAGCTTGAGCAACAAGATGAGAAAAGGAAACTAAATGGGGTACAAATAAGAAAAGGGGAAGTCAATTATCCCAATTTGCAGATAACATGATATGACACATAAGAGATCCCACCAGAAACAATCAACATTTCAGCAAAGTGGCAGAATAAATTAACTTACCAAATCAGTAGCCTTTGTATTCTCCAATAACAAACACCTGGAGAAAGGGCTCATGCACATGCTCTTCATTCACAACAGTCTCAAAAAATAATGTAAAATATCTAAGAATAAACCTAACCAAGGAAGTGAACGACCTCTTCGACAAAAACGTTAAATCTCTGAAGAAAGAGTTTGAGGAAGACACTAGAAAGTAGAAAAAAATCCACATCTTCATGCATTGGTAGGAATAATACTGTGAAAATGGCCATTCTATCAGTTTACAAGATTTAATTTTACAGATTCAATGCACTTTCAATCAGAATCACCAAAGGATTCTTCACAGAAATATAAAAACAATCCTAAAATTCATATGAAATTTAAACACACACACACACACACACACACACACACACACACATGCACACACACGTGCACACATATACAACAAAACAAACACACAAACAAAAAAACAAGGATAGCCAAAGCAATCCTGAGCAGAAAGAACAATATATGGAAGTTGTGACACTAAGGTTGATAATAGCCGCCACAAGAATCATAGACTAACAAAAACCCTGTACCAGGCATGATAAATCTTTAGAATGTTAAGTCAGGGTAGTCCAAGTGATTTTTAAAACAATATAGACTATGGATGCTGTCTTTGGTTGCCTCTTGGTGGGGGGGGGGGTGAAAGTAAGCCCCTTTTCCTGAAGACACTTCACCCTTAGGACACAGTACTCAAATTGTTCAAGCTGTATCTAACCTGAAAGAATCCTTCCTGTGGTCAAACTTCCATGTTACCAGAAAATACTATGCAAGCTGCCAACAGAGAAAAGCAATTAAGATTCTTACCCAGCTGTGACACCTGTGAACCACAACAAAGACCAGCAGGTCATCTATGAAGGTGTAAGAATAGCACTCACATGTTGCTAGTAACCAAAAGCTGTCTAATTAGAATTAAGGCCACTCCACAGGAGGAAAGCCATACTTGGTACTAGAAACATAGCCAACTGCCTGGGGCTAGTGAGTTCATGTATCTTAGAAAAGAATCTACTGCCATCGATTTGCTAGACCAGCATAATTCCTTAACTACATTCCAAATTTATCTTTTTACCCACAGATAAATGTAGCTACCACCCCTCATCAAAGATGCTTCTCTTTACAACAGAGACCATCACAGAAAATCACAATAGGACACAATGCAGAGATAAATGAATCACCAGGAGCCCAGCCCCAATGTATGCACTTACATCACAGCTCAGTGAACATCACAGAAGAGATGCCTTAGACTCTAGAGGTCAACCTTCATTTTTCACTTTCCTAAACCAATATTATTTCTTAATCTCACTCTAATAGTTACTCTTATGCTCAAAGATAATGTAGATCTCACCCCTCATCAAAGAAACTTCTTTTCAAAGCAGCAGGAGATCATAGCAGAAAGAAACAACTAATCACAACACAGAGAACCACTGACTTTGGGGTGCCTATCTAGAGCATAGCCTTCGTGCCTAAGGGGACATTACAGAAGATGGGGTAGGAAGACTGTAAGAGCCAGGGCATCAAAAAGTCTGCTGTGAGATTGTGCCTTCTAGCTATGACAAGAAAGCTATACCCATGAAATCTCATATAGCTGCCTGAACAAGACCTGAAATTTTTCAACAAGAGTTGACACCCCAGTGAGGTTGAGAGAAATCTCACAGGCCCACCCATCCCTAGATGAAGAGCTACCAGCAATTAACAACGGTTGACAGAGGGAGAATTAGTCTTCACCAGGGATGAGCTTCCTAGATTTGTTATTCTCAGTGGTGAAAAACAGATAGAGGCGGGAAACACTGAATGTACTCAGCGGGTTGTTAAAACAGTAAGAATTAAAGAAGAAGAGTCCCTGTAAATTTGGGAGAAAGCAGATGGGAGTTTAGGAGGAATAAGTGAAATGATATAATTTCCTATTTTAATTTCAAAAAACTGTAATAAAATATTTTTATAAATAAAGCTTGAAAGGGAATGAAAGAAAAGAATGGGAGAGGGAAGGAAGGAAGGAGGGAAGAAAAACAGCAAAAGAATAAGCAGCATGCCAACCCTCAACCCTAAAGCATAAAATATTAATACATATACATATGTGTGTGTGAAAGAGAGAGAGAGAGAGAGAAATCAAATCACACTAGGCATTGGTCCAGGCAATATCACTAGTTGCTAAAACAAACAACCCCCCAACCAAATAGTGACTTAACACAATAAAAGCTCATGCAAAGCTGTTTTCTGCTCAGTTACCTACTTTGATTGGTCTCTTTTAAGTAGTAACTCAAAAATCTGTGCTGGTTCTATATTATGACTATGCCATCTGAAACACTGGGATATCTAGTCCCCCCAACCTAAAGAGAGCACAGCATTTTATGTCAACACTGGAAATGACAAACATCAATTTCACTTCTATACCTTCAGCCAGAGTGGTCAGAACCTCTCATCCTAACTACAAGTCTATCCAGAAAAATGTTAATTTGCACACATGTACAGAGAAACAAGTTAACAAGCCAGACTTGTTGCAAATCAGTATATAATCTATATGAGTAGACAAAGAAAATGGTATCAGAGCATCTACACCTATCTTTTCAGTAGTGGTGAGGATTAAAGCAGGCCTTTGAGTATGCTAGGCAAGCACCTTACCACTTGGCTCTATCCTCAACCCTTGGAAACATGCATCAGAAACACAGGATTTCAGCAAAAGGAAGAAAGACTTTTAGGAGTAGAGAAACTCATGATCTGCTTCATGATGTGTCTAGTTTCTACTTTAGTGCAAAGGGTTAGAGTGATCTGGTTGAGTCAGTTTTCCAGTAGTCAAAAAGGGTGAGAGATAACCAGATTAAACAGATTTTTAACATATTTCTTTGTTGGCTATTTGATGTCAGTAAAGAACTTCGACTTTTCCCTTAGATAATAAAATAGGTTGTTTGGTTTTTTTGTTTTGTTTTGTTTTTGTTTTTCCTATCTCCTGGCTCAAAACAGTGAAGCGTGCAAAGAGCACACATTATCCTCTGAAGAGCAGAAAATGCTGGCAGCAGGAGACTAAGCAAGCTACTTCTGCCAGAGCTGGACGCTGGGCATGGGTCTCTGCTTAGCCATGTGTATGAAGTTTGAAGTGCATCAAGCTCTTATGTCTCTGATGACTCACCTAAAGTAGGAAAGCAAATTGTACTGCATAAGAAAACTTTGGATTTATTTTCAAAGTGTATGATGGAATTGAAAAACAACATCAAAACATGCGATTGGGAAAATGTAGCTGAAGATTTCCTCTGTCCTGCCTGGTCCTCAGCCACTCAGACCCAAGTAAACACACAGAGACTTATATTAATTAAAACTGCTTGGCCATTTGCCACCACTGACGAGCTCTTACACTTAAACTCAGCCTATTAGTGTTAATCTATATGTCGCTACGTGTTCTGTGGCTTTACCTGTGTGCCATTACATGCTGCTCCCTGGATGGTGAGCTGGCCTCTGCTCACTCAGCCTTCCTCTTCCCAGAGTTCTCCTTATCTGTTTTTCCAGCCTATACTTCCTGCCTGGCTACTGGCCAATCAGCACTTTATTAAACCAGTGTACAACAGCATTATTCCACAGCAGGAAAGGGCAGCAGCAGTCAAAACATAAGATGTCAAGCATGGTACTACAGAAATGAAACAGCAATCATATCACAAAGCATAAGTTGACAAGATTTGGAGACAAAAAAGCATGACAGATTTTGTTTTGTTTTGAGACAGAGTCTCAACTATGTTCCTCAGGCTGAATTCACAAGCATCCAGCCTCAGCTTCCCCAGTGCTGGAACTACAGGAATGTGCCACCATGCCCAAGTGGGAGGAAAATGAAGAGTAGAAAGGAATCAAGATACCTGGAAGTGTCTTAATCAAGAGCACCATGTTGTTACTGAAGGAAATAAAGTGAGCTTTGGGAACCCATTTAGTAGGGATGTTTTATTTTAGACAAATCTATTTAAATTGAAACTAAGAAGTCAGTAGCCAGTTCAGAATCAGAGAGGGGACAGCTAAACAAGATTCAGAACGTAGCTTTATCACTTCAGGCCAGTTTGGGACCAATTCTCCTGGAAAGACTTAAAACCATAAGACTTGACTTTCTAGTAACTGGATTTTACTTATTTCCTTCTTTCCTGAATGAAGATAAAAATCTAAATATCAGCATTTGAAGAAAAAAAAAAAAACCTTTGTATTTCAGAGGAAAAGCAATGGTGCAGGATTACGTAAGAAGCAGAAGACTCAAGTAGCGCCCAGTCCTTACCTGAAGCAACAGACTTGTTCTCCCATATCTAGATGGAACACACAGGGCTCACACTATTGCTTGGAACTTTCTAGAACCGCAAGAGGTTCAAATTCCTTTTTGCTGACAGCCTCCCAATACCACCCACTTGCCCGGGTAGTTTCCAGTTTGGGTGGGTCCAGGCCCATATTTCTCAACTTTTTCTGGCAGTCAGCTTTCTTCCTTATTTGTTCCAGGGCTGACTGGAGGATGATAAAGGGAGTTTCATCACCCATGGGAGCACCAACAGGACATAGCTTACTGCCTGAGCTGGGCAAAAGTCCTCAAATGTATAGACATTGGTTCCTGGAAATTGCAGGTTCTCATAGAGCCTGGACTCAATGTCAGAAGCACAGGTTTGCAAGCAAAACAATGTAAATTAAATGTAACAGACAAAAAATAGCCTCAAAAGATTTTGCAAACTCTGGATAAGTATCCAAATTCCAAGGCACTCAACAAAATAGAACTTTCACAGCTATTTGTGCCTCGGGCTTATTTCCTAATTCAACGCAGTAATGGGATCGAGTTAGTGAAAGCCTACAACGGAAACATAAAGTACAATGCAAATTGATCTTTCACATGGTAGCTAATCCATCTCCTAAGATGTTTGCAAAAATCTCTCTTTCCACTGACTCTAAGTATTGTTTAGAAGGATGCTTTGCATCAACCCATGAAAGGACTTTGTGAGTACAAAAGGAAACTGATCATCTTAAAAAACAAGCCACTGAGCCAAGCTGAATGGAGGGTTTCATACAGGGGCTGCTATAATATAGGCAATTCCCTTCTTCTCTACCTTAGAAACAAGATGTAGAAAAGAACAGCTTGCCAGAGCAGTATATGTATTCCAATGAGAGGTTCACTCAACCTTTCTTTCAGCGTCCTCTGTAAGAGGCATTTGTGAGATGCATATGTCCTGGCATATGCCCAAGGAGAGGTCTGTGCTGAAGCATGATTTAGTGGAGTTGAATCGTACTACATTCTGAACAGGCCCAACCAGGAGCTATAAGGCAAGTAAGGAGCACTATTCATGGTGGTCTAGAGCAGACCAGAATGGTTGAGTCCAAGTCACGCCAGATTAGGAAAGGCAGGATTTAAGCCAAGGAAATAAATCATAGACCATCACCACAGCCTAAGATAGGGATGCTTACAGCAGGTGTCAGGAGAATCAAAGACTAAGTAACAGATGGAAAATGGCACACAACCAAGCAGCTTGCAAACAAAGTAATGAGTATCCTGAGCATCAGTTGAGGACACTGGGAGGGTTTTCTTGCTCATCTTCATTTTCAGTGGGCACAACGGGATAGTTAGCATTCACTTTCACATCACTGTGACAAAATGCCTAAGGGAGCATTTTGCTCACAGTTTCAGAGAGCTGTGGTCCATCTTAGTGGCAGAGCAACTCATTCTGTGGCAATGACAGCATGCAACAGAGGCTTTCCATTCTATGAGACACCAAGATGTAGAAAGAACAGCAGGGACCAGAAGCCAAGCTACCACCATCAAAGGTCTGCCTCTTGTAACCTACTTCCACCTCAACTAGACAACACCACCTAAAGGTCCCAAAGCCTCCCCAATAGTACCACCAACTAGGAAATAAGCATCCAAACCTGGGCGTGCAGGAACATTTCAGAGTCAAGTAATAATGGTGACGGACCAGACCAACCTATTATCTGTCTGCACCTCCACAGCCAAGACCTTCCCACTCCACTATCACTTGACTCAACCTTACTAAAATGCCTCAAAACTCAGTGAATCAGAGACATTGCTCTTTTGATACAACTATTCCAAGGCAATTATTAGATGAGGGTCCCCTGCAATGTGTTGTATATCCAAGGGAACCAAGGCACACAGAATGCGCCAACCCAAGTACACTTTCTATATTTGGATCAAGTGCTTTCTATAAAGGTCCAGATAAATATTTTAGACTTCAGGGATTAAGAGAAAAAAATCACAGTTGTTATTACACAGTGCTTATGGAAGAGAAAGGGAAAAGTATCCACAGTTCTCTTCCTCCTTCTCTTCTATTTTATAACATGGTCTATGTAACCCAGGCTGACCTTGAACTATATGTGTAGCCAAAGTTGACCTTGAACTTCTAATTTTCTTTCTCTACCTCCCAAATGCCCAGATAATAATTTACCACTTCACATGGTGCTATAGGGTACTGGGAACGGAACCTAACACCTCATATATTCTCAGCAAATATTTTGCCAACTGAGCACTCCCCAACTGTCACTGTTTTTCTTGATATAGTTGAAAACATAGCCCAGTTGTTTGGCATACTTTTCTATAATACAGGCTTTTAAATGAGGCAATTCCTAGCCTTTAAGAAAAAAAATGACATTTCAGTTATTTGTGGTTCAAAGTTAGCTCTTAGACTCATGAAAAAAAAAAAATGTTTATCTGTGAGAACTGTCCTTAGCTCTGCTACCACACCTAAACAGACAGAAACTGCAGTGTCATGGACTGCCACCTGAGAACTCCTGGTGGACACTAACCTGCCCAATTTATGTCTAAGGAACTGGAACCACAGAAATCTGAGGATTATTCAAAGCCATGGAACTTTTAAAATGGGACAAACATCTGAGCAATTGTGTGTCAGGGTGCTAGAGAAATTCTGTCATCATTAAGAGTTTGAGATTTATAGTTCTTCTTCCTTTTCTGTGATAACAATAAAATGCCAGTTCCGATGTGCTTGTTTGTGTGACAAATATTAGTGGCCAGTGTTCTCTGAAGAGTTTGAGTGCACCTCATGCAGTCCGTGGAAGGTTTGACTAGACAAAGACTGACCTCCCACAACCAAGATGAAAATTCTACCAGTAGAGACAGTACCTGGATTTGAGGGTTTGAGTGTCAGTGTGGGGTCATTGCTGGTCCTTGCCTGGTGCCCCACCCTGGGGACTTTGAACTTGTAGACTTCAAAAGGATATGAGCTGATTCTTAAAAGAAATTCCCATTCTCTCTCTCTCTCTCTCTCTCTCTCTCTCTCTCTCTCTCTCTCTCTCACACACACACACACACACACACACACACACACATGCACATACACACACACACACATACATACACACACACACACACACACACACACACACACACACACACACACACATCACACTACTACATTGTTTATTAGGTGAAGCATGAAAAGTACACTAACAAAAATAATCATTTCATGGACAACACTGTGAAGAAGATCCTAAAGCTTTATACATGCACGCAAGTTCAGTGGGTCTTAAATGTCCTCTAAAACCCATATTTTAAAGCCTTGGCCCCAGCCCATGGTGCTATTGGAAAATAGTGTAGCTTTTAGCAAAATGGCCTGTCTTAATCACTGTTCTATTGCTGAAGAGGCACCATGACCAAGGCATCTATTATAAAAGAGAGCAGCTAATTGAGGGATTTGGGAGTGAGTCCATTATCATCATGGTGGGGAGCATGGCAGCAGGCAGGCAGACATTGTGCTGAAGAAGTAGATGAGAGCTACATCCACAGGCAGCTAGCAGAGAAAGACACCGTGCCTGGCATAGGCTTTTGAAACCTCAAAGCTCACCCACAGTGGCACACTTCCTCCAATAAAGCCACTTATACTCCAATAAGGGCACACCTCTTACTGTGTCTGATCCACAGACAGCTCTACCCCTGGTGACTAAGCATTTGAGTATATGGGCCTATGGGAGGCATTTTCATCAAACCACCACATTCAACTTCCTAGTCACCACAGGCTTGTCGCCATGTCATAATGAAAAATGCATGTAGTCCAACTTTACAAGTCCCCATAGTCTTTCAGTCTTAAGACTGCTTCAAAGTCTAAAATTTCTTCTGAGAATCATGGCAAGCTCTTATCTATAGCCCCAGGTAAAATCAGAATCAAAAATCAGATCACATATTTCCAACATACAATGTCACAGGTTACACATTATCATTTCAAGAGGGAGGAAAGGGGGAATGGTGAGAAAATATACCAAAGCAAGGTTGAGACCCAGCAGGGCAAACTCCAAATTCTGTATCTCCATACCAAACGGATCTTCAGATATCCGGCCACTTTCAGCTTTGTTGACTGATTCATACTTCTCTTCCACACCTGGTCTGTAGCTCTCCTTGGCTGGTATCCTATACTCTGTCATCTCTAACAGCTTGAGGTCTCTGAAGCAAACCAGGCTTTGCCTTCACAGCTTCATGCAATGGCCTCTCCAGGCCTCCATGTAGGAATTCCCCTGCCACATGCCTGGCCTCAGCAGCTTTCCTTAACCATGAAGGAAGAGTCCCAAAATATAAGAATGATCTCAAGGCCAGCTGCTAATATTCTTCTCCTCTGAAACTTCTTGAGCTGGACCCCCACAGTTCCATTAACCCACAGTATCATTGTCTTCTATGTGCCTACTAGTATGACCTGTAGCTGGAATTTTCTCCAGTCCTGTCCGGCCCCACGGTCAGGACAAATCTCTCTCACCTGCTAGTCTTATAGCCACTTGGACCCAAGTAAACACACAGAGACTTTTATTACATATAAACTGTATGGCCATGGCAGGCTTCTTGCTATCTAGTTCTTATATCTTAAATTAACCCATTTCTATTAATCTATAAGTTGACACGTAGCTTGTGGCTTACCAGTACTTTATATCTTACTTCTCATGACTGCAGTGGCTGGTAGCATCTCCTGACTCAACCCTCCTGTTCCCAAAATTCTCCTCTCTCTTTGTCCTGCCTATACTTCCTGCCTGGCTGCTGGACAATCAGCACTTTATCTATTAACCAATCAGAGCAACACATTCACTGCATATAGATATCCACAGCAATGACCCATTAAACCCCACTTAAAGCATTCAACTGCTTTTCTAGTTAAAGTATGAAAGATTTCCATGTTCCTCCAACAAACAGCATATTTAGGTCTATCACAGCAGAACACCATTCCCCGGTACCAACTTCTGACCTAGTCACTGTCCTATTGCAGTAAAGAGATACCATGACCAAGGCACCATTTATAAAAGAAATCATTTTATTGAGGACTTCCTCACAATTTCAAAGGTGAGAGCATTATCATTATGGCACAGAAAATGGTGGCAGACAAGAAGGCAAGATGCTCAGGGGAACCCATGGCTGATGTGTAAAATTAAAACACAAATATAATAATAATAATAATAATAATAATAATAATAATAATAATAATGAAAGAAAGAAAAAAAAGAAGGCAAGATGTTAGAGAAGTAGCTGAGAGCTTCATCCTGATACACAGGCAGTAGGAAGAGAGACACTACACCTGCCTTGGGCTTTTGAAACCTCAAAGCCTGCCCCCAGTGACACACTTTCTCCAAGAAGGCCACCCCTACTTCAACAAGGCCACACCTCTTAATCCTTCTAATCCTCAAACATTACCACTCCCTGGTGACTAAGCATTCAAATATATGAGTCTATAGGAGCCATTTTCATTCAAAACACCACAAGGTGTCATGAAAGAAAGTTAGATTGTCCCTTCCTCTTTGCTCCTCAGCCACCACAGGTAAGAATTTGTCCCACCATGCCCTCCCATTCATGATGCCATTCATGACCACAAACAATAAACAATAGAACCAAATGACTCTGAACTGAAGACTGAGCAGAAGCAAACTCCTCCTTAGTCTTGATTGCCTTGGGTATTCTGTTCCAGCAACAAAAGTTATGTGATGAGCCAGGTGCTGTCTCAGGACTTTGAAGGTAGAGACAAGAGGATCAGTCATTTACAGGTTATTCTTGGCTACAGAATAAACTTGGCACTATAAGAACTTATCTCCAACAGAAAATGTAAGAAATAACTAAACCTATTCTAAGTTCCTAATACTGGATATATTTCATCAACATTTACTAATCACACACAAGACAGTCATTTAAAATATAATATTGTGTAAGCCAGACACTACCTTGTCAGTACCTAAATTCTAATGGGAGGGGGGAAAAGGAAGCATTAAGTAGAGTACAGATGAATGAAATTCCAGAAATTTTCTGTTTAAAATTATTTTAAAAGGTGGGAGTGGGGTGAAGAACTGACAGCAACAACAGAAAAGGCTTGTGAGAGAGAGACCTCTCTGCAGCTCAGATCTAAGGAGTGAGGAGTTCTTGATTGAAATTTCAAAGGAGGAACAAAGTAGAGGCTGGGGATAGAGCAGGAAAGAGCATCCTAGAAGTGGAGTTATGTCTCTTCGCAGACCCTGATGACCAGCCAATGGTAGAAAGACCGCACGAGATAAAGACAAGCCGAGAACAGAAACTTAGCTCTAACAATAGTGCTGTGACCACCAACACCAGTGTCTGCCCCACTTAACCAAAATTAAACTTCTTTAAAAGTGCGGTGGAAGAGAACTATTCCATTCTAATTGTCCTTAGTGGGCCAATTCACGAAGAAATATTTCCCTCATATCCCACATTAAGTGCAAACAGGGCCTTCGTCATCCCTGGGTTCAAGCCTTCCTGTAGAGTTTACATGAAGAATCAACACAGAGAAATATTTGCCCAAATATCAGCTACATTTCAATGGGAGAGATCAAGCTCAGTGCAAACCTTCCTGGATTTTTTAAGGAGTTGTGACAATTAACACTGATTTGCCATGAAGAGCTAACTCAGTGTCTGGTGTATAGTAAATGCCTGATATATTTTACAGGATATTAATAAGGATCTTTACACAACTTTGTGTCATTAGGGCTTGAGAAATAACAGCCAAACAAGTGGACAAAGGAATCAGGATTCTATGCTCCTTGGTGGTATAAATCCTGGCATTTATACTGTAATAAATTGACTTAGCCCATATTTTTCTAGGCCAGTCATTCTGCAGTATAATTGCTACTCATGTCTCTTTCATTTCCCATGTACCTTTGTTCTGATAAGCGAAATTTCATATGGAAATGAGGAAGAAATAGGATCCTGTATCTGGGAAAATGCCATGTTGGAATGGGGTGAGCACATAACGAAATGACACACACTATAAACTAAATATGTACAGGAAGTATCACTAGATATCTCTTCTATAGACTATAGGAAACAGGGAAATCCCAGCTGATGTCTGAATTTCATATAAAGGATTCATTTGGCATCTACCACCTCAACCACCACTTCCAGCAGCCAGAACAGAGAACATACTGCTACAGAACAGCCTTCCTAAGAGACTGTAAAACTTCCCTGGAGGAGATAACCTTTGAGCCCCTGTGATTCCAACTATAACTTAGTGATCATGTCCAGAAAGAAGAGCTTTGTGGATGGAACTGAAATAATTACAAGAAATATCCCATATACCAAAAAGGTTGAGTCATTTTCCCAAAGCCACAAAGTCTGGTATTTTATAAATTAAGACTCTTTTTTTTTTTTTCTGTCTCCAACAGTAATGTTCATTTCATTGCCACAAATTGTCTGGCTTCGAACAAGTCATGATTTGAAGAGTAGAACAAAGAGAAACTTCTGGCAAGGTGAAGTGTGGAGTTTTACAGCAAACCAGATCTTGCTGCATGAGAGACAAGAAAGAGGCCCTGACAGTGCTCAGATGAAACAAGAAAGATTTGGAGCAATGACTTCTGAAAAAGAAAGTGGAAAGAAGCCATCCCCTAGGTAAGCAATGAGGAAGAACCTCATACAAGAACAGTCATAGAAACAAAGTGAAGGAGGAACCTAGCTCATCAGTGAGAGAAACTGAGGCCAGTATCTACCTGGTTGAACCTAATCCATGAAACTTACCATCACTTTGGAAAGATTCAAGTAAACTCAAAAGAAAATGTAGCTAATAGCATAGATGAGTACTGAGTCTTTGTTCCTATGCTATTTTTATGGGGACTCCCTCAGTTCTTGCTGATACCAGGTACTCCCAAGAGTTCTTGTTCTTAAAGCCAAATTGAGCCTTTCTGGAAACCAAGGTCCTTTAAACCTGAGAATATTTGTGAGAAGTCATACCAAGAAATATTCTAACTAGTCCTGACATTTCAGTTATCTTTCTTAACCATCTATCAGATAAGCATCTATTTCAAAATTTTCCTTTGTCCTTATTTCTTTAACTATCACTCTTAAACATCCAGAAGTCAAAAGCAATTTTAAGAAATCATATTAAAATCTGCATAGAAAAAGAACCTATATTCTTTCTAATCTATATTAGAAATAAGGTCTAGTGAATGACTTCCCTTGGATTCTCTAGCTCTGAGAGATATTGCAGGTTTTCAGGCCCCAGAATATCTTCACAGTAAAGAAGAAACTCAGGACATTCACCATTTGCTGAAGTACCATGCAATAATGTCAGTGAAGCTATTCCCAGGTCAGGACCCAATTGAAAGGCATCCATTAAATGATGAATATTCTCAAATATCCCCATCAGTCATCCTCTGTCCTTTCAGTAAATGTTGTGAATCTATCAAACTGTTGTAGTCCTATTCTTTTAGTTTCTCAGCCAATTTGGATTCTCGGCTTCATAGAAGATCAGAAATTCATTTCAAATACTTCTAAAAACATCAATAAGGAATGCAGACACAAAAACAAAATGCTTTTGATTTGCTGCCAAGTTTTATAGGACAGCACGCTCTGGATGCTACATAAACATTAACATTTGTAAACTAAGAAAAGCCAGTGTTGACTTGGAGTGTTGTAAACTTTTTTCTTGGTCTTTTTAAAGATCAAATCATTGCATTTCTATATTCTTCTATTCCCTCTAGGTAAAGCTATCTGGCAGTGCTTTTTTGAAAGATGCTAAAAATATGAAGAAATATTGAAAACAATTAGAGGACAGCAGTGCTCTGAGCTTACCAGAAGGTATACATCAACCCTCCCAGGAAATCTCTGAAATGGTATTAAGAATTCCAGTCATTTCATTTTTCAGAGAGCAAAACAGCATGTAGGGTTTTTTTGGTTTTTTTGTTTTTTTTTTAAATCGAGCACACTTTGTGGGGGGCATACAAAGCACTCAAAAGACTTCTTTTGTTCATAATATGGATTCGCACTGTGTTCAGAAGGTTTCCTTCCAACTGAATCATCACAGTTTGTCCAAACTTCTTGTAAGAAACAACGGGGTCTCTGCTTAAGCCTCTTGTGAACAAATCTACCGAGCCAAGGTCATGTTGGTTTCCCCCCAAGAATTAGAGTCCTGTGGATACTATTCTTTTCCCCAGCCTCCTGTTCTTTCAGCAGGGCAGATGCCTCCCAGAAGGAAACCAGATGCCAAGACTGTGGGAGACTCTTGAACAGTGTAAGCCAAGCTGCGGGAGTTGGGAAGAGAATGCTTCGTGCAGTCCAACCCACACCTAGTGATATCTTTAATGTCAAGAAGGATAGATGCACATTGTGAATGCGGAAAACCATCCAGGCTGAAAGAGGGGGCTACAGACAGGGCACTCTGCCAGGCATCTGAGAACACTCTTTTCTGTGGACAGACCATAGCCTTGCTCATTGTTCTGCCATTTCTATTATTGGCAACATGCCTCCAGTGGAATGCTGTATCCTGAAGGCTTCTGAAGGCTCTGCTGAAGTGGGGCTTCAAAACAGCCTATGAGGTTATATTCCTGGTCCACCCCAGATTCACACTCAGAGGTGCAGATTTCTCGGTCTTAATGAAAGTATAGGATGATGTCATATGGTTACAGCATTAATTTTAAAATATATTTCTCCAAGAGCCACCTCAATCTTTAGGATAAATGTCGGGGTTCAGAAATTAGGCTCCAGGAGTTGGAATACACCTGCATTCTCATATGATGTTAACTCCTGGCATCCTTGTGTATAAAGATACAAGTCTGAGTCCTAAGTTTTCAAGCTGACCTAAGCCTGGCTTGCTGGGACATGTTGAACAAACTCTCTGTGTCTCAGTTTCCATCTTTTCACAGGACAAGAAATAATATCACGTCTCTTTCCCACCTCACCGAATAATAGCAGTTTGCACACATCACAGTGTTTCTGTTTGTATGAAAAAGAAAGGATAGCAATGTCATTAAAGACGCCATTGCTCTTAAACTTCTACCACACCAGGCTTGAAGTCAGAAGTAATACACTGAGGAGAGCGCCAATCAAGATCAACACACTAATAACCAGAGGTTAAGCAGTAAGACAATCCATACAATCCATATCTCCCTCTAACTCTATTCTCTGCATCTGCATTCTTTGTGTTTCAAGGCCTATACCTGGATTTCACTTCACTGATGGAAAACTGATAGACACACGTTTGAAACAAGTGATGATTACAAGTCCTGAGAAATGGGAGCATGGCATGCCACGTAGAGATATGTGGGGAAAGTTACATTGTAGGGGTGGAAGGAGGAAACACAGGCAAGACCTTTATTACTACAGTGGGACACTCTGAGGGACAAAACGCAAATACTGGATTTGTGGTTGGGGAGTTTGCAATATAACATTGAACTATCTCCAACCCCAGGCAGAGATGGCATAAACAGCTTCCCTTGTTACTGTGGCCCCATGGTGAACAGATGCTGAATCATCAAAAGCAAAATCTGTAACCGGGGTCAGAACACCGCACGTTGTGCAGTCCCTCTATTCAGGTAACACGTGAGGAAGGAGTCAAGAGGGGAAAGGATCTGTTTTACCTTCTGGTAAAATAAAAATAATGCAAGAAGGAATCGCCACTCCATTACTCTTCCACGAGGCCACAAAGGCATGCTTTGAGATGGTGTCCTCGTAAACCTGCATTCATGAGTGAGCACATGATCAGGGTCTCTGCACACCAATGCTGGATGTCCAGCATGAGGAAGAACTAAGCTTTGGAATCAGGCTCCAAAATACTGAGTTACTGTCCCAGAGCAAAATCCAGCCCTCTCCCCTAACCAATGCAGGATGTACAGCATGAGGAAGAACTAAGCTGTTGTATGATATTTTGCTTGTGTTCTGACAAATAAAGCTTGCCTGGAGATCAGAGGGTGGAGCTAGCCACTAGTTAATCATAGAGGCCAAGCAGTGGTGGCACACACCTTTAATCCCAGCACTTAGGAAGAGGAAGCAGGAAAATCAGGAGTTCAAGGACCCCCTGGGCTACATGAGATTAAACCAGTCTAAAAGAGAAACAGAGCCAGGCGGTGGTGGTACACACCTTTAATCCGAGCACTAGGGAGGTGGAAACAGGAATATAAGGTGGGTGGAGACAGGATCTCAGCCCCCCATCCAGTCTGAGGATTTGTAGAGGCAAAAAATCTAGTGGCTGCTGCTCTGCCTCTCTGATCTCCAGGCTAGTTTTATTTGTCAGAACACAAACAAAATATCATCCAACACTAAGCTTTGGAATAGGGCTCCAAAATCCTGAGCTGATAATCCCAGACAGCCCCTCCCTGACGAGAATGACTATGAATAGGAGCGGAAGATTCAGTCCCTCTAAAAGGAAGACTCTGGGCCTTTCCTCACTTCACACTCTCCAGCCTTCAGTGAGCCACATCTCATTTTTCAGTGGAATACGGCTGAAACAGCTTATCATTTTAATGTGTGATTTACTCCTTCGTTTTAAGGTCCTTACTGGTTGTAACAGAAGACAACACTGGTAACTTAATGTATTTAGAGATACTGACAGTACAAGATAAAGTTTCTTGAATTGTGCTAACCAGCTAGGATCCACCAGCGTCCGTGGGACACCATTCCCCTTGCTTTTGTGCCTCCTACTTTTTTAAGGCTACCCAGAAAAGGCATGGAGCCTGCGAGCCAGGGCCCTAATCTATATCAATTATATGCCAACCTTCTTGTACCCTCCCTACTTGGTAGAGTAATTGACTATGCATATCCTTAAGAAAAAAATCATTTCACACACACACACACACACACACACACACACACACACACACTCACACACACGCACCATTCTAAGAAATCACACATCTATAAAGACAAAGAAAATATTTTTATCGCTTGGTTTTCAAAGCAGCCTGCCTTCTCCACAGATTCAGTAAGGCATGCTATTATACAGAATAGAATTTACCTTCCTCCTGGCTCCAGGAAATGAGACAGGAGAATCTGACAACTACATCCTCACCCAGAGGACTAAAATGTCTCACTCATCCATCCATCCCCCAAGTAAAGTCTTAGTTTACCAATTGTTGAGAACGGCTGTTCCTTCTGCTGTGTCTGGGGAAGTAGACATGGTAACCTGTCGTTCTGACTACATATGAGCTACTTTCACGCCATTATCACTTTCGTACTTACTGTATTTTGACACTAATAAGCCACCCTTCAAATATATACTTCAATATCTTAAGCATTATTGTTACCACCATAAACCCACCATTCCGAGCCAACAAGATAAAAACTTGGCAAGATGGTTCAGTGGGTGAGAGCATTTGTCCCACAAGCCTGGTAACCTGATTTAACCCCTGGGATCCATGCAAATGTTAGAGAGAACTGACTACATGAAGATGTCCTCTGACTCCACACACAAGCTATAGCATGTGCAACATACACACACACATCATGAACATATAAATTAATAATAACAATAATAATAATAATAATAATAATAATAATAATAATAATAAAAGTTACATATAAAAGACTTTTTAAGTCTGGTCTAAGCTAAGCTGCCAAAATACTCTATTTACTAGAAAAGTCTGTTTATACCGTCTTACATTTTCAATCACGTGCTTTCTCCCTCCAAACAGCACTAACCTTTCAACACTTCAACTGTTGCTGTAGGACTCCAGTATTTTTTTCTCTTCAGGTTGTGGTGCTTGGTGTCAGGGTGACTAGACAATAGAGAAGTCTCAAACAGACCATGTATGGGTGTAACATGGATGTGTCTGATGGACTGATCACTGACACTGGGGTTATCACATGCCCTCTGTGGCATATAACACTGAGCTTTCATTGCTGGTGGGCCTGGGTACTCCATTAAGAGGTTCAGCTTATCTTGACTGGCCTGGGCCCTGGCTGGCTGCCAAATTATCTGGGATGGCTCCCACTGGGACAACTGGAGCAAGTTGGCTCTGTTCCATCTCATTAGCCAGTAGCTGGCTAAAGGCATTCTTACAGTCAGCAGAGACCCTAAAGACAAAAGAATCCAATGAGCCAAGCAAGAGCCTCATCTTGGACCACAGTTACTAACATCCCATTGGTCAAAGCAAATCACGTGGTATGATGATTAATTTTATGTAGCAACATTACTGGGCCACTGGAAGCCCAGATATTTGGTCAAACGTTACTCTGTTCTGTCTATTAAGCTGTTTCTGTATGAAACTCACATTTAAAGTGTAAGGCTACATAGATCAGCTCACTTCTCCTGATGTGAGTGAAGTTCATCCAGGTGGTTCAAGTCCTGAATAGAATATAGATGCTTTCTTTCAAACAAGAGGGAGCAACTCCAGTATAAGAGCTGGGATAATGGTTTTCCTTTGTCTTGCCTCTGGATTTAGGCTGAAGCATCACATTTTCCTAGAAGCTTGCTGTCATTTGGACTAGAATTACAACACCATATTTCCTGTGTCTCCAGTGTGTTGACTGCAAATATTAGGATTCCTTGTGTTCCATAATCACAGGAGCCAAGTCTTTAGAACATATGTTCATAATCTAATATCATGTATGTTTTCTTAGAGAATTTTTACCACTTCACAGGGCAAATCCCAAAGTCAAATGTGGAGGGGCCCATGAAATTACATTGCACAGGTTGTAGATTCAGGAAAAATTAAAGAACTGGGTTCATATTTGTAAACCCTATAGATGAACAAAACATAACAACACAATTTTCCTACATCTGCTGCCAGCTACTCAACATTTCTTAAGGATTAGTAAGAGTCTAAGACACTTTGACAGAGAAAAGTCATAATAGGATGATGGGGGTATTGGGTTATCACACCCATCCCCAGAGAGTGGTACCCTTTTGTTCATGACACATGTGAAGCTCCTATACACCTCATGGGATTTCTATGCTCGAAACACAGCTCATAATAATCCATTGTTAAGAATTTTCTGAAATATGACATTAATTACTATCTCTTATTCAGCATTGAAAGGAACACTATATATTTCAAAACAGGGACCTGCTTATAGCCAACTCCATCTCACCTAATAATGTCTGTATGACACTAACACAAAGCTGGACCTTCAATTTTATTGGCATAGAAGGGAAATTAAGTAAATAAAGCAACTCTTAATAATATTACTTTATGTATTATGCCATATATAGACTTTAAACTTACTTACACAAGGCCTGAAAGTTCATTTATAGCCAAGCTAAGAAAAGATTTTAGAATACCTGATTCTTTGGTCAGGATGCATTCTGGTCAGTTCAGTTCCTTTAGGGATCCAGAGTCTGGAGAAATAGAGTCATCCTGAAGCTAGTGTGTGCAGAGAGAAGCAGATCAACCATTCTAAGCATTTGTTCAGGTATTGTATCAATGAATGTTCATTGAACACTTTCTCCTTCCTTAGTGGTCATGTTCTGGACACAAGTGAGCAACACCAGTCTCAACACCTGGCTCTGAATACACTGTGGGGAAGAAAACAAGGAGTGAACTTAAACCAGATATTCACATCCACAAACACGTGTAGGCAGAAGTTTTCCTGTGTCCTGACCAATCCCTCAGCTACTTGGTCCCAAGTAAACACACAGAGGCTTATATTAATTACAAACTGTATGGCCTATAGCTCAGGCTTCTTGCTAGCTAGCCCTCATAGCTTAACTCAACCCATTCTTATCAACCTATGTTTTGCCATGTGGCTTAGTGGCATTACCTGTTCTCTCACATCTTGCTTCTCCTGGTGGCGGCTCACAGCATCTGCGGTGACTTTACCCTTCTTCACCTCCATCTTCAGTTTGAATGTACCACCTAACTTTATTCTGCCTCTCTATTGGCCAAACAGCTTTATTTATCAACCAATGACAGCAACACATTTTTGAAGTGTACAGAAAGACATCCAACAGCAAATACAAACCATGCAGGGAGGGAGAGGTCTCAAGAGAGGCTATCAACACCCATAACCAAAGCCCTAGGAAGGGTGACAGAAGGGAGGAAGTTATTGGGAATCAGTTTTTTAAATAGAATATAAAATGGAGTTAGAGTTATTTGGGTAAAGAGAAGAGCCTATGCCAGGCAGAGAATCAGTAACAGTCCAGCAAGATTGCCATTAAGCCAGTTAAACTGAGCTCAATTCTCCAAACCCACACAGGGGAAATAATCAATGCCCACAGGTTATCCTCTGACCTCCACCCACACTCCATGATGCTCAGGTATGCAACACACACACACACACACACACACACACACACACACACACACACACAAACAGAGAGAGACACATACACAGTCATACACACACAAACACATAGAGACACACACTAAGTAAATATTAAAAAAAGATATTTAAACAATATTCAAAGTTCTCCCATCTGGGGCAAAGGAAGAGAATACAAGGTATGGAAGGAAAATCAGTATGATAGAAGAGTATCCCATAAAATATGAAGCTGAAGAAAACAGAAAAGATCAGACCACATAGACCTGAAGCTATTTTAATGAACCCCCATTTGATCCAAAGAGAAATGGCATAACATCAAAGATCTGTAATCCAGAGGTTTCTTTGACACCATGACACCTGGGCCAACCCCTGCTCTGAAAGAGAAAAAACTCTTCTTTCTGGACCAGCTCTTTCCAGCCACAGAACAAGCAGTCTTTCCTACATTAGTGACATCCCTAAGATAGCCACACCCCATGCACATCAACTTCAAAACTCCTTTACGTCATTCTTATCCTTCTGAAATAGTACAAGATGTCAAGAAACACTGTTTATGTGATAAAGTAACTAGAATAATCAATATGAAAGGAAGGAAAGGTTATGTTTTAGCTAGTAGTTTCAGAGGTTTGGGTCCATGGTTACTTGGCCCTGTTGCTTTGGCAGCAGAATACATCATGATGGGAGCATGAAGCAATGGATACCAGTTCACCTCATGGTACCTCTTGGTACCCAGGAAACAAAAGGAGAAAGAAGAAATGAGCTAATGTCCTGATCTCCTATTCAAGAGACTGCCCCTCCCAACTGAGATCTAACTTCTATCTGCTGAGTTCTGTCCACTAAATGTTCACCCACCTCCCAGTGGAACCACAGATGAAACTTTTAATGGGTGGATGTTGTGGAGGGGGGGTCACTCAAGATCCAAATTATATCCTACCAGAAGAACAGAACAAAGAGGCTGGGTTTGGCCACTATATATAATCAGAGTCTGAACTGTGCTACAAACTGTGACAATAGACACATTATCAAACTTCTTATTTTACCCAACACTTGTAAACAAGGCAGCTCACTTCTGGGACTGGAAATTGTTCTCTGCTCAAGGTGGTAGTAGGAATTTCAAGCAACTTGATAATCAGTGCAATCAAAATTTTAATTATTATGGTCTTTCTCCAGTAATTGAATCAAGTTTTCCATGTGAACAGAATTTCTGTTTAGAATTTTAACTTGTGAGAAAGGAAAGTCCTTGAAGGTCCTGTGATTCATCTGCAAAATAAGAAAGTGCCAGAGAAATATGAGAGACACGAAAAGAAATTACAAGACATTAAAAATCTATTGTCTATCCTGCACCCCAAAGTAATTTTTAAATGGTAATTACACCTTTGAAGAGTATCTAATTAGTATGGAAAAGAACTTGAATGAATGTAGAGCTCTTCATCCAACTTCAATTGATACACAGTGATAATATTCAAGACTAATTTCTGAAGCATTTATCGCTTGACTGAGCATCATTCTGTAAGAGGTTTTCCAATCTTCTGATTATCAGTGTAGTAAAGACCTGTCATACATAGTTCAAGGAGGTAGAAGAGAGCAATAGAAGTACGTTAAGTGCCCTTTACAAAGTATAGTCAAGTCTGGATGACCACAGGTCTATGGCCTTTGGTAAAATGAGGGTCTAAGCTATGCACCTCTGAAGATGAAACATCTTTTCATCTATACCTTTCAGTAGCATCTGGTGATTTCCTTTGAGTCTGATGGAAAGCTCTTCAGAATCATCATCTTCCAGGAAAGAGCACATGAAATGGTCATCCAAGACTACATGGTCAACCCTGAAAATACACATACAAGTAACATTATACAGACCCAGCAGGCTATATTGTGAATGTGTGTGTGTGTGTGTGTGTGTGTGTGTGTTTGTGTGTGTGTGTATGTGTGTGTGTGCATGTAACAACAACTATTGAAAAAAAAAGTCCATGAATTTGAAAGAGAGCAAGGAATGGTGTATGGGAGGCTTTCAGGAAAGCAAATTGTATTATAACCTTAAAAATAAAAGAAATAACTAAAAACAACAATGAAAGAACCATTCTCGGTGTCAGTAGCAACCCATCCTTCATGCTCACTTGTTGGCATTGTGTTACGTTACATTTGAATGATCAGTGCTGCCAAAGAGTCTTAGAAAATGACATTGGTGGTCACTCTCAAGTGAATGGCCAAATGTTCTAACCAGCTTATTGGACAGGATCATTCATTACAAATCTATTAAATTTGCATAAAATACACTCTGCACCCCTCTCTCAGACACAATGGCAACAGCCCTTTGAACTAAGGCTCGTAAGTTTCTTTAATGAGTAACATCAAAAACTTAATGGCCCAGAACTGGACCACTTACATTTACTACCTGGACAGATGTTGAATGCTGCTAATGATATTCGCAGGTACTAGCTTTCCAATCATCTTCCTTTAAATTCTATAACTGATACATATGTCATTGTTTAACAATTTTTATCCTTTTGCTTTTTTTTGCAAAGGTGGCTTTTGTAAGGCTTTATAATGCAACTATTTTTCTCCTGTAATGACTTTGTATTCATTTCTGATGTTATACCTCATTACTCTTACCCCTCCTCAATCCATTAAAGCCATACTGGCTTCCTTAAAATATTCCAACTCCAGCTAACCCCTCTTCTCTCTCTTTTTTTTTTAATCAAATGTAGGATTTCAGGCTAAGTAAACAGTTACCACTGAGCCACATCTCTCAACCATTCCTGGTTTATGCACTTATATCTACCTAGCACATTGTGGAGATTGAGTCAGCAGAGTAGTAAATACAAAAACAGCATTTGACATGCAAACAATACACTGGTATAATCTCTACAAAAGGCTGAATGAGTCTTAAAATGAAAGAGGAATTTTTACAGAAAATGCCTTAAAATAATCCGCAATTTTGAGGAATTGGGGGAAGGCTAGTAATGGAATCCTCTAAGCCAGGCTACATAACAGTGGAGTCCTTTATTTTTTCTGCAGTGTACCTGCCTCTGTATCCTGCCATGCTTAGTCACCAGCAGTAAGTGATGGTCTTTGGAGTAGCAACAGGATATTGGTAATAATTGATAATAATTGTCAACTCCAAGCAGTGTGGTGATATTTTATTTGTGCTAAGATGTGATGATATTTTATTTGTATGTCAATAAATAAAGTTTGCCTGGAGATCAAAGCGAATAGCAAGCCATTTTAAGGTAAACACAAAAGTCAGGCAGTGGTAGCACACACCCTTAATCTGATCATATGGCAGGCAGAGTCTCTGTGTGTTCAAGGCCACACAAGGGAACAGCCAAGCATGGTGACACATGCCTTTAATCCCAGTACCAACCATAGAGATCTGAAGATCTGTACAGACAGGCAGTGACAAGGAAGTGAGGTGGCTGGGCTAAGAGCCAATGAGAGGGCAGAACAGCAAGGCAATAAAAGCCTGGGTAGACAGGAAGTAGCTCTCTTGGGAAGCCACAGCAGCATGGTAAGTTAAGGCTAGCTGGTGGCTCTCACTGTTTCCCTGATCTCTAAGGCTTTCACCCCTATATTTGGCTCTGTGTTTCTTATTTAATAAAACTGTTTAGAAATTCATCTACAAAGCAGACCACCAGGGACCTGAGCACCATCTTCTCAGTGCCAAGACAGGTTTATTCTTTAGAAATTCTCATAATGTGTTCTAATATCCTTACATGTCTGCTCGCACGCACACCCAGCAGGATCTACCACATCCATCTGTACTAGTTAGCTTTCATTACTGTGATTTAAATAACTGACAAAACCAACTTGAGGAAGCAAAGCTTTATTTTGGCTCATACTTTCAGGAGACTTCAGGCCACAGTTGCATGGCCCCCTTCAGTTAAACAGAGCATCATGGTGATGAGAGTATAATAAAGGAGAAAAGAGCTCCTTACCTCCTGGCCATTGAGGAAGTAGAGGGGTCAGAGATAACAGACTCCCAAGGGCTTACCTCCAGGAACCTACTTTCTTCAATCAGGTCCCACCTCATAAAGATTCTACAACTTCTCAAGCTAAGAATATCAGCTGAGAATCAAACACACAAAACACAATCCTACGGAAAGCATTTGAAAGTCAAACCATGACCCCATCTCTCCACTCGTTTGCCTCTCCTGGCTTCTTATTCACTTTGTACAAGCTTACTTATTATCCACATGAAATATAGTATATTTTTGCATCTTGCTATAATCCATCAACACTCTTGAATACCTTGTAAGCTCCATGAAGGGAAAGGACCTGCTTTTACTAGCTGATATGTCTGTGACACTTTAAAAAGTCACTCGACATCCACAAGTTAGCGTAAGTTGTATTTGTTAAAGGAGTACATGGGAAAAAATTGAGCAATCAGCCATGAATGAAGCATCCACTATGTACTAATAACCCATTATATAGAGATACAAGGACAAGATTTTGTCCCAATCTTCTATTTCATCAACATCTTTGTTACATAAAAGCAAGAAATCTAAGCACAATTTTGAAATACTATTGGAAGGCCAATGTAGTAAAGACTCTAAGGTACCCTTTAATTGTCTCCATAGCCTGGCATTTATGACACTGTTTGGTCCTCACTCCTTAAATGTAGAGTGGCAAAGTGACTTATGTCTTCTAATATAAGTCAACCCTGGTGAAAGGGATTAGATCATATAAGATTAAAGTTTCCATCTTAGGCTTTCATTTTCCAGTAGACTTCCCTTCCTGCTGGCATTGATGAAGCTAGATGGTAAGCTTCATGGCAAGGAATTGAGACAAGAAGATAGCCCCAAAGGCAGCTAAGAATGAGTTTCCCTACCCAGTTACCCAAAAGTAATTGAACCCTGCCAGCAACTATGAGAAACTGGAAAACAGATCTCCCCACAGTCAAGATTTCAGATGAGACCCTGGCTTTATGACAGACTATGGCACAAGATTCAGGAACTCTCAGCCACAGAACCTGAGGTGATAAGTGTGACTTATCTTAAGCAATTGTGTTGTGGTAAGTTATTGTACATAGCAATAAACTGCTAATCCAGTCAGCTTCCATGAACTCCAGCAAAGATGCCTCTAATGAGCTCTATTTTTTAGGACAATAAATGTAGTTCCTTGTAGACAATTTTCTACATCTAAAAATAAAGACATAGAACAGGAATATTATATTGTTGTCATTCAGCTGCAGAATTCTGTGATTCTATGACATATGATCCTTTGACTCTAAGGTAGCTCTCACCCATAACTGTCCTAGAAGAGATAAATTACATAGAACTGTGAAATAGTTTTCTAGTTGTTCTTATACAATATCATATGGAAAAACCAAATACTTTAGAATATCATTTTATTTTAAAAACACTTAAATGTTCAGTAAATAAGAAATATCTAAATAAGAAATATTAAAATCAATTGAACTAGTTCTACCACTGAGCTTATTGGTGGTCATAATTTGACGACTTGTTTCCTAACTTTATATATACATGTTAGTTTATTTTATAACTTGCAATTATGCTGTACATTCAACTTTCATTTTAATTTCAATTAAGAGTGTAGCAAAAACTTTAGATTAAAGCCAGATGTATGAGTAACAAAGTGGACACCAATGTTTCTCCAAATTTTAGGTATTAAAATGAACATTTTTAATCTTCTTACAAAACATGATTTTAATGACAGTAGTATTTAGTTGTCTTAAAAGGTCCTCTTATTGACTATTAGAAATCATAGTTTAATTATCACATTGACATGTTTTTATTTCATTTACATTGCAAATTAGCATATCCGAATTATATTAAAATGTATTCATTTTAATGTATTCTGCTACCCTCCTTCCTGAAAGGCTGTCAGTAACCATCTCTTCAGTGATGTTTGAAAATGCCAATCTCAATACAACCTCAACAAAGACAGTTTCTTTAATTGCTACAAAATTCGGATATGTAATGTTAGTTGCATTTCATGATCTCATCTGCATTTCCTTCATTATTTGTGTGTTTTAATGTTATTCAAGTATAACTAACACAAAAAGCACACATTTAATGTGCTCTTGATGAGGACACACACATATGCATACCTGTAAAATCACGACAGCAATCAAAGTTCATTATGGATGCTTTTATTTTAGATGCAGGATCTCAAACCAGCAGCAGTCCTCCTGTCTTATCCTTCCAAATAACAGGACCCTACAGGACCCTACAGGACCCTATGGTGGCTCACTGGCCCTTTGTGAATATTTGGGGGCTTAGTTTTTGTTAACTATTTAGTATTTCTTTTCTAGTCAACTGACTTCTTTTTATAACAATTGATTATTTTTGTAGTAATGTCAGTGCTGTTGTTAGTGATTTGACAGTGATCAAGGATATAGATTCAAAAATACACACAGGTTTGTATCTAGAAAGTTAAATTACTCCCACAAATGATATGCCCACAAATTATAATATTATTTGTGCAAAACAGTTCTGCCAGTGTGATTCATGATCTTGAGATGAGATCTTTATGAATTGTCTAGGTGATGAGTTTCCTTCTAAAGGAAGGCAAGGGATGATGTACTGAGCCACAGACACAGAGTCAGCCATGTAAAGATGGAGGCAGAGACTGGAACACTGCTCCCACAATCCAAGGTCACCAGAGGCTGACGAGACAAGGCCAGATTGTCTCCAGAGTTCTCAGACAGATCAGGCTCCAATAACACCTTGATTTCAAACTTCAGGCTTTCAGAACTGTGAGAGACTGTTTTTATGGTTTTATTAAAACTAACATTAGGAGCTTTTAAATTGTTGACAATGTCATACTTGTAAACAATGTATTAAGAATATGGGTTGGGGATTTAGCTCAGTGGTAGAGCGCTTGCCTAGCAAGCACAAGGCCCTGGGTTCAATCCTCAGCTCAAAAAAAAAAAAAAAAGAAAGAAAAAGATTATATTCATCCTCCATTTCCCTCTTGCACTCCTGATGACCACCTCCTCCACAATAGTCCCCTTCCTACTCTTATGAGTGTGTGTGTGTGTGTGTGTGTGTGTGTGTGTATGAGTATATGTGTGAGTGTGTGTGTGAGTGTGATGTGTACACATAAGTGTGGATGAGTGTGTATGTGAGTGTGATGTGTACACATAAGTGTGGATGAGTGTGTGTGTGAGTGGGAGGGGTGGAGTGTGTACAGGTCCTACACAGGCAGTCACAGTGCTCCTCTAACTCTTCTTTCTTTCTTTCTTTCTTTCTTTCTTTTTTTTTTTTTTGGAGGGGGAGTGTTTTTTCAAGACAGGGTTTCTCCATGAAGTTTTGGTGCCTGTCCTCACTCTGCAGTCTTCATTTAATTTTTTAATACAGCCTAAAAAATTAAATTGTATCTTTCTTATTTGATCATTTTTGACATAATGATAAAGGAAGCTTTTGTCTGTGATACTTTTTCTTGTCCCACTCTACTCCACATTTATGAACACAAACAAAATCAGTGACCAACTTACTAAGGCAAACCCACCCTTGAAGCTGTCACTCCTACATATAGAATTTTGATATGCAGAGACACGTAAATGTGCTCTCAGATACCAATCTTACAGTTGAGTTTGTCACCTGGAACCTATGTGGTGTTAGCTCCCACCTGTCTCTGATCCCTATTTAATATAGTTCCACAGCACACTTATGATGAGATCACTTATACTTCTTTGGGTCTCAGATAGGTGACCTCAGCCATGAAACATAACTGATCATCAATACTTCCTTTCTGAATAAATTCTAAAATCTCTAAAATAAACTAAATGCTTGTCCATCGAAACATTGCCTGAGGACTTAACTCAAACTGTGCCATATAGTTGGAGAGAGAGAGAGATATTCAAATACATAGGATTGTGGGTACTTTTGATGAGATTTGTAGGTGAACTGAACATTCTCAAAGGCCATGCAGACTTCTCATTAGCAGTTGCAAGTGAAACTTTCTTAATGACAGTCCACAACTTGAGCATTATCCTTGTGTAGCTCTCTTTTCCATCCTGCCTGGCACAAAGCCTTATCTACTTTGTGCCTTGGTTCGCATTTCTGACAGTAAAAATCTATAGTAACATCAAAGAATGGAACCCCTGCCTCCTGCAATTTAAATCCCCAGAACAGCTCTGTCAATAGTGTGACAGCTATTTTATTATGAGTTAAGAAGCAAAGAAAAGATATAGAAATAAACCATGCAGCTGAGCTGTATGCAGGAACCTAGAATTGTACAAAAAGAAAAAGAAAAGAAAGAAAGAAAGAAAGGAAAGAAAGAAAGAAAGAAAGAAAGAAAGAAAGAAAGAAAGAAAGAAAGAAAGAAGGAAGGAAGGAAGGAAGGAAAGAAAGAAAGAAAGAAAGAAAGAAAGAAAGAAAGAAAGAAAGAAAGAAAGAGGAAAAAGGATAAGAAAGAAAAAGAACAGGTCCAGCACATCCCATCTTCCCAGCATGGCTTTCGTCCACTAATCTTCTAAAGGGGTTACTTTGGGAGGATATGTTCAATGCACTTTAGAGCAATTCAGCTCAAAGAAATTGTGACAGTTACTCTGCTGTTTTCTTCCCTCTTCTCAAAGGGAAATTTAATCAAGATTGTCAGTGCTTAAAAGAAAACGGGTGGAACACACGATCAAGCCACACTTCAATAACCAAATAAAACCACGAAAAATTAATCAAAGCTTGAAACACTTCCAGCATGATAAAGCTCACACAATATCCCAGAGATAGATGAGGCCGTGAATTCTGATGTACACAGCGCAGCATTTGATAAGATGGCAATGCTTTCCTGCTGTCAGAGGGACAATCACCCTGTGTATCTCGGTGTTCATCTCACAGCACTCTTGCTCCACGGTCAGCCAGACACCTCAAACACACCAGCATCTTCACAGGTCATGAGTTCTGCTGATTCTGCATCTCCTGTAGGAGCTGGTCTGGCTGCAGCTGCTATGTTCCACGAGATGAGCTAATGATCTAGTGCTTTCTTGCCTGTTGAGGTTAATAGATAACTAATATATTTGAGCACATTTGTTATAGCCAGTTTTGCACCATGTTTTAAAAAAAAAAAACTGTACATTTGGGTCTTCTGCCTTGACAAATGTGGTGCTCCATCTTGAAAGCTGATTAAAATCAATACCGCTGTAGAAAATTACATACAAAATGTATTAGTAGCCAGGATATTCTGATAACAGTGCTTCCAGTTTTCAATTTCCATTATCACAGTATCCCCTACAGAAAACCACGCAGACACTAAATATGAATAGTCAGGAAGAATTAGAGAGGTTGTTTTAAACTAATAAAGTAAGATTACTTATCAGTGCAGGCACAGTTCATAACTTAATACAAGTTGAACTTTAGTTGTGTTTAGAGAGTGGTGCTAACTAGTGAAGGGGAACAGAAGCTGTCCACCGTGCTGTAGTTGTCCTGTGTCCAATCACACCTTCAGAAAGCCTCCCCAAATGACATCACAGAAACCTCCTCACCTCTAAATAAGCTGTCCTTTAAAACTCTTCCTCCAGATTACTACACCAAAGTTTAGGAGGGAATCACATTTCATTAAGAAGTCCAGAGCAGGGTTTCACTTAGCCATACAGAACACCAGCTCCCTAACCATTTCTCATCTCATCTCATCTCATTTGTTTGCTACATTGCAATTCTCACTTTCTAAAAAAAAAAAAAAAAAGCCAAAACTTTTCCAAACAGTTTTGCCTTGAAAAATCCCATGCACCTTTTCATATCTGGCTCAAACCTATGAACACTACATAACCATGCCAGCTGTATAACCACCCTTAACTCAGAAGCCTAAAATTGGCACAGATGACTAGATAGGACTCAGAAGTCTTTACTGTCTGTCCTATCACATCTGGCTTTGCAGACACTGTGGTAGTTCCAATGTAATTGGCCCCCTTAACCTCATAGGGAGTGGCACTATTAGGAGGTGTGGCCTTGTTGAAGGAAGTGTGTCACTGTGGGGACAAACTTTGAGGTCTCCTATGCTCGAGCTACGCCCAGTAACATAGTTCACTTCCTGTTGCCTATGGAGCAAGATGTAGAATTCTCAGCTCCTTCTCCAGCACTGTGTCTGCAAGCCATCATGTTCTGCCATGGTGACAATGGACCAAATATCTGAACTGTAAGCCACCCCATTTAAATATTTCCTTTATAAGAGTTGCCATGGTCCAGACAGTGGTGGCACATGCCTTTAATCCCAGCACTTGGGAGGCAGAGCCAGGAGGATCTCTGTGAGATCCAGGACAGTTACCAAAACTACATGGAGAAACCGTGTCTCAAAAAAAAAAGAAAAGAAAAGAAAAGAAACAAAAAAACAAGAGTTGCTATGGTCATGGTGTCTCTTCATAGCAATAGAAACCCTAACTCAGACAGACACAAGGACTCAAACACCAGGACAATTAAGTGACCAACAATCAAGACAAACCAGAAACAGCATTGGTCAGTGCCTGCTGGTGTCATAATGCTGGTTGTTGGGTAATATTTCCTTCAGAATACTTGATTTGAAAATCTTCATGCTCCTCCATGTGATCTGGTATTCCTTAGCGCATGAGGATTTGAATAGCTCAGAGCTCTAAATATGACAGTTTTAGTAAGTGAAGCGGAAGAATTTTCCCTCACTCTTTACATTCTATGGTGGGAAACTGACAAGAAAACAAGTGAGCAGAAGAAAACTAGAAATGTTATTTGGTTTGAACCTGAGTTCCAGTTCTGGCTGTCATGAGCCCCTCTGGTTGTCCCTCTTCTGTAAAACAAATATGATGATATTTACACCCCAAAGTCACCAAGGAGAAGGGACATATGTAAATACTGCTATGGACTTGATCATTGCTTGTATGTGGCTCCTGAAAAAATAATAATAATAAGAGAACAGAGAGAAGCTATATTCAGTATCACAGCCACTCTATGAGTTAAGATTGGATCTCTAATAAGCCATCCTAATTTAACTGAATTGTGGCAGTATCTTTCTTAACTTTTCTCTGCTCAATATTCTGAGAAAGCCTGTTCCACCTGAAGTCCTGGCTCCATGCTCTCAGTGGATTCCAAAACAAGGATCAAGCTCAAAAATGATGGAACAGAAGGCAAGAATTCATTGAAAGAAGGAACCAGATTTGGAAGTGACTCTGAAAAACTGAAGGCATTTCAGGAAGGACTGTTGAGTGCCCACCAGCAGAGGATAGAAACATATGCAAATCATGACCAGAGATTAAGAGATAGTGACCCCACATGACAACATAACACATGTGCTTTAGGTGGGGCTCACAATTTCCTGTGGCACAACTAAATATTATTCATTTACAGAAGAGGAATGGAATCAGAGAAGCTCTGCAAGTATGAAAACCAGAATTTAAGTCCTTCCCTTTGCCTGCCCTAGCAACCACTGAGAGCCTTCTCTTTCCAAATTCTGTGTCCCCATTATGGTTTTTCTTGTTTTATTTTTTTGGTTTCTCATTTTCTTTGTTTTGTTTTTACCTCTCTGATGGTTAATCTCATCAACTTGGTTGGTTGGGAAAGTGCCTGGGAGATCAATAAAACATACTTCTGGGTGTGTCTGTATGGGCATCTTCACCTGTTAGCTGAGGGAAGAAGATCTGTCTTGAATACGAATGACGCCATCAATAAGCAGGAGGGAATGAAAAGGGAAAAGGAGAAAGCCCTTGAGTACAGGTGCTGTCATTCCCTATGCTTCCTGGCGACAATAGTGTCAGGTCTTCCACAATGCCCTACCCATGATGATGGTCTCAAGTATCTTTCCTTCCTTAACTTGTTTGGGTAGGGGGCTTTTCTCACAAGGACAAAACGTCTGAGTAACCTAGTATCTCTGTATTAGGTCTTCCCATGTTGTGTATCATTACCTCCTTATACGACTATCTGCAATATTGAGCCCCTTGACAGAAGGCTACATCGAATTGGTTTATCTCATCACTTAGTGAGGTCTGGAACACAATAGGTCTTCAGTAGATTTTTGTCTGTTGACTTGTTGATTCAATTCTCGATGCACCAGCGTTCCCAGAACACTCAATATGGTTCAGCCTCTGTGGCAGATTCTACTGAGGAAGCAGCAAACAAAAGCACATGAAGATGTATGTTGTATGAAAGGAAGACAGGACTCCATGACAGTTTGTAGAGTTGGGAAAGGATTATAGAGAAAGAGATTTGGGAGTGAGGAGTCAGAAATGGGTAGAAAGTCAGGATAGGCAGAAATCTCCAGCAGAGCCATCAGAAGCATCTCCTTGGTCAGAATCAGATATGGCAAGATTGTAAGGCAGGCTAACATAGCTGGAGAACCAAGTCAGACAGGAAATCACAGAAAGTGACCAAAAAAACAAAAATTGCATCACTGTGTTGGATAAAAAGACTCTACCCTTCAACTGAAGTCATCTACACAGCTGTGGCAATTTGAATGAGATACTTCCCATAGTCTCAGCCATTTGAATACTTAGAAGTGAGTTGGTGGTGGTGCTTTTGGAAGTTTAGGACGTGTGCTCTTATTGAAAGAAGTTTGGTATCCTGAGAGTTTAAGGATTTCCACCACTTCTGGTTCACTATCTCTGCTTCATGCTTCTTGTTGAAGATGTGAGCCCTCAGCTTACTGTGTACCCACCGTCCTGGAACCAAAGCTCACAAACTTTTCTCTAAGTTGCCTTGGTCATGGTGTTTCATCCAAATACTAAAGGTAATTAATACAATAGTCCTCTGCAAAGAGAGAACACAGCAGTGCTTGCCCGTTCCCAAAGTGTTTACCCTTTTTCTTCACAAACAAGTTTTTAATGTTCCATATACTACATATGAAGGAAGGAACAAATTATTATTAACATGCTCTTACCTCTGGCTTGCTCAGATGATGGAAACTGTAGCAGCTCTTTGATAACCAGAATTACAGAACCCAAAAGGAGGAGGATCAAAAAGCCAAGTAGGGTTTGCTAGAAAGAATACTGTGAGGATATGCTTTGCCTGTAATGTGGAAATGAAACTATATACACAAGTGATAAGCCAATAAATTAACACTGTGGATCACTGATGCAGATAGATTCTTCTTGGAACTTAAAGCCTTAGATAAGTGATTTAGTAAGTATGTACTATATATCTTTGAGGGGCTACTACTTTTTCTAAAATTATAACAGGAAACTTTAGATTATGAGTATTCCAGAGGTATTATTATAGTAAGAGTCATCAGGAAATAAATGTTTGAAGATGGGAATAAATAGCTATATCCCACAATGATTCGGCCCAAAATTTACTGTTCACAACTGTTAGTTCTACCGCAGCACTGGAAATTGCCCTGTTAATTCATAAAACAACTGTCTTCACTCTTGGTTATGATCTTTAGGAGGTCACTGCAGCCTGAACCTAATTCTCACCCTTTCTCTTCTATATTCACATCCTGAGGCTGAAGTAACTCTGCCTCCAAGTTCCCTGCACCCACTGGACTCTTGACTACATTCATTTCCTCTTTCTGGTGTGAATTACTTCAAACTCAGGCATCCCAACATAACTATAAATCGAGCTTCCCCTGGAGTGACCCAGTGTCAGCCTGGTAGCATGAACTAGTTTCTGAAGATTCTACAAGTTCAGGGACTTATTCTTTGGTGGCTGGTTTTAGATCTCATCAGATTCATCTCACATATAAATCAGAGCTTGGAAAGAAATCAACACTTACAATGCAGAGACACGATATTCATTGGCTGAGGTGTATTAGGTTTTCCCGCAATTAAATATGTTTGTAAACCCATCTGAAGAAACTAACAGCAAGCTGGATTATATGTATTATCTGACACCATCTTACCATTTGGCCCTATTAACAAAGACTAGAATTCAGTATCCAAGGTTTTCTCAGCACAGATGCTGTACCTTCTTAGGACTAAATAATAGCTGTGCACAGCCCTAAAGATCAGTCTTAATAGGGGGGAAATGACTTATGAAAAAGTACTGGTCACTAAGGCAACCTAGAACATTTTTACCCTTAGAGGGAGTTGAAAAACAAAATAGGATGAAAAAATATTTAAAAACAGGTTTTAGAGAAGCTATGAATAAAAATACTGTTTTCACAGAAATGGGTGAGGCTGGTTTTGATTCCACACATCAGAGAATGCTCATTGGAAGTTAATGGCTACAGGTCCAGACAGCTTCAGATGAGGAATGACTGACACAAATTAGGGAATAGCTTTCTTCTGTAGCTGTGAGATAAGTACCCACCAAGCATGTAGTTTTTTACAGGTCATGTGGAATAGGGAAAGTGGGCATCAGTTGAAGAAAGGAGGCTTTCTATTTCTATTTCTGGTTCTCCTTCCTGTTATAATAAAATATTTGTTCACACTATGGTATTAAGCTGCTACTCTCTGGCTGTGTTACCTCTCTGACTGACATCTGAACTCTGATAATAATAACTTAAAAAATGGATGATCTATTACAAAGGAAGAGAGAGAAGGGAAGGGAGGTCCTTGTCATGTGCTACTTAAGCTGCTCCTGCATGGCTATCTCAGGAAGAAATTCATTATCTGCCCCTCACTGTGATTAAACATCTGAGATGATCAACTCAACAGGAGAAAATTCTTATCTGGCTCACTGATTCAGGGCTTTCAGTCCATGGTGGTTTGGCCCCATTATTCTTGAGCCTATAGTGGAGGATTGTGTTAGGGTTCCTGTGGTAAGTAAAGCCGCTTTGCAGCAGCTCAAGATGAAAGGCAGCACAGACAGGATAAAGTTTCAATATCCCCTACAAATGCACCCCCTAATGACCTAACTTCACACAACTACACCCCATTATGAAAGTTTTTCCACCCTCCCTAGCACTACATATTGTTGACCAAGCCTTTATCATATTGGGTAACATTTGAGGTTGAAACCATAATCAGTAGTATTCACAGAACCCCTCTGAATCAGACTCTTTCAGTGATTACAAGAGACCAACCTACTTTCCCAATAACCGTAAGATTTCACTGCCCCCCCCCCACTACCTACCCACTCTCCTCCTACTAACAACTTTGTGGCTGAGTATCCCAGATGATTCATCATAGATTTTGTCATAAAAGAGCTGAGAAACAAAGTCTTCTGTTAATCTACATGTGAAGGAGAATCTTGAGAATGGGAGTCTAGTTGAAAACATGAAATACTTCCCTTTCTCAGTTTTCTTTTTGTTTTAGTACTCTAGATTTGTATTAAAAGTTTAAATTTTTACAACATGGAATCTTATTCAGCTGTTAAGAAAAAATAAAACTATGAAATTTTTAGGTAAATGGATGGAGTTAGAAATAATCATATTGAGTGAGGTAACCCAGGTCTAGAAAGACAAACATTGCAAGTTTTCCTTTTTGTGTAGGTTAAATTTAAGCTTCAGATATATGTATTTGATTCAGAATAGGTACATATCTATAGATATTAGATAGCTAGTAAGGGACCAAAGATGAGGAGGGGATCATTCAAGAAAGAACACAGTATTATAAAGGGATAAGAGGGAAGTTAGAGTAGAAAGATTAAATGGGACTATGAAAGTAGTGTAGAGAAGCGAATAAGCAAAGGAAAAATTAACATTAAAGCCATTTTGAGAAACCACATGGAAGCTTACTATTGAAGCAGCTTCCCAAAATCTGTACACGTATAAATGAATTTAAATGGAGATGTCATATAATAGGGGGAACAATACCGCAATTAAACAGCAAATAAAACTTCCAGTACCAAGAATGGGTTACATTTTGTTCAGTCATTTGCCAAAGGGGTCCCAATAGACTTCATCCCCAAACACTGTAAGCCATTGACAATGCTATTACAGGCTATTGATAACTTCTACAACCTATGGTAAGACACTGTGGCTAAATGTTAATTATGACATCAAATGGGTAGAATTTGATCTGGTACTCCAATAGAAGCATTACCCCTATTGATAAGCAACCTTTGTGATGGTAGGTACTATATACAAGCCACTGCTACCAAAAAGTAATCATTAATCTCACCCTGCTATAAATCCTGTGACCTACAAAAGTGATCTGCCTACAGGACATACCCGCTGGTGTAATAGTGTCACAAATGTTATGGGGTAACCAACTTCTCTTTTTAATTGGGTTTAAGGTCTGTTCCATGAGATGGAACCTATACCTGACACTATTAGTCAGGCGATGAACCTGAGACTAGATAGGTCATGGACTGTAGAACATCACAATAAAATGCTTCCTAATGGACTATTGCTATATCAATACATCAGTGCATCAGTCAGTCCTCATTACAAATGCTTCCTCTCACAGTGGATAAGAATTAACACCAAGACTCACAACTGGACAATGTGCAGAGAGTGACAGACTTTGCAGCTCTCATCTTTGTAGCATGCCTCCATCAAGGCTCAGGGTTCTAAGCACAAGAGGAGGTGGGAAGATTGTCTGAGTCAGTGGTTTCTGACAGCTCCAAGGAAAAAGGGTTTTCAGACACAGAGAGCTGATGCATCCGTGAACTCACAGAGACTGTGACAGCATCGTCTACACCTGCACAAGCTCAAGCCTGACAACATCCCAGCATGGAGTAAGAGAAGTGGGTCCAAAGGCCCACTACTAATGAAGAAGCTATTCGCAACTGATAGGAGAGGAAAAATCAATCTTTAGAGTAACTCAACACTCGGGAGTATTTAAACAACACCAAACAGATTCCATGTTTCCATGTTCTCTCTCTCTCTCTCTCTCTCTCTCTCTCTCTCTCTCTCTCTCTCTCTCTCTGTGTGTGTGTGTGTGTGTGTGTGTGTGTGTGTGTGTGTGGTTGTTGTTGTTTGTTGTTGTTTTGGTTTGGGATATTCTTCTTTTGGTCTTTTGATTTGTTTTTAAGAGAGCAATAGAACATGAAGTTGGTGAGGTGGGATCTGGAAGGAGTTGAGGAAGGGTAAAGAATACGATCAAAATATATTGTATGAAACATTTAAAAATTTAAACAAATCATGACATAATTAATTCTTCATAAATAAATTGACAAAAGGATAAGAGTATTCTCTAATTTAATAAAGCATATTGGTATGTGGCATCCAAAAGAATAAGTAAATAGGTAAAAATTAACTTACCTAAAATTAAAACGTTAAAAATTGGAAAAAATTGTCAAGAAAGTATGATAGCTTACAAATGTTCCTTATTATCTTATTATGAATTAAAATGATGTTTAAGTTTCAGTTTCAACTCTTCATAATTTTAATATATACTGAATATATTTGTTTACATTTTTATTATTTCTTTATATCCCAATAAAAACAAAAGTGCTTTAGTCATCTCAAAAATTTTCATAGTGTATCAAGAAGTTTTGACACCAAAAAGCTTGAGAACCACCACATAACACCTTCCCTCTGACCTTAACAGCCTTGCGAGGCTTATTTGCTTAATGTTTCTTGGTAATCTTTAATTCACATAAGCCAGCACAACTCCCTCCATATTTAAGGCCAGGAAGGAAGAAAAGAAGGGAAATAAATAGAGGGGGGAAAGAGGGAAGGAAGACAATTTAAAAGGAAATCTAAAGAAATGTCCATAGCCAGTGCACTGTGTTCATAGTCTTCAGTGAGCTGTACTTATTATTGAAAGGTTTCAACTGGATGTTGGCTAATCACCACCTTTGTTCCTTCTGCTTCCTTGTTCTTCCTCCTCACCCCTGCACTTGGAACTTTTTTGATGGGCTTGAGCCTGAGCAGTTTAACCTGGTTCACAAACCAATCAATATTCCTTACTTCCATTAAAATGAATCAATGAGGTTTATTCCAAAATCGTTGCCTACTTTATGTATGGCCTGAGCCAATCAGTCTCACTCCAAACACTAGAGAGAGCCTCTGACCCAGTATACTATCTGACAGCTCCCTTTCATGACCCTCCCATTCATACAGATCTGTTTCTTTCTCAATTGCCCCCCCTTGCTTGTTCTTCTTTTACTGCCCCATTTGCCATTCTTCACAGTCACAAAAATAGCAAACTGTGAAGTGTTGGGGTGAGTTTGCTGACTATGAGTTTCCAGACTCCATTTGCCTGACCTAATCATACTAAGAGCTGACAAGGTCTCTGTTGGTCTCTGGAACCCAAAGCAGGGTGAGGCATGATGGTGGGTGTTGTAGAACACTATTTTAAGATATGTAACATTTGTTTATGCTGTGGGATTTGTTTAATGATGCAGAGATGTGTTGGATTCTTTTATGTTGCATTTGTTTAACTCCGTGAAGCTGTGTTACTGTGCCTGTCTAAAACACCTGATGGTCTAATAAAGAACTGAATGGCCAATAGCAAGGCAGGAGAAAGGATAGGCAGGACTAGCAGGCAGAGGGAATAAATAGAAGGAGAAATCTGGGAGAAAGTAAAAGGTGCAAGAGAACAAGGAGAGGAGGATGTTAGGGGTCAGTCACCCAGCCACACAGCCAGCCATGGAGTAAGAATGAAAGTAAGATATACAGAAATAAGAAAAGGAAAAAGCCCAGAGGCAAAAGATAAATGGGTTGATTTAAGGTAAGAAACACTGGCAAGAAACCAGCCAAGATAAGGCCAGGCATTTATAATTAACAATAAGCCTCTGTGTGATTTATTTGGGGCCTGGGTGGCAGGCCCTCCAAGAGAGTAATAGCCCAAAGATCAAAGAGTAAAATCAACCAACTACAGGTGGGCATGTGAACACACACAATTTCATGGGTTTTTGCCATGGCTGCTTAGGGTATGTAGTGTCATCTCTAATTCATAAATGATAGATAATTTACAAAACCTGAAAAGCAAGAAAATAACAAGGCACACATTCTTTGATTTATACTAACTATATTACCTCTCCGTGTCTCAGACTGAACAAGATCATAGTAGTGCTTTCTTCAAAGGAATTTATAAGACAAAAAATTAATGATTCTAAAAAGGCTTTTTGCAAAGTCATTTTTTTCTTACATATCTGTTGACTAGGAAACTGTGTTGAAGACTCTACTCTGAAAACATTGACATAAATGACTAGATTGTTTTTGCAATGGGGATTCATAGAAAAAAATTAATATGAATAATTGGTCACATCACCACAGGGGTTTAGTCCTGCAGTTGGGGGTTTAGAACCTGCAGTTGACACATGAAAGGAGAAACTGAAGAAAGCAGATGATATGGAGAAAACTTTCAACATTTTACTACTAGCAATTATTTATTCTGGTTTTAAACAAAGGGTAGGTCAAATAGAATATGCCTTAAGTACAAGTCTATTAATCCTTTCAGTGAGCAGAGATCAGGTTCATTTGGAATAAACCTCATTGATTCATTTGAATGGAAGTAAGGAATATTGATTGGTTGCTGTACCAGGTTAAACTGCTCATGCTCAAGACCACCAAAAAGTTCAAGGTGGGGGTCGGGGAGGAACAAGGAAGCAGAAAGAATAAAGGCTGATAATTAGCCAACATTTTGTTAAGTCGGGGCTTTAGGGATTTTACTTTCTGGGCTTACCCAATTAGGCAGTTTACTGTAAAATTTGGGTACCTGTGGAACTGATTGCCAGTTCTACCAGGACATACAGACATTTTGTTTTCCTTGGGCCTGTACTGCTACAAAAGGGGCTGCCTTTCTAATTCCTATCAACACAATGAGGTACTCAAACTGACTTATTACTCTTGCCTTTTTCTCTTTGCCTTGAGCTTCTGTTACCTACCTTCTGAAGGACAGCAGATCTTACTGATGTTTCTGAAATATAAGTTCATACAGTCCTTCAGCCTCTAGATTTTTCAAAGCTGACAGTGTACACAGTGGTGTTTTGAAGGAGATCCCAATCCCTACCCCGAGTCTCAGACATTTGAACACTTGGTCCCATGTTGGTGGTGCTGTTTGAGGAGGGTTAGTAGTGTGGTCTTGCAGGAAGTATGGCACTTTAGTTAAGCCTTGAGAGCTTAAGGAATCCCACCATTTCTCATTTATTCTCTCTGCTTTCTGTTTGCAGTTCAAGATATGAGCTCTCAGCTTCTAACTCCAGCCATTATGCCTCCCTCCTCTTTACTACAATGGACTCTTATCCCTCTGGAACTGTAAGTTCAATAAATTCTATCTTCTATAAGTTGCTTTGGCCATGGTATTCTATCACAACAATAGAAAAGCAACTAATCCATATTCCCTGACTCTTGTCTTGTACGCACGGTATTTGCTTTATAAACTAAATTTGGGAAATCTTCAAAAACATATCCTTCCTAAGTTTTCTATAGACCCCACATTTCCCCATTGTCCTACATCTAGTCTGATTGACATCATCATTTTCCATGACTATTCCCCATATGGTTTGAAATTTGGGACTTTTCTGTCTGTCATGTGGTTACAATACACCAGTGGCTTCATTACATCTTGCTTTGTTTTTAAACTTTGAAGAATGACACAAAAAAGCATCACCGTGGATGCATTGGTCTGTTTTGATGGTCAAATCCAAGTTGTTTTTCCTGTTTCATCAGCAATGTCTCATTAGCTACATCTAAAAGGTAGAGTCAGACATAACTGATAACTGACAATATACTCACTGACTCTTTATTTTTTGAAGTGGGAAGGGAAACCAAAGTTTATAGCAAGGTAGCCTAATTATCAAGTACTTCTAAGTCTGTCTCGTGTTGTGTGTGGAATCTTTATTTATTTTTACCTTGTCTCTTGAGTGTCTTCAAAACAATTGTAATTTGAGATTTGGGCCACATAAAATGAAGCAAATGATAAGATAATGGGCAAAACCATTACCAAAATGAGACCAGCTGTCGACCTTGTCTTTGGAAAGGAAGTTCTGGCAGACTTCGGTTGGACCCCAGCCTAGTCTTACTTCAGACTGATTAGCAAACATTCTAGTTAATCAATCCTGCCCCAAATTAAGTTGTTGGTAACAAGAAAGGAGCAGTACAATTTGCATTACAAAGTTCTCAAACATCTGAGAGATATGGCTTCCCCAAAATTCTTTCATATTGGCTTTTTAGCCAATTGGCTTGTTTTTTATAAGGTTTCTCTCATTTCCAAATTAAGAAGCAGGCTCAGTGTGTTGACATACTAAAGGATGAAATAAAACTATACCCTCAGATGTTTCTATATTTTCAGACAGATGTGGATGAATCATGTTTTACAATAATGTATTTCTGTTTTCAAGTATGTTGACCTAAATACAAAAATGCTAGCATGCCTTCACTTGGTTCTAGACGTATATTTCTGAATTCTGAGACAGGCCTATGTCTTTGTTATTGGCTAACCATATTTCTTTCAATTATTTTATTTTATGATGCTTTAGGAATTATCGTATGACCTAAGATATGTTTCAATCTGCAGGACAATAATGATAAAATAAAATTCTCTCATTTTATAGTTATATGAGATTTTCCTAAAAATTACCTTCTATTCCAAGTTCCTACCTGATAATCTGCTATTCCCAGAGTAATAAACTAAGTCACAGCTTTAGAGAATATAGCAAATTTTGTATTCAGTTGGAACCTAAGAAAACATCCAGTATGATAATGTTGTTTGGAGTTCAGGACTCTGTGGCTCAGAAACATTGCTTAAAACTCCCTAGAGTCACAACATGTCTTGGTAGCAAAGCTTCAATGGAAATATACGGTTTTTTTTGTTTTGTTTTGTTTTGTTTTGTTTTTATTGTAGCCAAATGCTTTTTGTACTGGGATTGTGGTCATTCTACAACCTCAAGACTAAGGCATTGTCCTGAAGAATCTCAGAACTTGGCTACTATGACTCATTTAGTAATAACAGTGAACTGGCTTTTAACATGGTTGGAAGTGACTCTGTGGTCCTGAGTATAAACCCTTAAACGGGGAAGGGGGTTGTTAACATGAACCTATTAGTAAACCATGCTATACACTACATACACCCATGAGAGTGTTAGACAGCCCATTAGCTAGGCTCAAAGAAACCAGACCAACGACCATGAGCTGAAACCTCCAAAGTTATGAGTCAAAAATCAGTCTTCTCAGGAGTCAGTTTCTTGGGTGTTCTGTCACATGAATGGAAAGCTGACTAGCAGAACTCATTTTTTATTCTTCAATAAGGGAAGCCATGGGAAGACTTTTTCTTACTGTGTCTCCTGGTTCTCAACTCAAAAAAAAAAAAAAAGCAGCATATTTTAAGTGACATATTCAGAGATCTGTGCATTCCATTTAATAGCAAATGTGATCTGCTATTTAGAACCACTAACACAGAGAATGAATAATTCCAGAGTTCAGTTGCTACAAAGAGACTTAAAGGTAGTCATTTCAGCTCACTGTTTTGATTAATAAGGAGACTGAGACGATTTGCTTTCCTCCAAGACCACGAGTTCAAATCTTTACCTAACAGAGAGAATTTATACTAGTTTTCTAGCCTGACAGTCCGACTCAATACTTTCATGATGTTGATTAACCAGAGAATTACTAACCCTCCAATATCATGTAAGTGGTCTCCATCTTTAAGACAGTCTACATCAGTACAAACAGAATAGCGTCAATACTTTCTCAGAAGCAACCAGACCTCTGATGTTCAATGTATACAAAGTATTTTTCACAGGATAGAGTTTTATATAAGCAGTCTGTAAATTTTAGTCAAAAAATATCTAGATTAAATACAGGAATGCATTTCAATATTTCTTTCATATCAAACTGTAACTGAAACTTTGTGCAACACAGGAAAAATAGTTCCCATTTCCTCATCTATTTCTATAGGTTATTTTCAATAGTCACTTGAATTTACAGAATCCAACCCTTTCATCTGAGAGTACCCCAAAGTACTATATGGATAAAATTAAGCTCATAAAATAGAAGAGAAGCAGCATTTGTGAGCTGAAAGTTTGCATCTACCTGAACTCAAATGGCAAGGCCTGCTTTACAGACTCTTTAAAAATATAATCCCAAAATACTTTGTCTTTTGGTGTAAAAGTTTACATTTTAAGGCTATATTAACCACTATAAAATAAGACTAGAGTTTGACATTTATTGGTACTTTATAGCGCAGTGTCACTTTTGAAATTATGGGATATTCCAAAGTAGAATAGTTGTATTAGTCAGTAAACAGGAAGTAAAATAGCAAATGTATAGAAATAGAAAATCACTGTCTATGGAGTGGACATACATACCGATACATATGTAAGTTACAGCCTTCCACCCAGAGAATTAGCTCCCACACTCTGTCTTTCCCCAGCCCCCATGTGCATGTGTGTGTGTGTGTGTGTGTGTGTGTGTGTGTGTGTACCTAAACTACTGTTCTATCAAATATGAATACAAACAAAAATTTTGCAGCGAAGATGAAGTAAAATAAAGGAATATAAAATCTTTAGCATGGTGTCTGTCAAACAGATCGACACATGTTAACAATCACAATAACAATTGGGAGTACTAGCTCTAGCAGTGAGTTTATACAGTAAAAGGGAGAATTTAGGCTAGTAGGTGGTCAGGTCCAGTTGTGGGCCTGGCCATTATAACGTATGGTACCAGAGTGCCTATTCTCACAGGAGATGGGGAAAGGCACAGCATTTGCAACATGGCAGACAACGTGAATCAGCAATCAACTGTCAGTACCGGATCTCGCAAGGCCTGGAGTGAGCCAGTGTATATGAAGATGAAAAACAGCTGAGAGCTCCAGGGCAGATTGCATGCTTATGGTCAGCATGTAAATATGACCCTGGAAGAGGAGGAAGACTGTGATGACAATACAGATCAAAGAAGAGATATACAAAGAGAAATATAAATTACCAGAATGTACATCCCCAAGCCCTGCATCCGGGGAGTGGTGTTGTTCAGGTCACCCCACTGTGGAGAGTGGGCTGAGACAGAAGATAGACCCTGTGTAGGGGAACATAGATTGTTAACCTCTTAAGACCTACAGGACACCCTCAGAGAGATGTCTATAGGCAACCTGATAGTCAGGAACGACCCAAGGATCCTGTGGTGGTTTGATAGAAAATGGCCCCCTTAGGTTCACAGGGAGAGGCACTGCTAGGTGCTGAGACCTTGTTGGAAGAAATGTGTCTCTGAGAATGGGCTTTGAGGTCTCAGAAATGCCTGGTGTGGCACACAGTTCTCTTCCTGCTGCCTGCAAATCCAGATGTAGAACTCTCAGCTACCCCTCCAACACAGTGTCTGCTATGTGCTGTCATGCTTCCTGCCATGATGATAATGGACTGAACCTCTGAACTGTAAGCCAGCCCCAATTAAATGTTGTAGTGATATTTTTATTTGTGAGCCCCAATAAAGCTTATCTGAACATCAGAGGGAAAAGCCAGTCGTTTTATTAAACATAGAAATCAGGAAACAGTAGCACATGCCTTTAATCCTAGCATTCAGGAGGCAGAGGTCCAACTAGATCTCTGAGTTCAAGGACACACTGGGAACAGAGCCAGCTATGGTGGCACACACCTTTACTCCCAGCACTAACCATGGAGGTCTGGAGGTCTGTACAGACAGACAGGAAGTGACAGAGCTGGGCAGAAAAAGAAAGTGATGTAGCTGGGTAGAGAGAGGAAGTGAGATGGCAGGGACAGAAAGGCTATAGATGTGGGTATACAGGAAGTATTTCTCTCTTTGGCCAAGGATTTCCAAGTGGTAAGAACATGGCTGGCTTCTTTCTGCTTTTCTGGTCTCTCAGTTTTTACCCCAATATCTGGCTCTGGGTTTTTTATTAATAAGACCGTTTAGCAATTCGTCTTATAAAATGTTTTCCTTTATAAGAGTTGCTGTGGTCATGACAACTCTTCACAGCAATAGAACCCTAAGACAGAACCATTCACCCTCAAAGAAATTGATTTGCAAGCAACTTACAACTTCTCCAGCTACATGTCATGTCTCCATCCCACAGTCAGTGTAACCACCATGCTCAGGAGTTTGCTTGCTGGTTGTTCTTGGTGTTAGCTCCCAGCTGATTTCTTGAACTTAAATTAGATATTACTAAATAATATTTAGGGGCTGGAGAGATGGCTCATTGGTTAAGTGCACTGGCTGCTCTTTCAGAGGACCTGGGTTCAATTCCCAGCAACCACATGGCCGCTCACAACTGTCTGTTACTCCAGGTCCAGTGGATCCAACACCCTCACTCAGACATACATGCATGCAACACACCAATGCATGTCAAATAAAAACAAATAAATTTAAAAATAACAATAATAATAAATAGTAAGTAAAGTATGCTATCAAATCTACTGAAATCTTGTGTTTGAACTGGAGTCAGAAGCTGTTCAGGGAAAATCGGCAATACCTATAGTTCATCTTCATAGACCCACAAGTTCTCTCCATTAGAAGACAGAAATAACTGTGGAAAAAGGAGTAAGAGAGACCCACAGGGTTTTTCTTTAATTACATCCCACCTTGCTGCTGTAGATGATTACTTGTAATTCTCGACGAATCTGTTTACACTGCATGGTACAATATTCAACTTGATATGAAATTGTGTGTGTTCTATATTCGGTCCCTTACAAGGCCACACCACTCCTCTTGTGTCACCTTACATGCTAAAGTAGCCATAATGGACATCAACACACATTTAACAACTGCTAGTGGCTAAATGGCACATGTATCCAAAAGAGTCGAACACCCTTCCTACCTATAATACCATCTCTACAGGGTATTTTACACAGAGACTGTCCAATAATGAACAACACTAGCTAAGAGACCTTGGAGCAACAAACACATCAAAATTATCTCTAGAGCCTCGAGTCTCACTAAGTCCATAAAATAAGAGAGTTCTTCTCGTATGTAGAATGTGCACTTGGTTTTTCTCAAAGCCCTCAAATTCCCCAATATTCCATGAATGTTATATAACAGATATTGTGTTTTAATGATTTTTGCCGGCTTGTTTTACTCACTTTTGAAAGGTTGTTTAATTTTTTTAGGTTAGCTAATTAGTGAGCAAAGTAGCCTTGAATGATTGCAGGTGGCAATCCCATCCTATTACCCTACTAAAAGCTAAGGTGACACCAATTAAATTAAGGGTGACTGATAATTCTTCCTTATTACTTCACCTGCCTTCCTAGGTCTACACTTTCGGCTAATGCTCTTGGGGGTCAGTTAAAAGATAAAGGGGGAACTAAATTCAGCTCATTAATAAAATTGGAAAGTTGAGTTTCCAGGCTCTATATGCTAATTATTCTCGGCTGCCACTAAGGCAATTTAAATTAGCACAGGTAAGCACATAAACAATGAAAGGAGACTGTTGAGAAATGAACCTGAAAGAGAAAGAGGGGGAAAAAAAAAAACACAGACAAGATAAACAAGATTAGCAGCCCACCAGCCAGACCTTTCAGCCAATTCCTCCCCATCCCAGCGGTACTTTTAACTTATTAGTGTTGGCTGGTGCAGTTCCCTGGTGACCTGCTGCTCTAAGTGTTTCATTGTTTGGTAACCAAAGGGAACAGTGCTCTTATTGCCAGTAACCTGATTAAGAATATTCAAAACAAGGGACATAGCAAGTAATGATCTTTCTGCAAAGGACTTCTGCACTTAGGACGCGCTCAAGCTTTCAGAAAGTAAAGACATGACCTTTTCAGCCCTGAGCTTCCTGGGCTGTGCCTTGCTGTGGGTACAACGAACATGCCAATAGAATCCTCCTAAGTGGCTCCCAGCAGAAATGAAGCAATTCCCACACCAGTCATGCAACACACTCATTCTGCTTACTCTAAGTAAAGGTGCACTAACAAGTCATCTTTCCAGGTATTGGGGCGGGGGAGGAGGAAGGGGGGACCAGGTGCTATCCTACAGCATTTTTCCAGTAATAGAAACTCATGTTCATTTTCAGCTTTTCCCCTGACATCAATATTGCAGTTGACTGGTACTCACAAATTTGATTATGATAAAATTTCAAATAATTATACAATGCTGGTTGTTAAGAAGATATGATACATATGAATGTTTACCTTTAGATGCAGATAATGAGTAAAAATATTATTCAAGGTCAATCTCTAACTAAAGGGCAGGAGGGAGGGGGAAAAGGAGGGAGGGAAGGAGGGAAGCAGGCAGGGAGGGAGGGAAGGATGGAGGCAGGCCAGGAGGGGAGGAGAGAGGGACTAATAATTCCCTTAGAGCAAAACTTAAAATGTTATTGATGCTTAATAATGCTGTACAGGTAATTTTCCATAAGAAAATTGACCAGATTTTTTCTAGTCCACATATTGTGAAAATACCTTGTTTTCTCTTTCAAAGCAACCTTTGTTTAAAAGGGAAAACCCACCTATTCCCTTGATATCAACATGCACTTCATAAGACCTCTAAATAATGCCTCCTCTGGAGGAATCATTCTTATTATCTTCAAGTAAAATAAGCCTTCCATCAAATGTATGGTTCTCTTTGTATATGTATATCAAATTATTATGGTTGTAGTACATGATGCTAAAATATTTATAAATTACTGTCAAGTAAAAACAAATGGTCTATGTTAGGGACCAAGATTTCAGGAACCAAACATGAACCATGGAAAGTACTAGCTAAGCCAGGGAATAAGTCATAAACCCACCACCTTCCCCTCTCCCCCAGGGCAGTAACACCTGTTTGCTAACCGGAGGCTCCCAAAGATAAGAACATTCCACAGTCAGGTGCCATGGCAACCGAATGTAAAGAGAATTCCATGGTCAGGTAGCCTACCAACAGAACAAATGGCCCCTGACCAGTCACCTTAGCAGACTTCCTGCAGTTGCACTACCTGCATGTCTCCCACATACTGCACACCTTCCACGTCCCTTCCCCTTCCCACCTTCCTGCCCCTTCCCCTCTTATGCTATGTAAGCCTTGTGGAGGAAAATAAAGTTTGGCGGCTTGATCAGGATACTGTCTTGCTGTCCGTCTCTTTGTGTCGCCCTGTCCTTTCATTCGCTCCCACAGGTAGGTGGCCCCGTTGACACCCCACTGGCCGGGACAGGTCTATACCATTTTTTCCTCAAAATTTCATTCACCTTCAATTCGAGTATCACTTAATACACTTCATACTTTTCTTACAATGAAGTACAGGGAAACTACAGGTCAGCCATGAAGCCTGTGGTTCTTTACCTTCATTTTTTTCAAGCTGTAATGAAAAAATGGATATACTGTTTATCACCAGTTCAACTCCTTCCCATCTAAGAGCTCAATCTATTCCCCTGCTACCTAGGAATTAGCCCTGACTTCAGGGTTCTAGATAAAATTAATTCCCTCAAAAACCTCTACTCCACAAAACTGGAAAATCTAAAAGAAATAGATAATTTTATGGGTAGGTACCACATACCTAAGTTAAATCAAGACCAGATAAACTATTTAAATAGTCCAATAACCCCTAAGGATATAGAATCAGTCATTAAAAGTCTCCAACCAAAAAAAAAAAAAAAAGCCCAGGACCAGATGGCTTCAGTGCAGAATTCTACCAGATTTTCAAAGAAGAGTTAATACCAATACTCTTTAAATTGTTCCATGCAATAGAAACAGAAGGAATATTACTAAACTCCTATGAGGCTACAATTACCCTGATTCCTAAGCCAAACAAATATGCAACAAAGAAAGAGAACTACAGACGAATCTCCCTCATGAACATTGATGCAAAAATACTCAATAAAATACTGGCAAACAGACTTCAAGAACACATAAAAACAATTATCCACCATGATCAAGTAGGCTTCATCACAGGGATGCAAGGGTGGTTCAACATACAAACATCTGTCAATGTAATACACCATATAAACAAACTCAAAGAAAAAAGGCACATGATCATCTCACTAGATGCTGAAAAGGCGTTTGACAAAACCCAACACTCCTTCATAATAAAGGTATTGGAGAAATCAGGAATACAGGGAACATACCTAAACATAATAAAGGCAATTTACGAGTTCTACATGAACAACCTGGACGAGAGTGGGAGAAATGAAGGGCAAGGTTTGAGGGAAGGGAGGCTTGGGGGAGCAGGAGATCCCAGCTGGATCAGGAACAGAAAGGGAGAACAAGGAATGGTAGACCATGATGGATGAGGACCACATGAGAACAGGAGTGGGCAGAGTGCTGGAGAGGTCCCCTGAGGTCCACAGTGAAGCATCCTCTGTAGACTGCTGGCAGTGGTCGAGAGAAAGCCTGATCTGACCTAGTCTGGTGATCAGATGGCCAAACACCCTGACGGTCGGGCTGGAACTCTCATCCAGTGACTGACGGAAGTGGATGCAGAGATCCTCAGCCAGGCCCCAGGTGGAGCTCCATGTATCCAGTTGTCAAGAAGGAGGAGGAACTGTGGGAACGTGAACTGTTGAGCCCAGGACTGGAAAAAGATGGGGGCAAAAGGCCAGAAGAACGGGAGCACATGAATTGTGAACCAAAGGCTGCGGAGGCCCCAGCTGGATCAGGCCCTCTGGATAAGTGAGACAGCTGAGTGGCTTGGACTGTTTGGGAGGCATCCAGGCTGTGGGACCAGGACCTGTCCTTAGTACATGAGCTGGCTGTTTGGAACCTTGGGCTTACACAGGGACACTTTACTCAGCCTGGAAGGAGGGGACTGGACCTGCCTGTACTGAATCCACCAAATTTAAATGACTCCCCAGGGGAGTCTTGGCCCTGGAGGAGATGGGAATAGAGGGGAGAGGATGGAGGGAAGGTGAGGGTGGGGGCGGGAGGGAGGAGAACAGGGGAACCCATGGCTGATATGTAAAATTAAAACATAAATACAATAAAAAAGGGGGAAAAATTAAAAAAATAAAGGCAATTTACAGCAAGCCAACAGCCAACATCAAATTAAATAAAGAGAAACTCAAAGTGATTCCACTAAAATCAGGAACAAGGCAAGGCTGTCCACTCCCCCCATACTTACTCAATATAGTACTTGAAGTTCTAGCCAGAGCAATAAGACAACAAAAGGAGATCAAGGGGATACAAATTGGAAAGGAAGAAGTCAAGCTTTCCCTATTTGCAGATGACATGATAGTATACATGAGTGACCCCAAAAATTCAACCAAGGAACTGATACAGCTAATAAAAACCTTCAGCAACATAGCAGGATACAAGATTAACTCAAGAGACACCACCAGCCATGGCCATGAAAAGCAACATATAAATACACCGGTAAGCCACAAGCCATGTGGCAAAGTATAGATTTACAGAAATGGGTTAATTTAAGATAGAAAAGGTAGATTACAAGCAGCCTGCCATGGCCATACAGTTTCTAAGCAATATAAGTTTCTGTGTGCTTTCTTGGTTGGGTCTGAGCGACTGTGGGACTGGCTGGTAAGAGAGATTTGTCCTGACTATGGGCCAAGCAGGAAAACTCTAACTACAAATGGCGTCCAATGTGTTGTCAAAAATTTCCACCTAAAACCTGACAAAAAAGATTCTAAAACAGAGCTAAAAACAGCTTCCTAGTTGTCTCTCTCAAATTAGCTGCAGCCTGCTGGTTTGAGCTACTATGGCGGGTGCCTGGCATGTGCATCTGACCTGCAGTGTGTCGGGAATGAGGAATCTACAAGCAGCACTTTACTCTGCTGCATGGTGGATTTAGTCTTTGCTAGTTTTTTGTTTTGTTTTTTTTTTTTTAAAAAAAAAAAAAAAGGTTTCTGGACTATGGGCTGCTTTGATAGAACTGCTTCTGATAGTTGATGGTACACATAGCTCCAGACACAGAGCTGGCGGTAAACTACCACCACCATGTTGGGAAGCTGAGGTGGGCGGAGCCAGCAGCCACAGTGGCGTTTCAGTCTTACAAAGATGGATATTACACAGAGAATCTGGCTTGTGTTGTCTTTGGGATTTTTAACTGCAGAAAAAGATTTGATCATAAAAGCTGTTGAGTTAAACAAATATGTAAATTTTAAAGGTACCTTGACTTCAAAATTTGGATATAAGGATAGGTTGCTTTGGAAAAAAGTCTCTGCTTTTGTGACCACAGAAAGCCAGAGGCTGTGGATTTGTTCCACATTAAGATAAATCAGGTTTGATCAGCCAAGGCCACCTGAAAGTTCTCCGATGACACCGTGGCCCAGATGATCCAACATCCAAAATGGTTTCAAGGCAACTGGCTCAGAGGTTCACCCACACGGACTACTCCATAATCCTAAAATTTTCTTTGTGTCTCCATAAGATACAGCGCCTCCCTTTAGCAGGAAGTAGTAAGAGAAACTACGCCCAATTTCCCAAAATTATCAAGCTGGCTTTGGAGATGGAATTGGCTCACTCCTTCTCTAAACCCAAACATATTGCTAAAAGAAAAGGTTAAGAGATTTTTGTGTCCCAAATCAGAAGAGCCCTTTGGTATGGGACAGAAAAAAAAACAGTATTTTTATTTAAAGCAAGTTGATTATAAATGTGATCTCTTTCTAAAGAGGATATGATATAGATATAATAGGAAAAAGGGGTAGATTAAGAAACTTACTTCTAAAGAGCAACAACTTGTTTAAAATGTTTTACATTGGTATTGATTTTAGTCTATTGATACAAACTTAAAGTTAATTTTGTTATACTGTGTGTATATTTCTTATCCTGTTTAAGGTATTATGTTTGTATAGCTCATTTTAAATTAAAATAGATAATTAAAAATAGATTAATAATTAGTCATCTATGATAATCCTACTTGTAGCCATGTTAGTTAAGTCTTCTAGATATACAAAGACATATTTCAGATAGATAGGTAATCTTCAAATACTTCAAAGACCTACAGAATATGGCATTTAAAATACTTTTAAAATTTAGACTTTCTGGACAGTGAGACATGTCTGCTCCTGGCAGCACCAATTTACTTCAGAGAGGAGGATGGGCATTGAAGACACTTTATATCTTATCTTCACCTTGACAAAAATAGCCATTTGGGCAAGAAACTGTTCTTGCCTGGACTGCTTGATCGACTGGACATGCAGGACCCATAGAAAGGTGACCACTAAACTTTGCTTGACAAAATGGTCCTTCAGGTCCCTGCTTCGCAGAGGAAACTGCCAGACATTCTACAGGACACTGGGAGAAGTGACCGAGAGACTCTAACCCTGTACGCTGAAAACAAATGTCCCAACTTTACAAAGGAACATTAGACGACTGTCCAGGCTGCCAGCTGTCTCTGTCTACTCTTGCAAAACTCCAAAAAATGCTTGCATCCTTCTCCCAGTTCTCAGGTAATATTATATCCTTCTGAGGTCTTTGATGTGATTGAAGGCTAGATAGTTATAATTTCCTCAGTTATGATAAAAGATAAGTTAGATATAAAACCTTAGACTCACAAATATAAGATAGATAGGATATCTTCTTTAATATTGTAACTGTAATTCTTGCTTGATAATTGTTTTGTTATATGTAATTATACTATGTAAAAGTTAAAACCTTCCTTTAAAAAAAAAGAAAAGGGGAAGTGCTGTGGATATCGTTCTGTGTAAATAAAGTTCTGATTGTCTAGTGGCCAGGCAGGAAGTATAGGCAGGACAAGAGAGAAGATTATTCTGGGAAGTAGAAGGTTGGGGGAGACACCGCCAGCCGCCACCATGAAAAGCAACATATAAAGACACCGGTAAGCCACAAGCCATGTGGCAAAATATAGATTTACAGAAATGGGTTAATTTAAGATAGAAAAGGTAGATTATAAGCAGCCTGCCATGGCCATACAGTTTCTAAGCAAAAAAAAAAAAAAAAAAAAAAACATTAACTAAAAAAAATCAGTAGCCCTCCTATATACAATAGACAAACAGGCTGAGAAAGAAATCAGAGATACATCACCCTTTACAATAGCCACAAATGATATAAAATACCTTGGGGTTACGCTAACTAAGCATGTAAAGGACCTATATGTCAAGAACTTTAAGTCCCTGAAAAAAGAAATTGAAGAAGATGTCAGAAAATGGAAAGACCTCCCATGCTCATGGATAGGCAGGATTAACATAGTAAAAATGGCGATCTTACCAAAAGCAATCTACAGATTCAAGGCAATCCCCATCAAAATACCAACACAATTCTGGAAAAAACAATACTCAGCTTCATATGGAAAAACAAAAAAACCCAGGATAGCCAAAAGAATCCTGTACAATAAAATAACCTCTGGAGGCATCATGATCCCTGACCTCAAGCTCTACTATAGAGCTACTGTAATAAAAACCAGCTTGGTACTGGCACAAAAACTGACATGTGGACCAATGGAATTGAGTTGAAGACCCTGACATTAACCTGCACACCTATGACCATATAATTTTTGACAAAGAAGCCAAAAATGTACAAAGGAAAAAAGAAAACATTTTCAACAAATGATTCTGGCATAACTGGATGTCAACATGTAGAAGGCTGCAAATAGATTCATATTTGTCACCATGCACAAAACTTAAGTTCAAGTGGATCAAAGACATCAACATAAATCCAGTTACTCTGAACCTGATAGAAGAGAAAGCAGGAAGTAGTCTTGAATGCATTGGCACTAGGGATCACTTCCTAAATATAATACCAGTAGCACAGACACAGAGAAACAATTAATCAATGGGACCTCTTGAAACTGAGAAGATTGTAGAGCAAAGGACACGGTCAACAAAACAAAGCAACAACCTACAGAATGGGAAAAGATCTTCACCAACCCCACATCTGACAGAGGGCTGATATCCAGAATATATAAAGAACTCAAGAAATTAGACATCAAGATGCCCAACAGTCCAATTAAGAAATGGGCTATAGAGCTAAATGGAAACTTCTCAACAGAAGAAGCTCAAATGGCTGGAAGACATTTAAAGAATTGCTCAACATCCCTAATTATCCAGGAAATGCAAATCAAAATGACTGTGAGATACCATCTTACACCTGTCAGAGTGGCTAAGATCAAAATCACAGAAGATAGCTTATGCTGGAGAGGAAGTGGAGCAACAGGAACTCTCCTCTGTTGCTGGTAGGAATGCAAGCTTGTATTGGAAATTAATATGGCACTTTCTTAGAAGATTGGTAATTAATCTCCCCCAAGACCCAGCTAAACCACTCTTGAGCATATTCCCATAGAATTCTCAATCATACCACAAGGGCACATGCTCAGCTATGTTCATAGCAGCATTATTTGTAATAGCCAGAACCTGGAAACAGCCTAGATACCCTTCAACTAAAAAATGGATTAAGAAAATATGGTACATATACACAATGGAGTACTACTCAGCAGAGAAAAACAATGACATCCTGAGGTTTGCAAGCGAATGGATGGAACTAGAAAAAATCATCCTGAGTGAGGTAACCCAGACTCAAAAAGACAAACATGGTATGTACTCACTCATAGGTGGATACTAGATGTAAAACAAAGGATGACTGGATTGCTACTCACACACAAGTCCAGGGAGGCTACCTAGTAAAGAGGACCCTAAGAAAGACACAGGAATTGCCCAACAACAGAGAAATGGATGAGATCTACATGAGCAAACTGGACAGGGAGGGCAGGTAATGAAAGGCAAGGGTTAAAGGAAAGAGAGCTTAGGGGAGTAGAAGATCCCAGCTGGATCAAGAACATAGAGGGAGAACAAGGAAAGAGAGAACATGATAAATGAAGACCCCATGGGAAGAGGAAGAAGCAAAGTGCTAGAGAGGTCCCCAGATATCTACAAAGATGCCTCCACAATAGACTACTGGCAATGGTCGAGAGAAAGCCCAAACTGACCTACTCTGGTGATGGGATGGCCAAACACCCTAACTGTCATGCTAGAAATCTCATCAAATGACTGAGGGAAGCAGATGCAGAGATCCACTGCCAGGCCCCAGGTGGAGCTCCAGGAGTCCAATCTGTGAGAAAAAGGAGGGATTGTATGAGCAAGATTTGTTAAGACCATGATTGGAAAAAAAGCTTAGGGACAAATAGCCAAACTAGTGGAAACACATGAACTATGAACCAATAGCTAAGGAGCCCCAAACTGGATCAGGCCCTCTGGATAAGTGAGACAGTTGATTAGCTTGAACTGTTTGGGAGGCCCCCAGGCAGTGGGGCCAGGACCTGTCCTTCATGCATGAGCTGGCCTGGGGCCTATGCAGGGATACTTTGCTCAGCCTGGGTGAAGGGAGGAGGGGACTGGACCTGCCTGGACTGAATCTACCAGGCTGAGCTGAATCCCCGGGGGAGTACTTGCCCTGGAGGAGATGGGGATGGGGGGTGGGTTAGGGGGAGTGGGGGCGGGAGGAGGGAGGACAGGGGAATCTCTGGCTGATATGTAAAATTAAATTAAATTATAAAATAAAAAAGGAAAATAATTAACTACCATAAGTTGGTGCAAACAGGGAAATGATGAAATGTCAAAGAAATGCTTTGCATATGGAGCTTGTCTCCTCCTTCATCAAACACTATAGTCTCCTCATGAAACATCACACATATAACAGATATAAATGAAGAAAATTTAGTGCATTCATTAAATATAGAATAGAGGTGTGTGACTATGTACTGTTAAGTTCTATAGCAATACTGTGATATTACCACAGATGCATAAATATTATCCTTTAGTACTCTTTCTAAAAAGAATTCTGAAAAAAAGAAAAAAGGTTTTTGAGAGTTTGGTTTGGTTTTTGGTTTTTCAAGACAGGGTTTCTCTAAGTATCCCTGGCTGTCCTAAAACTCACTTTGTAGACCAGGCTGGCCACAAACTCAGAGACCCACCTGTCTCTGCCTCCCAACTGCTGGGATTAAAGGAATGAGCCAGCACCAAGCAGCTCAAAAAGATTTTTTTAATACAAATTTTATTTTCTACAAAACTAAAAGAAAATACGTATGTAAACCAGAGACTCCAAGATACATGCAGAGACCCTGAAGAGTAGAAATCAGTAAGTCTTGTGAGAAAAAAGGATAAGAGGAAATGTCACAGGTTAAAGAGCACCATATTGTTGATTTCAGAAAACACCGGCAAAGCTATACCTCTCTAAGAGAATCTGAAATCTAAACCTCAAGGTATTTTCTTGCAATTGTGGCTTCAGGACAGATATGCCATCAGAAGCCCTCTTCAGCTCAGTTTGACTTAGAGATAGTGCTGCTGTTCAAAGAACCCCAGCAAGTATCCATACTTGTCATAGTAATCTGTTTCTTTGTTATAGAAAGAGAATCTGGGGTTGTTCAGCCTATATCTTCTCCTCCCCTAGTCCCTATTGAAACTTCCTACAAATTTCTGATTAAAAATAATTCTTACTTTGGTAACAAATGTTTACCATGTAAAGATGCCATGAAAAAGAAAACCCATGGAAAATAAAAAGCAAAGCCCAAAATTCAACAGATAAAGAGTACGCAACAAAAATCACTGGTAGGGAAAAGATGAAATGTTTATTCAAATGTTGAGCTAAGGAAGAAAAAAAAAAAAAAACTAATGAACCACCTACATCAAAAGTAGAAAACCATGTAGTCTAAATAAAATAATATGGGGAGAAAGTAGTGAAATAGTATATTAGCCTTCAATTAACAAAACATCTGAAATACTCAAAATGAGGAAAGGTCTACTGTAGCATACAGTTTGGAGTTATCAGTCTGGTTTATAGACTCATTGTTTTTTTGCCTACAGTGCAGAGGATGACTTCATGGCAGAAGCAAGTGGTGAAGCTGCCCAATCAGGAAGCAAAAAGAGAAGAGGACTAGGGTCCTAACATCCTCCTAAAGACCTTCCCCAAGACTCAGCTCCACTATAACCTGACAATCAAGTCCTTATCATTTGCACTTTGAGGAACACCTGTCTAAATCACAGTAAGCAGTAAGGATTAAGATGTATACCAGCCCAAAAACTATTTTTTTAAAGATAAAGAAAAACTAAAATAATCATGGAAACGAAAACAAACATGGAAGAAGATTTAGAGGTGAAAGGAGACTGTCGGAAACACGGTGAGGAGTGGAGACAGTAGAAATGAAGGAACGAGTAAATTGAGTGAAACCGAAAGCAAGTTCAGAATTACAAGATGTTGGAATGAAAATGATGGCCATGGAAGGTAGGAGAGGCAAATGAAGCAATATACCCACAAGAGGGGATCAGGGAATCCTGGAAGCATAAAATGAAAGTCCTGGAGCCACATGATCACCTGAATCATGGACCAAGAGACATTTGCCAACACAAAATTAGATTACTATAAAGAGAAACACAAAGAACTTCCCTGAAAATTTCACAGAAACATTAAGAAAAAAAAAAAAATCTTATAGAGACATGAAAAGAAAAGCTGCTTTGCACTGCCCTGATAAAGAGTTGATAAATTGAGGGGGGAAAGGACCAACATAATTGTAACTGGCTGAGCCAATAGTTTTATTAGCAACATTCACTGCAAAAATACAACAGAGAAATGTCTCTAAGACATCTACAACAGTAAATGGATGCATTCATCAAGTATTGTGTAAGAGTATCATGTAGAACATAAACCCTGGACTGGAAGTGGAAATCAGTGGTAGACTATGTGCTCACCATATACTAGACCCTAAGTTCAGATCATGGCACCCCAAGAAACAAATAATTAAATAAAAAAATTTAAATAAACCTTGCTATCATAAAAGCTAACCACGAAGAAATAAAACACATGTTGAGGACTCATAAATACACGAAGTCTAACATGAGAATAATGAGAGGCATATTACATCAACATAACAATTACTTTATCAATAAATACATAGGTGGAGAGAGAATACTTTAAAACACTGCTGAAGGACATAGAAAGGAATTTGATCAGACATCCACAACAAAAGAACTTGTCATGTTGTCCTCCATCCCCTTTACCCAGCATCCCTGTGATTACCCTCCCCCATGGTGTGCCCGTGAAATGACCACTTACTTTGTGTGAATTCAAAAATGTAAACATTTAAAGTCTTTGGGAATTTGACCTAGGGGCAGACAGCAAATCAATAAGTGTTTGTTCAAGAAAATCTCCTAAATGTCAATAAAAACAGCAGGAGTCTTTGATAGGTGGACTAAAACCAGATTCTAATCCATCACTCCACAACATGGACACTTACTGCATCAGGTGACCAAGAGATGGGAGCCCCTCTTTACCCAGACCCCAGCCAAAAGACTGGTGTTACCACTGGTGAAGTAGCATATCTCACACCATGACCCAGGCCTCTAAGGAAGGGAGATTAAGACAGTATACCAAAGTCTCAGGGAAAGATAGGATAGTTCACTGAGCTGTATTTAAACCATTGGGCAGATATAATGTTTTAAATCAGATTAATCTGCCATTGCATATTCTAGAATAAATTCCAAATAAAACAAAAATTCAAATGTTATGAATAAAAACAATGCCATAAAAAGAACAAAAATAACTAGGAAGAAAACTTGGAAGTAAATAAAACTTTTCAAAGTACCTCTGAGAATTCAGACTCCATGAAATATTAACACTTTTATTGTACAGAAAGAAACAAAAATAAGTCTATTCAAAAGATAATAAGCAAAGTCAAGACACAGGGTTCGAGCACTTCAAACTCTGAGGCAGGAGGACTGTAATGAGTTAAAGACCAATTAAATTTTATGATACTGTCACAAAATCAAAAAAAAAAAAGAAATGAAAAGAAAAAGATATCACAAATGGCGGGAGATGTTTCTCATAATATGGCAGAAAGAGGATAAATTTACTACTATAGTAAGTTCCTAGAAATAAGTAAGCAAAAGAAAATTAATATTAGTAGTAATAGAAGTTTCTAAAGATATAAGCAGATAATTCTTAGAAGTTTCAAGGGATTTTTTTTTTAATAGATGTCAACCTCAAGTATCACATTAGTGGTTTCCCTTGTGGCCAAATACTACACAAGAAGCAGCTTCGGGAAGAGGATTTGTTTTAGCTGATAACGTGAAAGGATAAAAAAAATCAATCATGGTGGGGAAGACATGGTGGGTGACCAGCTTATCCATGGCAGCAGACCTCTAGGCTACTTGTTCACACCTCCATGTAGAGTACAGCAGAGGAAAATCATGCTGCATACCAGGTTACAAACCTCTAGACAAGACCCCACCCAGAGACCCACTTGCTCCATCTAGACCCACATCCCAAAGGTTCCGTGTCCCCAGCACAGCACCTCAAGTGAGGGACCAAGTTTACAAAACACATGAGTCTGTGGGGAAACTTACATCCAAACCACACCACTTATACTAGGAGAAAAGCAAACTAAATTACCTTGACGTATCACTTTTAAGTGAGCATACAGAATATAAAACATGGCTACCTATGTGGAGGAAAATCAGTATTATTGGGCCTACCAGTATCTGTAACCTTTAAACGCAGCAAATTCTGCTTTGGGGATTGTAGAGTAAGAGTTGATTATCACAAAATGATAGGTGCATAAGTGTGCTCATTGAAGCAGTATTAGCCAAGAAATTAATTTTAATTTTTGTAAGATTGGACTGGTTAATTACAGTCCATGCAATGGAATATAATCATTAAAGTTTGTGCAAATTCTACATACTGACTGATGCTGATTCTATCTCCTAACATTCTCTGTGGGACAGCATTAAAAGAAGAGCCAAGATTTAGAGTGTAACATGTTTAAAACAACCTTATAGCCCGGCAAGAGGCTGGCTCACAGTTCCCACCAAACCTGATGACCCGAGTTTGATCCCTAGGATCTGTATGGTGGAAGGAGAGAACTGACTCCTACAAGTTATCCTCTGACCTCCTCACATGCTCAGACATGTGCGTGCCCACATGCACACACATAGATAAAATGAATAAATGTAAAATTAAAACTTAAATGCTACCTTACCTATAAAATGGGGGAACAGAAAAGTATGCATTCACTCTGGCTTATATGTGCAAACAGAAACCCTAGTAGATGGCAAGTGGAATTAATGACTAGAGTTCTACTGATGTGGCCATAGCAGCCATATGGGTGACAAGCGAGATCCAGGAGAATCTCTTCCAATATATACATTTTCCTTTGTTAGCAGTTTTTGAGAACTTCATACATGCCTCTATACATACGTACTTGATCAAGCACTGCCTCCACTCATTTCCCTCCAAGTCCTCTGCTATCTGCCCACCACTTTCCCTTTCCCAAACCATGTGCTTTTTTTTTTTTTTTTTTTTTTCTCCAATCCACTGAGTACACTTAGCTCTGCCTGTAGGTCAACTGGTAAAGGACCATCTACCGGTGCACAGGCAGCTTCTCAGAGTCCACATCCCTGAAGAAATCTGACTCATCCTTCCCCAACAGCCATCAATCACTACAGCTTCTCAGCTAGTCGGACTTCATGGGCTGCTCTCCTATCCACGCGGGGATTTTGGCTAGCTTGGTGTTACACAGGTCTTGTGCATTTAGACTTCTGTGAATTCGCACGTGCAATGGGTCAGTCACATCCTGGAAACACTGTCTCACTACAGGCAACCACTTCTTCTTGCTCTTACATTCTTTCTGATTCCTCTTCCATAGTGATCCTTGAACTTTGGAGGCAGGGGATGTGACAGAGATGTCCCATTTAAAGCTCAGAAATTCTGTGGTCTTTATTCTATGAACTTGGCCAGGTTGTGGGTCTCCATACTAATCACCATTTACTACAGAAAGTTTTGCTGATGAAGGTTGAGAAATGCGCTAATCTATGGTTATAAAGAACTTAAAAGGCAGCTTATATTACTGTGTCCATTTAGCAAAATAATAGCTCTGGGTTCTCCCCTAGGACCTGTCTTCTAGCTAACCATAAGCTTTTGATCCAAGTAACAGTACCAGGTGTGAGTTCCGTCTTAGGGAGGAGGCTTTAAATCCAATCAGAAAATTGATAGCACTATTGGACCAGTGGCTATAGCTTGCCAGGGCACTCATTATTGGGGCTCCCAGGGTTCACATATGGGTGAGACTATTGAGCACTGTTCTTCCCTGGAAGTGTGCATAGAACCTCCCAGCACTTTGAAAGCTAGCCAATAGAGACAAGGCTTCTATGTCACCACAAACTTGATTTTTCTGTGTCCTAAGACTCAAGTATGTAGTGTCTTCATAAAAATAATCTTAGTGTCAATGTCTAGAGAGTAACCAAAGGCAATGGAAATAGCATGTAATGTATGAGAACATCTATGAGATCGCCCTGACCAACAACCCTAAAATGGTAACCCATACCTAGCAATGGGGTCTTTGTTTGATAGCCTATGGTTTCTAGGAGAGGCATTGCCCCCATTATAGAATAACTCAACTTAAACTTATCTTATATGTGCATATGTGTGTGTGTGTGTATGTGTGTGTGTGTTTTAGTAAGCCTCCAAATATTTAGGGATCAATATGACATTTTCAAACATCTTTAATGTTATTTGTCTCTCTTTCCTCTACCCTGCCTTGCCATCCCCTATCTCATTTTCCCAAAAGACTCTATAATCTGTTACAGAGATATTTCCTCACCCAAGTTCATTGCTGCTTTAGTCACAATAACTAGGAAATTAAAACAGCTTAGATGTCTATCAACTGATGAATAGATAATGAAAATATGGTACATAAGGAAACACAAGGAAATATTATTCAGCTATAATAAACAAATGAAATTATGAAATTCACAGATAAATAAATGAAGCTGGAAATATACATTCTGAGTTAGGTAGCCCACATCTAGAAATATAAATGTCACATGTTCTCTCTCATGTCTGGATGCTAGCTTTGAATCATCAGATATGTGTGTGTTTAAATTGGGGACCATAGAAGGCAGAAAACTAGCAAGGGGCCATAATAAGAGTAATTTTTAAAAGGGGCATGGAATGAATGTGATGTGAAAGAAAAGGAAAAATAATTGAACAATAAAAATAATACTATTTTTATATTTTGCCATCATTTCCTGTCCAAATTAATTAAATATTAAATTTTAAAATACATCATAGGAATTGTGGTATTTTATTTCAAATAATCCATTCTCCCTATCCCAGTATCCTTGTCTTCCTATGAAGCTTCCAGAAAGCTATGTCTATGGGAAGAAACTAAAGAATAGAGGAGTGAAAAAGGAAGAACCGAAGTATCATTTACAACCTTGGCATTTTTAACCCCCAAATCCCACATGCTGAACTTCCTAAAGAATGCATTCAGCCTTTGGTTGTTGAAATGAAAGTAAATTTGGACTTCAGTTGCATGAGGGTCTGAGTAGAAAGAAGCGAGGAGAAAAGAGAAATCACATTCCCTCCGAAGACCAGGATTAACCTAGACCTTCTCAAGTAAAAGCTGAAACACAGCCAAAGGAGGTGCAGGCACTGGGCCCTGAGACCCTCATTGTGTCCTTCCTTGTAACATCTGGAGGGAAGAAAACATCTGCTTGGTGATCCTACCCTTCCACTCAAACAACAGATTCTTAGTTTTCCCGTTCAAAGTCCTTCTTCAGAAAATGTGAACCATTTGGTATCATGGAGCGCAAACACTACTCCTTACTTTGGAGAAATGGGCATTATTACTCTTGACCATCTCTGAGCTTTTGCTGAGAAGGGGAAATGTAGAGAGACATGGAGAACAGCCTTGTGGTTCACAGAAACAAGGAGAACAGCCTTGTGGTTCACAGAAAAACTAATGGGATACATCCTAAGGATAAGTTCAGGAGTTAATCATGGAAGAGATAATATGGAAGAGAGGGATTTTATGTTTCCTAGGGATGTATTTATGCATATCACAATGAACATGATTAGAATTTGTAATCTGTAGGTGTTACATTGGCTTGAAAACATCTGTGATGATTTCAGTGAGATATCCCCTGTAAGACTTCAGCATTTGAATATTTGGTCTCCAATAGGTGGAATTGTTTGGGAAGGATTATGATGGTTTGGCCTTGTGGGAGGAGGTGCGTCCCTGGAAGGAGGCTTTGAGGTTTCAAGAGACTCATGCCAGTCACAGTTTGCTCTCTGCTCTCTGCCTCCCGCTTGTGGATCAAGGTGTGAATCCTTGGCTGCTACTCAAGCCCCCTGTTGCCATGCCTTTACTCCACAATCATAGATTCTAAGCCTCTGGAACTATAAGGCCAATTAAACTCCTTTTTTTATTTGATAAGCTATCTTTGTCCTGTTGTCTTATCATAGCAACAGAAATTATGGCTATCAATTTTTTCCCTAACTCTTATAAATTAGAAACTTAAATCCAGATTAATGGTAATAATGTATATAAAAATAAAACTCATTTATCTAAAGCGGTGATTCTCAACCTGTGGGTCATGATCCCTTTTGGGGTCATATATCAGATATTAGATATTTACATTATGGTTACAAACAGTAGCAAAATTATAGTTATAACGTAGCAACAAAATTATTTTATGGTTGAGGGTCATCACAATATGAGGAACTGTACTAAAAGTTTACAGAATTAGGAAGGTTGAGAACCACTACTCTAAAGTCTCTATAACATGAAAACTCTGGATAGCCAAAACTTCTAGGTGAGGATTAGTTCATTAAAAATTAAATTTTTAAATGAATTTAAATATCTTAAGTGACCTTTTTCGAAGATGTTTCAAAGCGTACAGTGCATACTATTCTGAAAATTAGTTTATATTTTTTTCATTGTTATGACTACTACTTTAAATATATAAGAAATAATCTATATTACATATACATACATAATAGCCTATTAAATCTATGAATTATTTGCAATGGTGATATTTTTCACCTCATTCTATAGGTGGGTGCCTGTATGTATATGCACATTCGCATTTGTGTAAGCATACACGTGTATGTGCAAGTGCAAACACATGCATGTAGAAACTAGAGGTTGACATCCTCTACCTTCTTCAATAACTCTCCATTTTACTTACTGAGGGAGAGTCTTTCACTAACCAAGATCATGCTCAGGGATTAGTCTAACTGGCCAGCTTGCCCCATTGATCCCGTCTCTACCTCCCAAGGTCTGGAATTGCAGGCAAGTTGCCACACCCAGCTTTTAGGCAAGTACTGGGGATCTGAACTCTAGTTTCTCAGCGAGGACTTTACCCACTTAGCCATCTCCCATACCCCTCTCTCCTCTTTTTCATTCTTCCCCTCCCTTTATTGCTGACAGCGCCCTCATATAAGCACTTTTAATTCTAAGAGTTTCACTTCACATTATCTAGGCATTTAGAAGTCACATGATAAGACTTCCTTCAAACAGTTTGTTAGCTGACTTTAGGCTTTGAAATAAGGCCTAAGAGAACCCCCTTTTCAGTCATGTACACAAGGTGTTAATGCAGACCAGCTGAGACATCTTGTTTGACCATGCAAGGTAGTAAGTACTTTTTTACTTATTACTTTGGACAATTTCTACTAGAAGCGTTTGATCTCATATGAATTTGGCAAAGTTGGGATCACATCACAATAAATGTCCTACTGATTTATGTTGTGTGTTTGCACATGTGTGCCTGTCTATGTGTGTACTTATGTTTGTGCATGTGTGTGCATGGGAGGGCCAAAGGTCAATGACAGGTGTCTTCTTCAATTGCTATATACCTTATTTTATGAGACAAGGTTTCTCATTGAACCTGAAATTTAATGGTTTGCCTAGCTGGTCTGGCTGGCTCTAAGGATACACCAGCCTCTGTTTCCCCAGCACTAGGATTTACAGGCATGTGCTCCTGCCCTCACATGTTTTTTTTAATGTGAGTTCTATGTATTGAACTAAGGCGTTCATGCTTGTATGGCAAGTACTCCAGCATGATTTAAAAGGGCAACTTTATTAAGATTCTATAAAAACACAAGATGAAATAATTTTTCATTAGGCAATGGAAGAACGCGATCTCTGAATTGTAAAGCAAAGAAAAAGAAAAGACAGAGCCAGGTGTGATTCCACACAGTGCATGCTAACCACTTCTCTGTGTTTCCCAGAGCTGGGTTACAAATCTGGTTTTATGTTTTGTTATTCATGCAAAGAAATTAAAATTATAATGTCTACTTAATGTAAATAAAGCCATTGCCTCAGAAAAAGCAAGTTTTTCACATGGTGAGTCTAGAAAGCAATTTCCCTTTGTCCTTCATCAAGAACTCACTGTAACAGTAAAATAGCATCCTCAGCAGTAACTTTACAAGTCACAAGGAAGAGCTTCACTGGACAGTCCAAAATAAAACCCTGCAGTGTAAGTCAATAGCGTGACTCAATGAGAAAAACTCTATAGGGAAACACATGGAATGGCTTGTTTTAAACACAACAGTTAATTGTCCATGGCTGCTCCTGGTAGACCAATGTCACTGTCTGTGACATTGTTGAGAGAATACACTTGGTCACCTTTCAGTCATCAGTGAGAAATTACTTACTGGCTCAAGTCATTGAAGGATGCTTGACAGGTCTTCCTGGGACCTATAACTCTGTTCTGGACCCTGCACATATCACAGAAGTTGTGATTTAAGCCAGTGGAGACACATCAGGGAGCTTCATTATTATTCCAAGCCTCCACTTAAAATATAGCTGCTTGCTATGGGATTTAAAATAAGAAAATAGAGACAAATTAATTAAAAGAAAGGAAGCATCCATTAAAGGCATTACTGTCAGCAATTACTGGTCAATGTATGAAGTTAACTAGCAAACAATTCCCTTATTACTGATGGCATAGACTCTTTCTTGACTTTGACACAAAGCCAAAATATCAACACTGACTCCTTCACTTTACTTTCTATATAAACAAGCAACATTAGCATTCTCCCACTGTACAGGGTAGAAAATTGTTCCTAATAAGTTAAGATTTGGAATTAAAAACACAAACAGCAGTGTGCTTGAACAAAGTGAGATTATCCAGTGCAAACAATGGATCAATTGTCAGTTGAGTAAGAAGATAACTAAATCTCCAGTGCCCCGGGGTCTTAAAAGGCAGTGATTACGCACAGAGTTTTTAATGCATCAATTTTTCAGTGTCTTAGAGAAGGAAACAACTTAACCTTAACAATGAGAGTTCCCCCATCTGCATACACACAAATGCCTAAAAGTAACTTAGCAGTCAGTTGGAGTAGGTCTTAACTGCTTGGAAAGATAGACAACATTTAGCTATTAATGTTAATTTTTAATTATATACATGAAAAGTGGTTATTAAAGATTTATTGAGTTTAGATGTTATACTAATAGAGAACAGTGCCAAGTGACAGCTCTAAGGATATAAACCACTGAAATGCAAGGACTAAATCTCTGTAAATGTCCAAAACCATGTCAATAAGTAATGAAGTTCTTGTCAATGAAGATAATAAGGACTCAGGATTCCTGGTAGAAAGAGCCAATATAAACCAATTATCTCAAAAACAGCTTAGCAGTTTCTTCAGCCAAATTTCAGAGAAGACATTGGCAAAGCAGGACCTCAGGCTAGCCCCAGAGCCTGAACTGGAAACATGAATCTTCATCTCCAGGTGTTTTGTTCCTATTCTTTGTTGTACTGGCTTCATCTTCTCAACGTGAGACCCATTCCTTCTGTACAGCAATGCCTTAGGTTTTTACTGCTGTGAAGAGACACCATGACTGTGGCAACTCTTATAAAGAAAACATTTACTCAGGGTGGCTCATTTAAAGTTTCCAAAGTTCAGTCCATTATCACTGTGATAGGGACCATGGCTGTGGCAGACAGAGGTGGTGCTGGAGCTGAGAGTGCTATATCTTACAGGCAACAGGAAGTCAAATGACAGTCACATTGAGGGAAGCATGAGAGAAAGAGACCTCAAAGCCCATCCCACAGTGACATTCTTCCTCTAACAAGGCCACACCTCCTAATAGTGCCACTCTTTTGGGGGGCCATTTTCTCTCAAACTACAACATTCCACTCCCTGGCCCACCATATAGTCATACCATAATGCAAAAACAAAAAACAAAAAACAATGCATTCAGTCCAACTCCAAACGTCCCCATAGTCTATAGCAGTCTCAAACTTGTTCCAAAGTCCAAAGTTTTTTCTGAGACACATGGCAGTCTCCTAACTGGAATCCCTTTGTAAAAATCAAAATAAAAAAGCAGATCACATACTTCCAATATATAATGGCACAGGATATACATTACCATTTAAAAATGTAGGGAAAGGAGCAAAGTGAGGAAATACTGGACAAAAGCAACACCGAAAACCTGGGCAAACTCCAAACTTTGCATCTCCATATCTGATACCAAAACCCTCTTCAGATCTCCAACAACTCCATTCAGGTTTAACTGCAGCATGCTTCTTTCTCTTTGGCTGGTTCTACTTCCTGTTAGCAGCTCTCCTAAGCAAGTATCCCAAGACTCTAGCATCTCTAACATCTTGACTTCTTCAAGTCAATCCAGGCTTCAACTTAACAACTTCATGAAATGGCTTTCTACTAGACCTCCATTTAGGGACACCCCTGACACATGCCTGGCCTCAGTGGCTTTATTCCATAACTTCTTTATTCTATCCTTAACTCTACATGCCAGAAGCATGTGGCTGAAGCTGCCAAGTTCTGCCGCTTATTGGAGGTGGAACATGAACCCTTGTTTAATTACATTTTCACTAGCTTTCTGTTTGCTTTCACTGCCTGAGCTTGGCTGTGTTTAAACTTGCTCTTTAGACCAGGCTGGCCTCAAACTCAGAGATCTCCCTGCCTCTGCCTTCCCCGCAGTGGGATTATAGGTGCGCCCCACCACATCCGGCTCTAATCTTTCCTTTAGTTGCTTCGCACCAGTTGGAAACTTGGCTGGGTGGAAACTTTTCCTGAGGTCGCCACTTCCTTTATTCTATTTATTAATTCCTTTACCTCTGTGAACACAGAATTTAGCTCTATTCTACTTCCTGGTGCTCTCTTTCTCCTCAAAATTTTCATTGTGCAATCTACCCTGCTCAGCTTGCTAATTTTCATTGTAAATCTTCATTAGAGTTACCATTAAAAAACACACCACAGAGTCTACATTAGGCTGTTTTGAGATTTCTTCTGCGAACAGAATTAATCCAAGATGCTTCACTTTATCCTCAGGCAGACTCTTTGGACAAAGGCAAAAGGCAGTCACTTCCTTCACCAAAATATCACAAGAATGATCTCTATCCAATACATTAAAATTCTTCTCCTTTGAAACATCTTGAGTCAGCTCCCCATAGTTCATCAAATCACATTTAGCACCACTGTTTTCCATGATCCTACTAGGATGGTCCATTAAGTAGCACTTAATATGTTCTACTGCTTTTCTAGTCTCCAGTCCCATCCACAGTCCCAAGGTCCATATTACTCCAAACAAAATCATGGCCAGGCCTATCACAGCAATACCCCAGTCCCTGATACCAACTTCTGGCTTAGTTAGGTTTTTATTATTGTGAAGAGCCATCATGACCATGACAACTCTTATAAAGAAAACATTTAAATGGGGTGGCTCACTGACAGTTTCAGAGGTTCAGTCTGTTATCATCATGACAGGGAGCATGGTGGCATGCATGCAGATGTGGTGCTGAAGCTAAGAGTGTTACATCTTGCTGGGCAGTGGTAGTACATGTCTTTTATACCAGCACTCAGGAGGTACTCTCTAGGCATATGCACTCATGTACACATACCTTAAATTACCATCACCTTCCAAAATAGCTCCACCATTTGGGGAGCAAGTCATCAACTCATGAGCCTACAGAAGACATTTAATATGGAACCATAACAATCATTATTATTACAATTAAATACTATACTATGGAAATGCTTTCTTTTCTCACAAAAGAAAAATAAGTGAAAGAATTGCCAAACAGTATGTCATTTTTAAAATACTCATATCAAACCTTAACTACTCCAATATGCTTTGTTTCTCAGTCATTATCTTCAAGAGCCATCCTCATTTATTGAGGCTGAAAGTACTTCTAAACTCCACTTTGCAGACTGTCTTCACAAACTACTTAAAACTCTTATAAGAAAAACTCTCATTAATATATAGCTACATGTTTGTGAGAATCAGATTTATGTACTATAAAAGTAGGTATAAGTAATTGGTGGTTATTTATTTTTTAAAAAACAGATACTGCTAAATAATGATGAGTTCTACTATTGAGACCTCTTCAGGAAGCATGCCACAGAATTGGAAAACAAGTCCAAAGTATTAGAGAATTTTGTTACAGTAATTGTGATTGTACAATGAATGAGGCCATAAGGAATTAGAACAGGATGTGTTCGAGACAGCCCAGCACTGCAAGACAGACATCAAGAGTCACACTGACATGAACTAATGTAATAGAAATCAGCATTACACAAGAAACAATCAAAGTTATAGGCGTTATTAAATGAAGTATAACTATATCAAGAGAACATGGCACAACTAGAATTCCCTGTGGCTCAGTAGGAGCACCTGGGGATCCCATGTGCTAATAAGCAATAATGGTTTTAAGAGAGATGAAATTTGTATGAAACTGATGTTTCTAAGTTTCAGTGAAGTAAACATCTTTTAGCAATGAGTTGAAGAAGATATTCTGACCACACATAGAAATGGCAGATAAAAATGCAAAAAAGAAAAAAATCTACACATTTAAATGCAGAGTTGTGCTTCTGAGGGAGTAAGAGAAACCCGAAGGAAAGAGTGACAGGAAGACCAAGCAAAACCCCTGAATGACTGACGAATACAAAAATGTGACTGCTCCTGAAGCTTTCCCAACCCCAAGGATGTCAAGACTCAAATCTGATAGCTGGGCTGGCACAGAGACAAGGCTTTGGGGTAGTGGGAGAAAAGACCTAAGCATCAGTTCAGAATAATGAATCAAGACATAAAAAGTTAGGAGATGAAAAAGGAGCTTGTCTATCTCAGTCTGAGTCCTGAGAAAGAAAACCATTTCCCCTTGAGGACGCAAAACCAGTTTTACCCTGAAACAGATTTGGATTTTAAATTTATACTTCAGCAGAGTCTAAGAAAACCCAAGCAAAGGGGAAAATATATATATATTTATAAATATATATATAAAAATCCCAGGGAGAAAATGCTTTGGAACATCAGTGGAAACAAATACAAACTTCTCTTGAGTGACTGACTCACAACAGGGGCCTACCAGACTTCCCTTAATTGAGAATAGCTGAGCAAACACCCACAAATCAAAATTGTAAAACACATAAATTGCTTGTTGGTTCTGCTGAGTCTGGCTCATGTCAGCTGTTCTCATTATGCAGAAGTCAAAAGGGTCATCAGTATTGTAAACGCCATCAAGCCAATAGAAATCAGCAATGAAAGGGGACCAAAAAAAGAAGCATGAAAAACTGTGGCAAAATAACATAGCCAAATACAAATATAGCCATTATTAACATGTAATGATACTATATACTATTTCTATATAGTTTAATTATAAATGATTATAGTATAATAAATACATCAGTAATCACTATAAATGCAAGTGGCTTACAACAATAATTTCAATAAACATAAGGAAACTGCATTTAAGGAATTTAGTTGTGTGCAGCTCCAAAGAGCCACAGGTAAAATATGATAGACTGAAATTGAAAGGTAGAAATGAGATAATAAAAAGATATTAACCAAGAAATACCTGATATAACAGTGTTAGTGTCTAATAAAATCAGATTAAATTGAAAAAGAATAATAGAGGCAAAAAGATCACTAGTTAATGATTGACATTCTTGGACATACACAACTATCATAACATTAAATTTAATGTTTCTCTCCTTAACTGGCAAATCGTATCATACAAATAAAACAACATTTGTAAAATCTTGCACCTTGAGCTAGGCATAGTGGTACACACCTATAATGCCAGCACTTGAGAAATGAAAGAAGAGAATCAAGAATTCAAGGCCTTCCTGGGCTATATAGCAATTTCAAGACCCAATGAGATCCTATAAACAAATAAATCCTTGTACTGGTAACTAGAAATCTAAGTAAATGGTTATAAAACAGGTTATATTAACTACTTCCTAGTTATTTATCTAGTTAAAATATCATAAAAAGGCAACTTAAGAACAGAAATGTTTATTCTGGCTCAGAATTTCAGGGTCTAGCCCATTTTTATAGGGATGTCAAGGTAGCAGCAGTGTGAGGCAACTGGTTATATTCCATCTGAGGTCAGGAAACAGAGAGAGATGAAGGCTGATGCTCAGCTCACTTTCTCCTTCCAGTCCATGGGATGGTGCTACCCACATTAAACATTGGCCCTCCCTCTTCATTTAAACTTCTGGTAAAAACAAAACAAAACAAAACAAAACAAAAACCATATATTCACCCATAGTTTCATTTCCATGGTGATTATGAATCACATTGAATTGTCAAATAAGATTAATGATCAAGGCTATTAACAGATTTCAAATAATATATAATTCAAAAGAGTGTAGTTAGACCAAATTCAAGAACATCAAAAATTAATAGCAAAGAGGTTACAGCCTAATACAGTTAGAGACTGTAAATACATAACTAATGTATTAACATAAAACTACTTACAGTAATGCAATATACTTAGAAAAATGACAGAAGTACTACATATCAAAACATAAATATGTAAGTAAAGTCTGAGATATCTACAGATTTGGAGTTTTGTATAAGGAAACCAGAATTAACATTAATAAATTTGGGCTGGAGAGATTGCTCAGTGGTTAAGCATACTTATCACACAATCATTAGATTTCAGCACACATATAACATGTCAGAAACCCTACACAATAATGTAACCCTAGCTCAAAGGAAGGCAGAGATGGGAAGATCAGCTTGCTGGTTTCTAGCGTAGCCAAGAAAATATGAGCCCTAGGTTCAGGAAGAGGCTGACTAGAAATAAAAATTTTAAGAAGAAAATGATAAAGGAGAACCTGATACCTCTTCTGGCCTCCATGTACCCATAGGCACATGTACCAGTATACATATGTACACACACACACACACACACACACACACACACACCAATAAATAAATGAATATCTAAAAGTAATTAAGAAAATTGGTGATTTTAATGATTCAGAAATCCTACTTCTGGGCATGTATCAGAAGTCATCACACCAAGATCTTAAGACACAGTTACATCATTGTAGTATGGTTCACAAGAACCAAGGCACCAAAGGAACTTAAAAGTCCCTTGACATATAGAATCCAATAGAATATTATTCTGCCTTAGAAGAAGGAAATTCTGTCTACATTGCAATATCCATGAACCTTAAGGATATTGTGCTAGGAGAAATGAACCAGTCACAAATTCTAAAAGATAAAAAATATTCTATGAGTCCACTATGTGAGCTACAATAGTCAAACTCTTAAAATACATAAGTAAAAGGACTGGAGAAGTGGCTTGGCAGCTAAGAGTTTTTCCTGCTCTTCCAGAGGATCCAAGTTCATTTTCCAGAACTGACATGGGACAAATCATAGTCAGATGTAAGATCTGGGGATCTGGTGCCCTCTTCTGGCTTCTGGCAGCACTGCATTCACATGCACATACACAGAGAGATAATACACATACACAAATTCATGAATATAAAATAAATAAACATGAAGTAGAATATTGGTGGTAAGAGGCTAGGAGAGTGAATAAAATGGGATATAATCAATGCTATTGTGTTTGTTTTGCAAAATAAAGAAGTTTTAAATATTTTACATACCAACATGTATATAGTTCACACTACTTTGCTGTACATTTAAGAATTGTTAAGATGGAAATTTATATATGTATATGTATATATGGCATGAATACATATAGTTATATATGTATATGTGCATGTGCATGTGCGTGCGTGCGTGTGTGTGTGTGTGTGTGTGTGTGTGTGTGTATTAAGCAAGCTGTGTGGGAAGTAAGAAGAAAATGACAAAGTATACCTGAAGAAGTTGGAAGGAATTTTTATTCAGCTAAAAATCAAAACAGTGAAGGATTGAGTGGAAAGAATCAACAAAACTCAATCAATGTTCAAATCTTTGAAAAGATTACCAAATAATCTCCTGTAATATGAATTATTGCTGCCCTGGAGTTCCAGCCTTCAGACTGCACAGGGTTTGTAAAAAACCCATGGTGTTGGCAAAAACTAGACTTTTCTGTCTGAGGGGTATAGGAAAGAAACGTGTGTGTGTGTGTGTGTGTGTGTGTGTGTGTGTGTGTGCGCGCGCACATATCCAACAGAAAATCCTCCAGGCAATATAAAAGTTACATTTGAGGCTCACATTTGATTTCTTAAGTAAATGATGGGAAGCAGAGTTGTACTGACAACACATATGTAATAAACCTTAGCTTTCTAATTGGTGGGCTGTAATCTCATAGCTGCAGTTTCAGAGAAATAACCAGTAATTATGATCTATTTAGAGAGATAGCTTTATAAAACTAAAGGACTGAGGAGTCTAAGAAAAATAGGGAATTTGTGAATATATCCTATATTTCTAAGGGTAATAACATTTTGTGATTAACAATCATAAAAATGTTGAGTTCTCTTGAACTGGGTTGTTTACATAGAGAGGGAGCTGTGCTGTCAGGGGAAGCAAGTCGGGCTGGGAAGCCCAATCCCCACAGTGTGCAAGCCGGGATGGGGGGCAGAGGCTCATGGAGAGCAGCTCAGCTTACTCAGCACTATCCAGGACACAATCCTACCCTGTGTGTAACTTTAGATGATAAAAAAGGAAACTCGCAACTCTATTCCACCTACACAATTTTAGGACTCAACAAAAATCTGTTGGCTAGACTTTGAGTTTTCAGGTACATGCCCAAATCATAAAACTGAGGTTAGAAATTTGTGCAGAGAGTTATTTGCTGTCGAGATAATTAGCCAGACCTAGGAAAGAGATTGGCACTGTGATAAAGTTGCTTTGTACCTTTAAACTTGGTCCAACAAATCAGATACCTGGCTATATGTCCTTGTGCACTGAACTGGTTTTCCTGGGAAATTTGTATCTTAAAACCCAATTGCAAGGCACCTGGTCTAATCTGAACTTACTTTGAGGCCTTAAATCAGTTAAGAGTATACAGCTATCCTAATGGCTGTGAAAATTTTCCTACGTCAGCATGAGCTATGGTATAAAACAGGTCCTAAGTGTCTCATAGTTCCTGTGGAACAACAGGCCTCATTATGAAAACTATCCTGGTATTATTTCTATTCGTCAAAATTAAACAGCTTAAGAAGTCATCATTTTCCTGACCACCCACAGACATAAATGTGCCCAGTAGATGAAATATATTGATGAGATGAACACATTACAATACACACAGTGGGAGACTCGCCATACCTAATATATGGTAGCAGTAAACACACAGGGACACAACAGAAGCAAAATGCATCCTGGAATCTGTATTCTCATAAGCCTTGCTTGAATGAGGCATACTCATCTGAGAGATAGTCTTCTGGTGGCCTGATGCCTGAACTTCAATTGCCATCTGCTGCACCGCTGACATGTCTATAGAGTAGATAAATTACAACAGTAGCAGTAAAATAGAAATGTGCCCTTGTAAATAAAGTAGAGGCGTAAATAGCCATAAGAATAAATTGCCTTAAAGAAATAAAGTAATTTTCCTTTATTGATTCAAAGAAAGGGAGTAATTTCCTACAAAAGTAAAATTCTAAAGAGTAAGATAAACTATGAATGGTTTCAGATTTTGATGAACTTAGTATTTATTTAAAGTGTGGTTTTTACCACCACCTTCCATTGACCAAAATTTAAATCAATAAATAATATACTGAAATTCTTATAGAAGAATTCCAAACTTAAATCCTACTATATAGAGCCAATCTACATGTTACAAATAATGAAGATAAGACCATGAATACAAGACAACTGATGTCTAAAACGTCAAGAATTTTATACCTAGCTGAATTTTTACTCATTTGTGACATTAAAAAAAGGAATTCTAAAACATATAAAAACTTATGACCTATCTCTTATTTCATCTTTCTGAAAATCCCTCCAAATTAAGATAAATTTTAAGATGTCAAAAAATGAATTATTGTTATAAGGTAACTATCACTTATTGAAAGTTTAGCCTTTGAAAAGATTTTTATTCAATACTTGTGTTACTATTTGTAAGAGTAAGTATAACTTTAATATATTTTAGTGAATCTGCATGATAGTCTATCTTTTATTAAGAGAAAATCTAAGGATCTGAGAAGTTAAACCATTTGCAAAGTATCACAAATAAAACTAAAATTTGATCCTGGTCTTTACCTTTTGGTCTAAAGCCCATGTTGAAATGATTTGCAATGCAGATAATCCTTAAACTTAGCCTGAGCCACAAGTACTGCAGCATATTGCTAGTAAAGAATGCACAACACTAAAACAACCAGTCCTTTCATCTTTCCTGCAGATGACTCTCATTTTCAAAGTTTGTCAACCATCAGCATGACATCATGGATGCTTGAAGTGCTTGATGTACACTGTCGATTTTTAAAAAATGTAGTCTTCAGGAAACTATGCTATCGTGGGACAAAATGCTTGATTTCATACTTCTCTATTTCTTCTACCATGCTCCTTTCTTCCTCTTATTTCTCTGACATAGTTACTGTTCTTCCTTTCTTCAGCTTAGTCTCAATGTGACAAGATAGGATGAGAAACAGTAGAAATCGGAGAAGAATGGTAAAATCTAGATAAAAGGGCAGCAGAAAACTCATTCACCAATTTTATTAAGGGCTCTCTCTCCCCTTTCCTTCTCTCCATTTCCTTCCAATATCCTTTTTCCCTCCCTCTCTCCCTTCCTCTTTCTCACTTCCCTCCCTCTCTGTACCTTTTTTGATTCCTCCTCATTCACACTTGCTTCTATTGGCATCATGTTTCCTGATTTTCAAACATAGCTTCTAACTACCTATTAACACAAAAGAATAACTGAATCCCTGTGAGACCTGGAGGTCAGTGATAGATATTTAAATCATTTGACTCTCATCAAATATTGAAAAACTGTATAACTGTCAATATGCCAACTGTATACATTGGAGAAATTCATCCGCCCACCACTTCAAAATTAGTAGCATCCCTTGCCAAAATTCTGAGGATCTTCCCTTCATCATGGACTCCAGAAGAATGCCAGATCTGTACCATCTGGAGCAATATCATGTTAAGAAGCATGGTTGGTTGGGATGGGGTTGTGTTATAAAAATATGTTTGTTATCAATTCAAAGCCTAGATTCTTTCCTCTGATTCACTCTTTTGCACAAAATTATCCCTGCACCATCAGGGTTTCTGTCTACTTTGGATATTATGACTCAATCAACTCTAATATGATTAAACACGAGTGTGCATTTTTCCCAGAAAAAAAAAAGCATTTGCCATATCAAAGTGTATGTGCAGTTAGATTTATTTCAGACTTCAGTTGCAACAAAGCTAACCAGCATTGTCCATCTCATTAGATTTCTTTCTTCAGATCATTTTGCTACTGTTCTTACTTTTGTAGGTGTTGAAGTATTAATCTTTTTGTACTAAGAAAGTGAAGAGGCATAATAAATTTTCCAAACTCCCCCTTTCTTCTGTTTTAAAATTAGGATATCCTTTTTAAATGTTAATATTAACAATTTTATCATAGCCAGAGATTTAAAAGTCCACCCCAAATCAAAACTATAATTCTTTCCAGTACATTTTGAAGTCTGTAAATTTTTGTACCCTCTCTTGAAGGTTATTAAGCATTATCAAATGAGTCAGAATACACATCTCTTTGAACACCCAGGAAGAAATCACATTGAGTGATTTCTGCATTTGGAGGGGATTGTTTTGGTCACCACATGTTATTGGTAGTGAGCTCCCAGGTGACTAGTTTTGTGGAACACCACTTACGTTAAAAACTGACACTAGGGTCTTTTGAGTGACAGCCCTTAGGGTTGACAATAGCACTGTGGGAATACTCACTGCAATAGAGTGAGCCTTTACAGGGCAATGTGCTAAAACACTTCAATCACAAATTCTACAGGAGGTCAGATGCAGCTTTTATATATCCAACCTAGCCACGAAGTGAATATCAGGTTATTGCAACCATATCTTTACCCAAAGCCAAGTCAATTCACTTGTGTTTTAATAAATATGCTTTTTTATTTTATCAAATAAATTCTACTCTTTGATTCCTTAGAACAAGTTCTGCAATACTTTGTAGGTGAGATTATATATTTGCATAATTACTTCTTTGAAGTTAAATTGCCAAGGCTACAAAATTAATTAAACTGATTTTCATTGAACTCTAACCATTATGTGAAACAATACCTTTCTTCTAACAAAAAATATCCCTTTCCTGGAAATGTACTTACTGGCTTTATTTCCTTTGCTAATTGATCCTGGCCATTTAATTCAATAACTTTTATAAAGTTAAAATTATAAAAATTTAATTGACTTTTGCTTAGCTTCCAATTATATCTAATTTGTTTCCATTCAGTCTCATTAAATCCAATTACAGTTGGGCTAATAGTAATTACTCCCAATAGTTCGTTTATTTTAAAATAAGGACCCTGTCCTTTCAAGTAATTTTTCATCAGAGTTAGGTAGGGTCCTCTTAATTATATTAGTACAAATGGCTTCCTACATGCATCAATAAGCTTGGAGTTAAAATTAAGACAATACTATGTAACACAGCAAAGTTAGCGAGACTCTAGTTACAGTTCAATAGCTGTGTGGGTAGCTTCCCAGAACTCATCATTAATATCAATTGTAATTCGTAGACAATTACTTATTTTCAAATTTTATTACCCTAGATATGGAAACCCATATAAATAAACAGTTTGAAAAATGGGAGGGCGATGAGGAATGTTCATAGCAGTGTCTAGAAAATGTGATATTTTCTCCAAAAACCATGGTTCTTTCAGGTTAGAGAGCTGGCTCAGCAGTTGAGTAAACAGTGCTCATGTGGAGGACCCATTTTCAGTTCCCATGGTCTACGACAGGAAATACACAATTTAACTCCAGATCTGGAGAATCTACCGCCCTCTTCTGGTCTCCACAGGCACCTACATTCACATACCCTTCCCTCCAACACAGACACACACACACACACACACACACACACACACACACAAAAAAAAAAAAAAAAAAAAAAAACTAAAAATATAAACAAACTGCTTTCCTGGAGCAAATTCACTTTTGTGTGTGTGTTGCTTTTTAGATATTTATTTCCATTTTGATAAATCATTATAAAGTTTCAAATTATTAGTAACTATCTACTTTAGCAACCAAAATCACGTATATAATCAGAGGCAGAGCCAGGAGGCAGAAGCAGTTAATCCCAGCACTCAGGAGGCAGAAGCAAGCAGATCGCTGTGAGTTCAAGGCCAGCCTGGTCTACAAAGAAAGTTCCAGGACAGCCAGAGCTGTTATACAAAGAAATCCTGTCTCAATAAATAAATAAATAAATAGATAGATAGATAGATAGATAGATAAATAAAATGATGATGATGATGATCTGATGATGATGACAATGACGGCCAGGGTGGAGCAAAATTAGATAAGTGGGAGAGGGAAAAAGAGAAAATCTGAGCTTTTTTGTGACACTATTTCTTTTTTTATTATTATTATGTGTTTTAATTTTATACATCAGCCATGAGTTCCCCTGTCCTCCCCCCTCCCACCCCCCCCCCCACCTTCTCCCCAGCCCCTCCCCTCCATTCCCATCTCCTCCAGGGCCAAGACTCCCCTGGGGATTCATTTAAACCTGGTGGATTCAGTACAGGCAGGTCCAGTCCCCTCCTTCCAGGCTGAGCATGTGTCCCTGTGTAAGCCCCAAGGTTCCAAAAAGCCAGCTCATGCACTAAGGACAGGTCCTGGTCCCACAGCCTGGATGCCTCCCAAACAGATCAAGCTATTCAGTTGTCTCACTTATCCAGAGGGCCTGATCTAGCTGGGGGCTCCACAGCCGTTGGTTCATAATTCATGTGCTTTCTTTCGATTAGCTATTTGTCCCTGTGCTTTTTGCAATCTTGGATTCAACAATTCACGCTCTTACAGTCCCTCCTCTTTCTTGACAGTTGGACACCTGGAGCTCCACCTGGAGCCTGGCTGAGGATCTCTGCATCCACTTCCATCAGTTATTGGATGAGAGTTCCAAGACGACTGTTAGGGTGTTTAGTCATCTGATCACCAGACTAGGTCAGATCAGGCTTTCTCTCGACCATTGCCAGCAATCTACAGAGGATATATCATTGTGGATTTCTGGGGACCTTTCGAGCACTCTGCCTATTCCTGTTCTCATGTGGTTCATTTATCATGGTCTGTTATTCCTTGTTCTCCCTTTCTGTTCTTGATCCAGCTGGGATCTCCTGCTCCCCTAAGCTTTCTTTCCCTCAAATCTTGCCCTTCATTATTCCCACTGCCGTCCAGGTTGTTCATGTAGGTCTCATCCATTTCTCTGTCATTGGGTGATCCCTGGGTCTTTCTTAGGGTTCCTATGACACTATTTCTAAGGAGATATAAGCCAGAGCCTATTTATCCCAGATGGGAAGCCAGTGACAGACCAAAGTAACAATACTATTGAAATACAACTTGATGAATCAGTGCATTTATTGGGGTTATGTATGGTAGCAACAATAACTCAAAGGTAGCTGTATTACCAAAAACCCATTCTAGTATGGATGACAACTCACAAAAGCTAGGACCCTGGAGCTGACTGTATGACTTACAAACAGTTCTACAAGTCTGAGACTCCTTTACTCAGTACCCCTTACTGTTTTTATATAACTTGAGGAGGAAGGAGACTTGTAAATTTGGTAAGTTTCAGAAACTCCCCAAGACTTCTGAGTTGTTTACTTCCTAAATCATAAGGAGCATTAAACATCTAGAAATAACTATTGAAAACAAATGGGGCATGGGTGAATCATGTTCTGGCTCTGTACTGATTTCCTATCCTGATATTAGAAACTATGGGAAAGAACAAAGTACATTTTCCAAGACAAATACAACTTTAATCAATGATTATTAAAATAAAACATAGAGAGGGTAGTGATGAAAGTGGATATCCTTCTCTTGTTCCTGATCTCAGTAAGAATGCTTTGAGGGTTCCTCCATTTAACAGGATGATGGCTATTGGTTTCTCATATATAGCCTTTATTATATTGAGATTATATTCCCTCCAGGCCTAATGTCTCCAGGGTTTTCATCATACAGGGACATTAGATTTTGTAAAATGCCTCTTCTAGATCAACTAAGATGCTCATAAGATATCCAACCTAAAGTCCATTTATGTGGGGAATTGCATTTATTGATTTACATATAGTGAACCATCCCCACATTCCTGGAATGAAGTCACCTTGATCAGGACGATTCTTTTGGATGTGTTCTTTAATTCAGTTTGTAAGTATTTATTGAAAACCTTTACCTTGTGTTCATGAGGGAGTTTGTCCTATAATTTTCTTGTTGTTGATCTCGGATTTTTATCTAGTTTGGGAATCAGAGTAATGCTTGCTTGTAAAAAGTTTAGAAATGTCTTTTCCTTTTCTAGTTTATGGAATAATTAAAAAATCACTGTTAGTTCTTTGATAGTCTGGTAATTCTTTGCTGAATCAATATGAACTTGGGCTTTACTTAGTTGGGACATTTTTAATTTCTGCTTCTATATCATTGCTTGTTTTAGATCAGTTTAAGCTATTATTAAATAATCATACATGTAACTTTGATTGTTAATGTGGATAGTCCTTGTTAATCTAAAACTTTACATGGCTTAAAAGGGGAAATAAATATTTAAATATTTACCCATCATTTTAGTTTTTCAGTTTAGTGGAATATAAATTTTTAAAGTATGTTCTCATGAATCTCTGAGAATCTCTGAATTTCCATGATATCAGTGGTAATAGCTCCCTTTGCATCTCAAATGGTATTTACTTGGGTCTATTCTCTCTGTCTTTTGGTTAATTTTGGAAAGGTTTATCAATCTTGTTTAACTTTTCAAAGAATAAAATATTTTTCATCAATTCCTTGTATCTTTTGCATTTCTATTTCATTAATTTATGCATGGATCCTCATTATTTATCTCTACCTACTGCTTTAGGGATTGCATGTGGGATAACTGTTCTACAAGAAGCTATAAGTTGCTAAATAACAAGTCCAGTGCCCAGGTATAAGAAACTTCCTCTTGAATTGTTTGTGGAACAAGTTTTAGAGACACGCCCCCCCCAAAAAAATGTTATAGCCATTGCTCTTCATTGCTTACCCAAACTTGATGGTAAGACCCCATTGTTGAAGCTACCACACATGTTGATGACAGGACTGGAAGAATAAAATTCATTCTAACCTGTGAAATCCCTCCCTGCTGCCTAACTCTCATACTAAAACAAAGCTTAGAATGTTGGTAGAGAAAAGTCTCTGTTAATGGTCTCACCCAGATGTGAATGCTGAAAGTTACAATAAGGACTAGCAAGATATGCCGTGGGTACCAAAATAACATGAATGCTATATTAGTAACCAACGACTTTCTAGCTTGATTTTAGGCATGCTACATGGGAAGAAATCCATGCCTGGCACTGCAAATATGACCAAGAATCCATAACCAGACAGCTCATAGGCCCAAAGGGAGAGCCTACTACTAATGTGCTAAATGGAATAGGATCAAATTGTCTTCTAAATAAGTATGTCTACACTCATAGATTAGGGCAGTTCTCAATCCTTAACAAGTTTCTTTTTGCAGGGTCAGTGATCAGTACAGACATTCATATTAGTCAAAGTACATATAGAGAATAAGTGGAGTACTTTGGAATACTCAGTCAGGGATGGGACATCTGTACCACATCCTTCCCACATGGTCTCAGGGAACTTTGTGGAAGAGGGGATTGAAGGAGTTTAAGAACCAGAGTTTAAGGAGAACTAGAGCAGAACACCATCCCCTGGTTATGACAAGATCACTGTATTCATGAACTCAGAACAACTCGACATGCCTGCATCAGACCACACAAGATCAAGCCAGTCATCATTCCAGCATGGACAGGGAAGGGACACTTGAGTACACTCCCTAGATGAGGAGTTATTAACAACTGATGGCAGCTAAGGAAGGGAGAATGGGCTTGCTTTGGGGGGTGTGGTCCCTGTTTAGTTGCCAATGATCCAGTAGATGGTTGTGCATCCACATGTTATGGGTCATATTATTAGACCCTAGCCAACAACTTCAGAACTGGATCTCTAGATTTTATGGTAAGAATGAGTCTATTGGAGCTAATCTCAGTGTTAGTGTTTTTATGCTGCATTGCAAGCAGTCTATCTAAACATGAATCATAATGGCCTTAATAAATAATTAAATCTAGTATTTGGCAGCTGGAGGCCATTAAACTCTGCTCAACATTTCTGAAGCTAACTCTACTGGTGTATCAAGTTAAAATGCTATGAGATGTAAGGCCTATCTGCAGCCATCACTGTTCTGTTATCGCAGAAAAGTTAAGGCACGGACTAAAAACTTAATCGTGTAAAATTGCCCTGCTTTTCCTCCCAATGTGTACTAAAATATTAATTGTTCTATTCATGGAAATTCTCTACTTTCAAATATTAAAGCACTTTCCCATAACTGCGGTTCCTAGGATTACAACATTCAGATATGTGCAGATATTAATTACATTTTCATTTAACTAAGCATCATGAGTAATCGCAGCCTTTCCATCCATTGCAACTCTTTTCCAACATGTTTGCCTTTTGATCATGTTGGCTCCAATACACTCATTAAAAAAATTTCAAGGAAAAAAAACCATATAATATAGCATTAACATATAGGATATCCATAAATAATCAAAAGCTTTAAAAGTCAGTCTAGTCATCTCTGTTACTACAATAAAAAAGACATCCAGTTTAGCATCACCACATTAATAAAAATCATAGTTCTTAACCAGCTATTGACCTTTGAAGTTATGTTGTTTTCAACCAAGATATAAGCTTATTCAGGAATAGAAACAATATTCCTATGGGCATCTCTGCTAAACTCTATCTAACCTCACTGTGGGAAAAAAAAAAAAAACAGAAAGAAGTGGTGGCATTGAGATGATAGCACTCTCAATATGATGTTTGGATCTCTAGGAGGCAAGAGAACACAGTTACTGCCCTCTGCAGGTCTCACTCACATATTTTGATCATCCAAGCAGACCTATAATGAAGCAAAACGAAAGTACTAGCAAAGAGTTTCTTTGCACATATTTTTCTTAGTTTCACACAGAGATACACCTAATCACACTGCTGCAGACTGTGCTGCTTGCTCTAGGATTTCACATTCTCATGCCATCGGTTGGTTATAAAAGCAATAGAAAACCACCACCAAAGCTCCAATTGCCACACAAATGACAGCATGGTACCTATGGCTACCAGGACAGTATCATCACTCTGGGCATCAAAGGCTGTACGTGAGTCTCCCGACTTCTTTGTAGGCTCCAAGTTGATTACCACCTGACTCCAGGCACAACAAAAGAAAGAAAAATCTATAGACTCACTATTAGCCCAGGATATGGCCTCTCATGAAAAGTTCTGCATGAACAGGAATAAAATGAGCCCCCAAATGCTCTCCTTTGGCCATTTAAATTACAAGTATATAGAAATAAGGCAGTTGACAATTGAAATATCTGATAGAGGGAGGTTACCAAGAATAACGAGTCAACCACAGTTAAGGCAAGGAGGCAGCATAACTTCTGTCTTCTACCCAGCCTGGTAACTGAACAAAAAAATTTAGGGATGCTGTGAATAAAATGTTGTTGTCTAAACAGTAAAGCATCAAATCTTACTATTAATAATGAATGTGTAAGAAGACAAAAAAAAAAAAAAAAACTACAACAAAACTACTATTCATTCAGCACACCTTAATCTTAAACAGTTTGAGTGTTGGAGACCAAAGTGGAGCTTTCCATCTTCTCCAGCTGTAACGCTCTGTGCAAAGCATATTCTCTCTGCAATGGAGGTGTATCACTCTACCACGTACCAGTCTCCAGCATCTTTGCACGCAGCTTCTGTGCCTCCATTATTGTGGGCACCTCTAAGATTTCCCTTACTGTGAAGGTTTTTGCTGATATTACTTCTTTTTTTTTGAAGGAAAGCAGAGGTATGTAGCTCAAGCTGCCCTCAAGGTCATAACCTGTGTTGGCTTCCTAAACACGGAGATTATAGGTATGCACCACCAAATCTGGCTTCAGTTGCATTTTTAAATACTATTTCTCCAAGTGTAGTTCAAGAAAGTGCATGTTCTCCTGTTGTAGCAGAGTCTGTCGAAGAGATCACCTATGATCCCGATTTCGAAAAGCTGAAATAATTTCTGGATCTGATGGTTGAATGAATTGAAGTATTTTTCGATAAAAAGTGACTTTTTACATTTTCCTGTTAATATTCAAAAATGAATGTAGGGAACTCTAGTATTCAATACCAATAGTTTTTCAAAGTTAAATTACATGAACTGATCACTGTAAAACAGGAGTGTTGGTTTGGTTTGGTTTGTTTTGTTTTGTTGTTTTTTTTAAAGATAAACAAAGACAAATCACCAGGAGCCTTTGTCAGAAGTGGCATAGATATTCACTGATTGTGATACACACCTGCTAATTACTAATTGATATGTATTTGGAAAATACACAGAAAAGCTTTCTAATTCAAACACATGAACTATGAACTCTTTTTGTTGGGGTAAATGATTCTTATAGTAAATCCTTGACTAATCACTTTAGAACGTGCCTAATAAGCCAATGGTTGCAGTAAAAATGTAATATTAAAAATCTCAGCTAAACCCAGAAAAATAAGACAAGAAAAGAGGGTAGAATAACAACAAATAGGAGGAGAGAAAATAACAAGCAAGGGAGTGGACTTGGAGACTACTCTATTGATGATTGCATTAAACCTACCGTAGATAAGTGTTTCCTTTTAAAACAGACTATGGGCTGGAGAGATGGCTCAGAAGTTAAGAGCACTGGCTGTTCTTCCAGAGGTCCTGAGTTCAATTCCCAGCAACCACATGGTGGCTCACAACCATCTGTAATGAGATCTGGCGCCCTCTTCTGGCCTGCAGGTGAACACTGTATACAGAGTAAATAAACAAATCTCTTTTTAAAAGATTATGAAAGTAGATAAATGATGGTTGAATCTATAAACTCCTGCCTATAAGAACCTGAGTTTAAATATAAAGAAGAAAAGATAGGGTAAAAGCAAAAGAATGAAAATATATGTACAATATAACACTGGTAGTTTGAACATAATTGGGCCCCATAATCTCAATGGGAATGGCAATCTTAGGAGGTGTGGCTTTGTTGGAGTGGAAAGTGTGTCACTGTGTGGGTGGGCTTTGAGGTTTCCCATGCTCAGGATACCACCCAGTGTCTCAGTCAACCTCCTATTGCCTACAAAACTGTAGGACTCTCAGCTCCAGTACCACATCTGCCTGCACGCTGCCATGCTCCGCATCACGATGCTAATGGGCTGAATCTCTGAAACTGTAAGCAAGCCCCTTCAATTAAATGTTTTCATTTATATGGTAGCCATGGTCATGCTGTCTCTTCACAGCAATAGAAACATCAACTAAGACAAACACTAATAATAAAAGTCTGATGTGATATTTTTAATATCAGATAAAATAGACTTTAGAAAATATTGTTAGTCATTAAAATAATACTTTATAATAAAAAAGAGACAATTCATCAGAAATACATAAATAGATGTGCGTAAAATTTTAAATTGCACCAGCAAGATGGCTCAGCAGGTAATGGTACCTGTCAACAAGCCTGACAATCCCGGTTCATTCCCCAAGACCCACGTGTTGAAAGAAGAGAACGGACTCCAAAAGCTGTCCTCTGGCCTCCATATCTGTGCCCTGGCATGCACATGTCCATACACATAAGCACATACACACACACCCTAATAAATAAATACAATTTTCTAGAGTATAGATTTAGCGTCAAAATACATGAAGTGAAAACCAATAGGAAAGACAGGACGAACAGACATAGATTTCCACAGACTGGTTTAGAAAATCGGTAGAAGTTGGCTGAAAACCAGAACTGAAGTCTCGGCACTACCAAACACCCTGATAAAGTGATACCAAGCTTTTTTCACTGTCACTGTTAAAATTTCTAAGATAGGCCATATACTATCAATTAAACTTCTGTTAATTTCAAAGTATTGGCATTCTGTACTATCTCTGACTGAGTTGGAAAATTAAAAACATTAAAAACTGTTAAATTTGTTAAACAGTTGTAAATTGAGAGATACTGGTTTTTTTTGTTTTTTTTTTTTTTTTTTTTTTTTTTTTTAGGTTTTTCAAGACAGGGTTTCTCTGTGTAGCTTTGCGCCTTTCCTGGATCTCACTCTATAGACCAGGCTGGCCTCGAACTCACAGAGATCTACCTGCCTCTGCCTCCCAAGTGCTGGGATTAAAGGCGTGCGCCCCGCCTCTGCCACCACCCGGCAAGAGATACATTTCTAAGCAGCCCATGAGGCTGAGAAAAAAAAAATTATGAACCAAAGGCTGTGGAGCCCCCAGCTGGATCAGGCCCTCTAGATAAGTGAGACAATTGAATAGCTTGAACTGTTTGGGAGGCATCCAGGCTGTGGGACCAGACTGTCCTTAGTGCATGAGCTGGCTGTTTGGAACCTTGGGCTTACACAGGGACACTTCGCTCAGCCTGGAAGGAGGGGACTGGACCTGCCTGTACTGATCTACCAGGTTTAAATGAATCCCCAGGGGAGTCTTGGCCCTGTAGGAAATGGGAATGGAGGGGAGGGGATGGGGGAAAGGTGGGGGTGGTGCAGGAGGGGGAGGACAGGGGAACCCATGGCTGATGTGTAATTTTTAAAATTTAAATTAAAAAAAATTAAAGAAATCTAGAAAATATTTTCACTTGATAGTGAAATCAAAACACAACAAAATCCATGGAATTTAGCAAAGCAGTGCTTAATGTGCATAGTTGTAAACATCTGTGTTTTGAAGAAGAAAAGATCTAAGAGAAATTATCGGATATACCACTTTTAAACAGAAAAAAAAAAGTGAACAAATTAAACCCAAAGTAAATATAAAGAAGTAATAAAGATAGGAAACGAATGGCCTAGACAACAAAACCAGAAAAATCTATGAAACAAAAGGCTATTTTTTTCAAAAGATCAATAAATAATTGGCAAGAAACTAGTCAAGGAAATATAAGAGGAATAAGGCACCAATTATCAAATCAATAATAACGAAAAGGGCATTGAGGGTACTATTAACTTTAATGAATGAGTAAGGAGTGCTAGGGAAACTCTGTGTCAATGAATTCAACACCTTAGATGACATAGAGAAATACCCTGAAAGACACACAAATAAAAGATGAGCAAAATACTGAAACAGACCATACAGCAAGTGAGATATCCCAATGCCTGAAAGCTACCTGAAAAGATGCTGTACATGGCTAATTACCACAGAAATTTGTATATAGCACATACTGAGAATTTACTTCATGTCTGTTATAATAATTTAAAAAGCAAAAATACCAAATGTTGGTGATGGTTAGAGCAACTGGAAATCTCAAATTTTGCTAGTGGCACTAAAAAAAATAAAAAATAAATTAAAAAATAGAATAAGTTGGGGATTTAGCTCAGTGGTAGAGCACTTGCCTAGCAAGCACAAGGCCCTGGGTTCGATCCTCAGATCGGGCAAAAAAATAAAAATAAAAAATAAAATAAAATAAAAACAGTAAAACTTCTTTGGAAAATAATCTCATGGTTTCTCACAAAATTATTTCACTCCTTAGATATTTGACTAAGAAAATGAAAACATGTCTACACAAATGTCTGAGGATGTCTAGGTCAGCTGCATTTATAATAGCTAGCAATTGAAAACAATCCAAATGACTACCACCCAGGGACTCTGGTGTGTCTGCCATTCATCATTAACAGGGAGAATAGAGTGGGTGAAGGAAGAAAAATGAACTCAAACTACTAAAGCAAATCACAGGATGATTGAACTTAAAAAGCCATATTGTGAGTTGTTACGGCCTGAACATTTGTCACCCCTTCCCATCCCAGAGGCATATGTTGAAACCCTAATCCCCAAGGTGATGATATGAAGAATCATTAAGAAGTGACTAGTTCCCAGATCAGTATGAGATTGATTCCTCCATGTCCTATGAATGGGGTGTCTTCAGCAATAGGGTCTTACTATCAAGTTCTACAGGGTGAACAAGAACAATGGCCGTATTCTGCAATGTTTGTGACCAACAACTAGAAAAGAAGTAAGCTGTACTTGACACTGAGCTTGTTACTTGGTAGCCTATGGAATCTAGCAGAGGCATACCCTATCATGGTCTAGTTTGCTTTCTGCTGCTGTGATAAACACCATGACCAAAAGCAACTTGTAGAGAAAAGAGTTCATTTTTCGGCTCACACTTCAGGTTAAAATCCATCATTAAGGGAAGTCAGAGCGAGAAGTCAAGGCAGGAACCTGAAAACAGAAATCATGGAGTAATGCTGTTTATTGGCTCATGTTCAGCTAGCTTTCTAATTAGCCCAGAACCATCTGCCTAGGAATGGTACCACCCACAGTGGACTGGGTCTTCCCACATCATCATCAATCAAGTCAGTCTATCACTGGCATGGCCACAAGACAACTCTTTAGTCGAGGTGCCCTTATCCTAAGTGATAAACTGGCAATAATATATATATATTAGGAAGATTCTGCAGTAGTAGGTTCCTGTATGGCATTTTCAAAGGTCTTTAGTATTTGTTACCTCTTTTTCCCTGCCCTTCCATCCTCCCACTCCACTTAATCCTTCCTGTTCCATTATTCTTGTTCCTCCCCAAATCCCTGTGGTACATAGAAACTCAGAGTAGTTGTGATTGTATGCCCAAGAACTAACATGCTCAACACAGCTGAACTCCCAGCATGGCTAGGGAGGGCCTCATGAAATCCTATCCCTAGCTGAGGAGCTATTGGCAATTGATAATCAATAAGCAAATTCTGGGGAAAGGAGAATCAGTTTTCTTTAGGGATACAGCCCTTGAGAGACTACCTATACTCCAACAGATAGTACTACTGCCATCTATATACAGATCAATGTTTTTAAAAAAAATACATGAAGTCGGTGTGGTAGTGATAAGAGGAATAAGAGATGAACTGGGGATTAGGGAATATGGTGGGTTTGATCAAAGCATATTATATACATGTATGAAACCCTCAAACAATAAAAAATAATTTAAAAAAGAAGTGGGTAGTTCTTAAGATCCCTTGCCCTAATGGATAGTATAGATGTCCTTTAAGGTACAAGAAAGGGTTTGTTCTGTAATCCAGTATTTGAGAGGCTGAAGCAGGAGAATTGCCATGATTTTGAGGCCAGCACGGGCTATCTAATACGTGTGGGCCATAGAGTGAGACCTTATCTCAAAACAAGCAAAATTACCAGAAAAGGCACTTCTCTCCCACATACCATTTTAAGTTAAGATCATAGCAGTCTATAAGCTGGGAAGAGGGCCCTAACCACTCACTGAACCTGTCAGTGCCTAGATCTTGGAACTTGTAGACTCTAGAATTGTGAGAAATTAAATTTCTATTGTTTACAAGCCAGCTAGTTTATGACATTGTGCTTTATTAACCCATGGACTGAATAAAGACGGAACACAAGAAACCAAACACATTACTGTCAAGCAACACGAGTCAAAATTGGTGCCAATTCATTCTTCAATATCAGTTTCAAAGTATAAGCACATTGAATCCTCCACCAGTGGAGGAAATACTTGAGAGAACATTCCAGGTTAATAAAATGGTGAGTATTCTAAAGAGAAAAGGAAATTGAAAACACAGAGGTAATACTATTGTCCAAGAGTACCTGCCTTTGGGTGTTTAAAGTGTGGGGGTTTGAATAAGAATGGCCACCACAGGCTCATATTTGAGTGCTTACTCTCCAGTTGGGAAAACTGTTTGAGAAGGGTTAGGAGATGTGACCTTGTTCAAGGAGGTCTATCACTGGGGAGAGGGGCTTTGGGGTTTCAGAATTCCAGGCCACTTTCTGTTTCTCTGTTTGCCTTGTGCTTGTGGATTAGATAGAAGACCTCAGCTACTGCTCCTGAGCCTTGCCTGTCTACTTGCTCCCATGGCCCCCTCCCCAACGGTCATGAACTATAACTCTCTAGGACTGCAAGCTTCAAACTAAATGCTTTCTTGTATAAGTTGCCTTGGTCATGGTGTTTTGTCACAGCAATTAAAAAAAGCAACTAAGACATAATGTAATATGGAGAACACACCATGAGCACAGGCAAGGAGAGCCCTTTGCATATTTTAGCATGTGAAACAAGCATGGTTCCCTGCATAGATTCTCAAGAGGGTCAGAAAGCAAATTGCCCCACAGATATTAGCTTCGTGCTTTTCTTCCTGAGTTAACCTATGCATATTCTCAAAAGAGGAGCTTTAGGTAAGCAGATGGATGGAATTAGGTTGTGTTTTGTTTTTTGTTTTTCTTTTCTTTCCTTTCCTTTTTTTTTAATTAACCCTGGAAATAGGAATGAGTCTTAGAAAAATGAGAAAGAGACATGGAGAAAATTCAAAGGTGGATTACCTAAGAGATCAATATTTATGGGTGTTGAAGTTAATCCCACTGGAATACTCCATAAAGAGTTGGATAAACTAGACTTGATCATTTTCCAACTTGGAGATGTATCTATCCAACATTGGCCAAAGATCCAGCTGGGCAGCAATTCGCAACCTTGGCTGTTCATTAGAGTCATCTGGGAAGCTTTTAAAAACCTAATCCAGGCTGCAAAGCAAGCCAATTAAATCAGAATATCTGCAGGTGGGATCCAGAATGATGTATCGTTCAATCATACCTTGGAGGTTTCAATGTTTCATCATTCTTGAGAAGCTGTCTGAAAGAGTAACGTTCTTACATTTTGAATGCAAGTATATATGAGTACCAGGAAGGGCCCACCAGGGTTTACACACGAGAGCATCAGGAAGCCCTGAGATAAGTGGGGAGAGAGTACCTGTGAGCTAGAGCTTCCTCTAAACGTGTATATAGAGGGGCATGAGAGAAGTGTAACATACTATCTACACTTGGGGATGTATATGTAATTTCATTCTAAGTATAACAGAAGTTTAATTGAGAAAAGTTACTAAGGAAGGTAAATCTGAGCAACCTAGAACCTCAGTCTGTCCTTTCTTGTCCCTGATGATCTTGGAACTGGCATTATGTAGATGTTGCTTCATAATCTTTAAAAAGAGAAGAAAAAAAAAAATTACCCAAGGTTACTTTAAATTTCAGTGTATCTACTAAGGAAAATTTACCGTTGCCCTTAATTATCACCTCAATTAATGAGGTCTTTTCAGAATCCTGGCAGGATGTCAAAGAGTTTAGCAAAATATGTGCATATCACTGTCATAGATTTTAAATTTTCTCTCCACTAAGATTCCAGTAACTTCATAATCTGTACCAACTTTCGTGTTTTCTTTTTTTTTCCACAAATTGGTCTGAGGCCACCTGAATGTAGAGCTGAGCCCTGAACAGCTTTCCTGCCCTCTGTAATGTATGGACATTCCCTGCTTGACGCAAATCATTAAACTGACAAGGACTGAAAGCAGCTTTCCTAAAACATACAGAAAACTAATGGGGATGGCAGACAGGAAGCTGGCCTCGTGGTGCACACCCGTATCCACAGCTACTTCCTAGGGGAAGGAAGGAAGATCATGAGTTCAAAGCCAGCCTGGGTTACATGAACTTACGGATTGAGTTCACAATAAACCTGGGGATATAGCTCGGCAGTAGAGTGTTGGCCTAGCGTGGGCAAAGCCCTGAGTTCGAGCCCTAAAACTACAAAATAAAAGCTTACTGAGTATTCTTCTTTCATTATTTACTCAATTCCACACTCCATTCAACCTACCTACTGAGCAGTGTTAAATACTAGGCATCAAAATGATGCTTACTACAGAGGCAGATTGTTCACTGAAAAAAGTTGTGAAAAAGACATGTCATTAAAATTATCACATCCGATATTTTGAATATTCTTTGATTTAAATGAAAAGAAAACTACATGTTGCCATGATGTGTGAGGAGAACACTTGAAACAAAATAATTATATTGGTTGTAATTACTTCAAGATTTCAAGTTCTATGAGGGTTGTAGTTCTCAGCAAGATAAAAGAAAAGAAGGGTGAGCTTATTTGTATTCTGGTGATCTAAGAATACCAACTACTGACGAACAGCTATAGGGAAGACTCATTTAAGCTTAAACCTGTATACCCTCTATTTTTAAACAAAATTACAGTTCTCTTTTATGTTTATTTACTTTTAAGGAGAAACAAATGTCATTTCTTCCATTGTTATTATTGTTGCTTTATGTCTTTCTTATTTTTCTTTTTTTTCTTTTTTTGTTTGTTTTTGTTTTTTGTTTTAATCTCCCAGACAAGAAAGCAAGCACTGGAAAATGTTGAGTATTGGGAGACTGCACCATGGCTCTATGATGACCATAAACTTTGGAACAGATGCTTGTCAAAGGAAATTGTATTTGTTCGTTGGGCCATAGAATATGTGTTTAATAAGTAATTGAATTTTCTCACTTAAGCTGTAAATCAATTTGTCAGCTTCCTTGTGACTCATTCTATAAACAAACTTACTTTGTGCTAATTAATTTAGCCGGTTTTTTCACTTATGAAACCTTTTGTGAAAATTTATTCCAATAGACCTACTTACAATAAAGGTTACCTTTAGCAGATCATGATTCAGTCAAAATACACAGCTTTCTTTCATTTATAAAGAGAGATCGAGAGCTTAACTCTTGTAATAGGGTTCATCTTTACTATTACAGTATTTTTAAGAAGCAGAATTAGGTATCAAAACAAAACCACCAACTTCATGTGATTTTTTATTATCAATATTTTAATCTCGAAATCTCCTAAGTACTATCAGATTTTCTATCTCATCTGACTTTCATAATCGTGTTGTGAGTGAAGAATTAGCATTCTAAGCTTATCAATGCAGAAACTGAGACATAGTCAATAACGTACTGAATGTTGCTCAGCTTGCAAGTTAAGGATGACCAAGCAAGTCTTCCCTGTTTAGAACCTCAGTCTGAAACTTGGGATTCTCAGGACTCAGTGCCCCTGATGTTGTCCGACCCCCCAACCCCCCATATCCATCTCCAACCACAGCTCTTACTTTTCAGCCCCTTTACCCAATTCCCACCTCAGAGCACCAAACGAAACAGAAGCTAACTGTATAAACATTACCAACCATTCCTCACGCTCTGGCTCATATACACTCAGCAGGAATTTATTAATTATCTGTATCCAGTTCATTTCTAGGCACACTGGCCACAAAAGAGATAAGATCCCCCTGACTCTGCCAAACTCAGAGTTGATCCTAGTTGTCTATGGTTGGAGAGAGTTCATTTCTGTCTCTAGAGCAAATCCCTCAAGTCCTTTCTGAAGTACATATAGCTGAAATAAAAGCCTAAACTGAAATCATGATCATATATCAACTTCTCTTGCACACTTATACTAATCATGGTGAATGTTTGTCTCATATTTGGTTTGGGTTATAGTCTAGATCGGAGGTAGTTTTGGACTTTGCTACTTTTCTTTAATACTGCTCTGATTTAAATCCCATCATCCATGATGTCATATCCTTGAAAAGTCAACCCAGAAAACTGATTCACACTAGAATTAAAAATAGTTATCCCAAACTGGGCTTGATGGTGCATGCCTATAATTTTGGCAATTGGGAAGCTGAGGCAGGGGTATTATGCATTTGCAACCAGCCTGTACCATATAGCGAGACCCTGTCTCTAAAAACAAATAAGAATACCAATATTTTCCTTCTAGTCTTAATGATCCCTGAAACAGAAGTATGACCAGTCTGTCATAGTCAGGGGCCCTTCCTTGGGCCCAGAACCTTGATCCTGGAGTAAGCAGACAAGAAGACTACCCAAGTTTTGCTCACTGCAGACCCCAAGATGATTTCCTCTTCAGAACATCTTTGCTCCATGATTGTTCTTAATCTCTGTTCACAGTTAGGTCTTAGGAAGTACACATGTCCAGAAATGATAGTCTTGGCTCAGTTTAAGCCAGACTATAGAAGGATTTCTGTTGGTTAGATAAAGGCCAGCATTCCTCAGAACATATGGTTTGACATATACTTGTGATTGAATATCAAAGCCATGCTGGCCTCCAGGCTCCTTCAGCCTCTGTTCCCAAGTACTCATTGCACATCTCAAAGCCCCCATGCTAGTCACCAGGCCCTTGTCACCTCCCCCATTCCTCCTGCACTGTGCAACCAGACCATTGCAGAACCTCACTATCTTTACAACAGCAAGGATATGTACCCCACACCCCATGCCTGCTAGTCTCCCTGCTCTTTCAGATAGCCCTGGCCATGACCAGTCTACTGCCTTTTCTCTCTGCTCTGGACACTTCCAGATGCCTCTGGATGATTTCCCTCTTTTATCCACACGAAAACCTTCGTCCAGCCATGAAGCACTATTTCAGTCTTTTCTTTACTGCATCCCTCACATGCAAGTTTGTCTGTTTCTAGGTGATTCTTTGAGTCTTGTAGACATTACTAATGCCAGTCTTTCTAAAAATATCCTCCCCTCTTTGGGGTTGTCTTCAAATGGCTCCAACCAAAGAATACTAAGGAACTCACTAGGATAACTCACTGGTCCCCACTGTCACTCACTTTCCATTATTAAGAAAACTTCAACTTCTACAAAATATGGAGTTAGATCTCTGTTAACTACTATTAAACACTCATATCACTTTTTTATTTTAATCAAGTGTGAAAGTATGATACATACAGTACTATGCATGCCACACTTAACAACAATAGCAAATGACTATGTTTATGTACAAACTACACTACACTTTTCATTGGTGAGAGTTCCTGAACTTACTTAAATAAGTTTGTAGCAGGCAGCAGTCTGACACATCTCAGCTTCATCATATTTCTTTTTTTTTAAATCTCACTCATGAACCATCACACTCAAGTTGATAGCCTCTTTTTCTTTGGTTATCATTGCTATATACATATGTGTGTATATGTCTGCGTGTGCCCATTCTTGTTGTTTGTATGTGTGTGGTTTCAGAGCTTACCACTTTGTATTGGCTATCCAATACAGGAGTTCATTCCTGGGCAAGGCTAATTCTCCCTCTCCTGGCAGCCATTGGTTGTTCATAGCTGTTGTCTGAGGGTGGGACCCTCTGAAATTTTCCCTCTTCTGCATTAGCATATCTATTGACATTACCATTACTCTGGTCTTGTATGTGAGCCATTTCTAGGAGAGGCTGTTTCACAGGAGATTCTCAGTATTCTGGCTCTTACAATCTGCCCCCTCTTCTTCTATGAGCCATAGATACAGAAACTGTGATGTAGACAGGAGCTGTGCTCCCCCTCTATCTCTGCATTGTGTCCATTTGGAGTTTTCGGTGATGGTCTCCATTTGCTATAAAGAAACACTTTGATGGGGAATGGTAACTGCACTTAACTGTGGGTATGAGAATAAGATTTTCAAAATCTCATTTTTAACAATGGTTCGATAAATATTTTTGAGAAGAAAAAAGTGGGAAAGAAAATGTGAGGGAAGAAGGGGCAGAGAAGGAGAAAGGGGAGAGGAGAGGAGATAGGATGAATTAAAAGGAAGTGGCCTTAACCCTACACAACTGTGGGCAACTGAGGAAAGCTGGGAATGCGAAAGGTTGTCTTCCTTAGGGAAAAGCACACCAACTTGTTGTCCAATGCCAAAATGTCAACCTTGAAAACACAAAAGTATATAGACTGAACAGGTTATATTAGCAATATATATGTTTACACACATATGCATGTAACAACAATTAGTGAAAGGGGATAAATGAGGAGAGGAAAAGGAAGGGAGAAATGTAATTATATGTATAATCATATATATATATATATATATATATATATATATATATATATATATAATAAAAACAAGAAAGTGGAAAAATGATAAATGGCAAACATGAGGCTTGGAAAACAATCCCATTTGCACATCTCTAATTAAAAATAAGTTAGAGCTTGGTGGCGGTAGCACATGCCTTTAATCCCAGCACTCAGGAGGCAGAGCCAGGCAGTTCTTTTTGAGTTCAAGGCCAGCCTGGTCTACAGAGTGAGATCCAGGACAGGTACCAAAACTACACAGAGAAACCCTGTCTAGAAAAATTTTAAAGAAAAACAAAAAAATAAAAAACAAAAACCAATAAGTTAGAAATGACCATCACAGCTACCTTATCCCTTTTAGATATATGGTAACTCTAAAAGAACAAATTACAGTATAGATATTTTATAGGGAAATTGAAGATTAGTATCTGAAAGAAATTAACATATAGAAATATAAAATTAGATATATAAATTAAGAAAAGTTAGTCTTAATAAAGTGGAAAATTAGGCCAAGAAATGAAATCAGGGAGGGAAATGTGACAAAGCAGACATGAATAAAATAATTTAATTATTTGGGACTTAATGACATGTGGGGTAAAATCTACAAAAATCTTGCATTTCTATGTAAACATTGATTGTTGGTAAAGTACATAAAAGAGAAAAGGAAGATTGGGAGCACCATGGATGACCTCTTTGCTTAAATGAAATTTTATCCAGAGCAAAACAAAACTTTCTGTATGTGTCTCCTACTGTGGAAATCTTTCTCTATAACTGCTTTATGTGCCCTTTGATTATTTGGCTAGTTAGATTTCCATTACTTAAAATGAGTTTTCCTCTATTTTGCTATTTGCAAACTGAGATCTCTATTATAGGCATGCTGCATGCTTTCATTAGCAATTCCCCATTAATAGAAGGATTCCATCTCTCGACATTGTGACCCCCGGGTTTTATTGATGCTGCTTTTAGCACGCATCAGCTATATGACTCAGGTCTCTGATTTGCTCATCTGTTTTCATTTTGTGGCATAGCAACTTTACATGTTCAGCCACTGCCAAGCAGAAACATGGATAAGCAATTATCTGTTAAATCAATATCTCCAAGATGCAAGTTATTTAATGTTTTTATTAACCCTTAGAAAGGCATCATTCCTCAATCCCTATATGAAATAACTATTCAATAGGAAATACAGCTACTGCACATACACAAGCATCATTTAAAGCTAAAGAGGAAAATGCAAACCTCTTTCTTGCAAAAAACATCTTCTTTTAAAATTTCTACATATTATAAAATATAAAATGAATCTAGGTCACTTACAGAGAAAATTATTCTAAAATCGGGTGCTTAAAATGGATTATTAGAGGTAACTCGAGTTAACCAAATGAAATACTATGAGAATTATATATGATTAGTCTCCAAATATAGTCAATACTTTTTTTACTCTAAGCAATACGAAAATATAAATATTGGATTGAGAAACCATCAATCTTTCCTTTCTCAAAAACACAGACCCTTCTTTTTTCATCATTCTGTGCACAAACCAAGACAAACGCAAAAAACAAACAAAAAAACTTGCTAATCATAAAAACAAGAGTAAATTTTAAACCTTGATTCTAAAAGCTTCCCACGTCTTCTGGTTAAGGGAAAATATAATCCCCTCTTTTGCCATTGCAATTCACACTGCACTTATTAAACTGTTTAATTTGTTTTGGACCGTGAAGATGGCTCTGCTTTCTGGCCAGGGAAGGTGCCATGCAAGAGAAACCAGCCAACAGCAGCACACTTCAGTACACGTGGTCATACAGCATTAGAGCCTAGCAGTCACATTCAACTACACATTCCACACAATAAGAATGACCAATGAGGGGAAATAACATCTGCCTCTACCTAATCAGAGACAATTGCAGAGCCCAGACAATGGCAGAGTCCACTCCATGGTTTCACCAGACCATGGAAGACAACCAACAGTACTATTTAACCCCAGAGCACAGAAAGCTAAATAGAGTCCACCCAGACAACCCAACCGCAGTTCAGTCATCTGCTAATCTAAAGTTGCTATTGCTCATACTATTCAGAATCCCAGACCAGACTAAATGGTAACCATAGCAACAAATACCTGCAAAGTGAGATGGGGCATTCATCTATTCAAGTAAATTCACATCAATACAAGGAGGTAAGTACTACAAAAATTCAGGTAAATATGATACCATCAGAAATACTAATGAATTCAAATAACGGGCCAAAATAAATGGCTAGCTATATAAAATGACTGAAAAGGCTTTAAGAATAATCTTTATAGAGAAATATGGAGAAAAAGAAAAATCTAAAAAATCATATTTGGCATTATATAAGGCAATTTTATTCTTACTAAAAGAGTTTTTAAAAAAAAGAGCTATTGAGACTGGCAAAATGGCTCAGCAGGGAAAGGCTCTAGTCTCCAAGCCTGACAACCTGAATTTGATACCCAGGACATACATGGTAAAGAAGAGAACCGAAAGGCACAAGCTGCCATCTTAGCCATAGCTAAGGTACATGCATAGGCCCACAAACATATAAACATTCCAATAAATACATAAGTCCTGTTTTAAACGCTGCTTTAATATATCTATAGCTATAACACATTGGTAAAGGATACACATTACAAAGGCAAATACAGACTTTGAAATCAAAATCATAGAAGAGAGAGCAGGGGGAAAGGAACGTGTACTTGCTATACTAAAGAGAAGGTGCTGTCAGCCTAAAGTAGCCACGTGTAATGACGATGGCGTCTATGTAAACCTTGTAACAACCAGGAAGAGAAACATGTATATCAAAGTGCAAACTATGTAAAAAAGATGCCAAGCAAGTCACCACAGCAACCATCAACCAGTAAAGAAAGACAAAGAGGAAGAAACACGAAGAACTTCAAAACAATCTTAAAACAGAGTATAAAATGGCCATGGCAAATCTGAACCAAGCTGTAATTTTCATAAATATAAATGGATCAAATTATCTAATAAAAGGTCACAGAGTGGATGAACTTTCTAGAAACCAATCATACAATCCCCACAAGACACTTTGCTAGAAAGGGCACATACAGATTGAACATGAAGAGACAGAAAATGACATTTAGCTCAAACGGAAAGTGAAAAGAAAAAAGCAGAAGTGGCTATATTTATGTCAGACAAAATAGACTTTAAGTGAAAAACTACAAAACATGAGAAAAGGGATCAGTATTTAATGACAAAGATGCAAATTCCCAAGAAGGTATAGCAACCATAAACAGATTTGCGCCTCACATTGAAGCATCTAAAGATAGAAGCATTATGAAATGACCTGAAGAGGGAGGCTGCAACATCATCCTCACCGCAGGAAACTTCAATAGCCTACTTTCAACAATGGACAGAAAATCTCTAAGGAAAGATTGGACTTGAATTATACCTTAGACAAGCAAATAACAGAAACATACAGAGCACTTTAGCCAACAGCAGCAGCGTGCACAAGATCGCAATGACATAAACTAGAAATCAATAATAATAAGAGAAATATTGAGGAAACCCATTTATGTGAAAATTAACATTATACTCCCAAAAACTGATGAGCCACTGAAGAAGCCAAAATGGAAATGAAAAAATAACTGATACAAATAAAAATCAAGACATAGTACCCCTAAATTTTTGTGATGTGGCAAAAAGAGCCCCAAGGAAGGAATTTATTGTGATAAACATTTATGTCCAATATATCTTTTAAAGTAAGAGGGGTAAAGCCATTGAAACTAGGAACTTAATTTAGAAAAAAATTAAAGATAATAAGCTCTTAGCTAGGTTATCTAGAAAAGGAAGAAAAATCAAATAAAATTAGAAATTAAAAAATGAGATGTTATAACTGAAATCATCAGAATACAAGACTCCATGATTATGAGCAATATACCCAAACAGATAAACTGAAAGAAAATAATAAATTTTAACTACACACAACTAATCTAGGCTGGATTATAAAGAAGTGCTTCCACTTTAATGGACCAGTAAAGAGTTTGAGTCAATAATGAAAAGCCTACCATCAAAGACAAGGAAGCTCGTGAACAGATGGATTCACCACCAATTTCTGCATAACATTTAAAGAACTGAGGTTGATGAGATAGCTTGCCTCCAAGCCTGAGAATATGAGTTCAATCCCAGGAACCCACAGGGTGGAAGGGGAGAATAAATTCCCTCAAGTTGTCTTCTGACCTTCATGTACACTTTGGCATACCCTCACAAACAATAAATAAGTAAATAAACCAACCAATCCATCTTGACTCTTCCAAAGAAGTTAAGAAGGTATAACTTTTACAGTCGTTTTACAGGGCAATGATGGTGTACTCCTTTAATCCCAGCACTTGGGAGGCAGAGACAGGTAGATCTCTGTGAGTTCAAGGCCAGCCTGAACTACAGAATGAGTTCTAGGACAGCCAGGGCTACACAGAGAAACCCTGTCTTGAAAAGCAAATGAACAAACAAACAAATAATAACAACAACAAAAGCCATTTTTACAAAGCTAATATTTCACCAATACTGATATCAAAGCCAGGTATGGCAGTATAAGGAGACTAGACTCTGTCACCCTTGTTGAACACAGATTAAATAAAAAAAAGAATCTCAACCAAATACTATAATTCAAGAACACATCAAAAAATCATTCACCACATTGAGTGGGACTTATTCTTGGTTTACAAAGATGTAAAAACATATGCAAAAGCAGTAAATATGACATGTTATGCTAACATAATGAAGGATTGGTAAAAATCATTTCACAAAGTTTGTCAGCCTTTCAGGGCAAATTCCCAATGGATTATATATGGAGATAATTACCTCATTGTAATAAAGGACACCCGGGACAAACCCATCGCAACATCCTTCTCAATGGCAAACAGTTGTTAAACTTTCCTCTAGGATCAGAAATAGGAAAAGAGCCTGGTCTCACTACGGTTGTTCCCCATAGTTCTTGATTTCTTTACCAGAGCAGTGAGGCAAAGACAAGTAAAAGGCCATTCAATAGGAAAGGAGTAAAATTGTTACTAAGTATGACTGACACGATGGAGAAAATGTGGCATGTGTACATAGTAGGATATACTGATCAACTATAAAAACAGGGAAATTGTGTGATTTGTGGAAACAGGCATAAATTGGGGCAGGGCCATTATGATAAGTGTAATTATCCAGAAACAGAAAGTCAAATTACCTATGATCTTACTGATATGTGAAATCAAAGTTAAGTTCATAGAAGTAGAAAATGGAATGATGCTTGCCAGAGTCTGTAAGGATGAAAAGCCAGGGGATGGGAGCTAAAAGGCAGGAAAAAGCCCATCAAAAGGCACAGATTCAGATAAGAGACTAGGTTTGGAGATACATTGCATATTTGTAAACTATAATTACAATATATTACAGATCTCAAAATAAATAAGAGAAAATTCCAAATGTCTTCCTAGGGGGAAAAAATCATAGGTAAGAACAATGATGGATATGATACTGAGCTTGATGTAGTCATTCCATGTTGCATAAATATGTCAAAACATCACATTGTACCCTATAAATGTAAATAATTACAATCTGCCAATCAAAAACAATGCTGACACTTATTTTTAAAAGACTGTGTTTTCTGCTCATATCTGAGATTTTTGCATATCATTGTCTTGATCACTGACATTTGCAGAATAAAATCTGAATGCCTAGGCCTGGCTCCCAAGGTCCTTGTCTTGTCCTACTTGTCCATCATTCAATCTCTAAGGCCTTCATATCACATGTTGCTTTCCAACTACCCAAAAAACAAAACAAACAAACAAAAACCCAACCTGCTGAAACCCTAAGAGGTAGAACTCACTCCGGACTCTTCTTTTTTTGCACCCAGGAGTGCTACCAAAGGGCCTATGTGGCAGGAATCTTAAAAGGTCTTATTAATGAAATCAAACCCGAGACCAGTTATTGGGGTGATTGCTGGAAGATCAGAGACATAGAACAAGCCACAGCTATCTCACCTTGCTAGTTCCTCAGGTGATCCTTTTTCCTCAGGCTGGAAGCTTCTGAGTCCTCATCCCAATGGCTCTCAGCTGAACTGTGCTGCTCCAAAGCCTGAATACTTCTCCAGTTATGCTTAACTACGTGCTTTTCTAAACCTGGTGCCTGGTTTTCACGTCTTATATATCTTCCTACTTTCCGTATTACTCCCTGGGATTAAAGGCTGGGTTTCTGGGATTAAAGGCATGGGTCACCATGCTTAGCAGTTTCTAAAGTAGCCTTGAACACACAGTGATCCACCTGGCTCTGCCTCCCAAGTGCTGGGATTAAAGGTGTGTACCACCACCACCCAACTTCTGTTATGGCTTACTCTTCCCATTTTTTAGCCACCATTTTTGCCTTTGTTCTAGTGGCTGTCTGTTCTCTGACCCCAGATAAGTTTATTTCGGGGAACACACAATATTTCAGGGAACACAATACCCACCACAGGCCTATTCAATGAGTCTTCTTGCAATGTACAGAAGTAGAGACAAATGTCTCCTCCCATATTACTCTGTGACAAAGACAGATTTGTATTCTGGTGATATTGTGTTCCCAAAATATTGTGCACCCTAATAAACTTATCTGGGGTCAGAGAACAGAACAGCCACTAGATGTAGAGGCCAGAAAATGGTGGCACACACGCCTTTAATCCTATCTCTTAGGAGGCAAAGATCCATCCGGATCTCTCTGAGTTTAAAGCCATACTTGAAACAGCCAGGCATGGTGACTCATGCCTTTAATCCCAGGAAGTGATGATAGGAGGCAGAAAGGTATTTAAGGCGTGAGGACGAGGAACTGGGCTGGTTAAGCTTTTAGGCTTTGGAGCAGCACAGTTCAGCTGAGATCGATTTGGATAAGGACTCAGAAGCTTCCAGTCTGAGGAAACAGGATCAGCTGAGGAATTGGCAAGGTGAGGAAGCTGTGGCTTGTTCTGCTTCTCTGATCTTCCAGCATTCACCCCAATAACTGGCCTTGGGTTTGGTTTGATTAATAATACTCTTTAAGATTCCTGCTACATTGTATGCCATTGCTAGTGCCTCCCTCTTCCCTGATAAGTAGCCAATAACAGTTTAGCTAATAACCTTGCTATATCTATTTGTTCATGTGTTATTGTGATTTCTTCCTCATTTGCATAGAAACTTCTGAAGCTGGATTCTCTATTTGGGCATGACTGAAGAAAACTCAATAACTTTCCCCATCCTTTGCAAAATGGAAGGATGTATCGTCTTTAAAATTTCCTATCAAGAATCCTACTCTTAGGGAGACTATGATAAATCAGTCTGTTTCAGAAGTGAAAGAGAGGAGACAGAGAGAAGCTAAGTAACTCACTCAAATAGATTCTGTTTGCTAATGCCTATATATTCTATATGTGCTCCAGTATCAGTCTAAACACTGGGAGGTCCTGTTAACAAGAATAAGAAATACTGGGCCATGGAGGCAAGTGGAGAACAGTCTGGGGACGACGCTGGACAGTTTCATGTGCAGAGAAGGCTCTCAGACAAGCCCTGTAAGATGTGTATGTTCCAGTGCCAGGGAAGCGAGCATGCAAAAGGCATCCTGATAGTTGCCCAAGCCTGAGTAAGATGTCAACATGTTCCAGAGAGGGATCTGTCAAGGAGGTGCAGAGGATGTTTTACATGACACTGATGCTGCTCCTATTATTCAGCCAACACTGGAACTCATACTCAGGTATTACTAGATGTGACCTTGGCTCTGGTCTATTGCAGCTGCACCCATCAAGTGTTCCCTGGAGAGTGATGTTATAGTTTACTGAGCCTCCTCCCAAGTATGCTCCCTGTTTCTTATTCTTTCTGACATATTCTCCAAGTAGATAAGGTCATTGTCCCACCCCCAAAGTAAAAAACAGACCCCTATCAAAAATAATTAAATTTAGATTCATTAGCATCAAAATTCCCTTTAAAGTAACTATGTTGGTGTGAAAAAGAACTGTCACTAACTAGGTCGACCCAAGGGGAAACAAAAGGGAAAATTATGTTTGTTCTAACTTGTTTATCCAAAGAATTTATCATTTCTTAAAAGTTAAACTAGAAGTTTTTATATAAAATTTCAATTAGAAAATGGTATTCCACCAGAAAAGTGGGTCCTGTAAAATAGTTTGTATATTTACTTACAAATACTCTGGACTATATACCATATGTATCCCAATTTATAATATACATTTTCTTTATACAGATGTTTTTAAAGAAAACTGTCAATTAGCATAATTTTATCATTTTGAAAATCATAAATAATGAGCTATTAAGATGCTTAACTAAAGAGCAACTCATGCATTACACTGTTTTTATATTTACAAACCAAACACTTAACATTTACTATTTCTATGTATCCTCAAATGATACATAGAGTTTTCTCATTTTCCAGCAATAAATTTTAGAGAAATAAATTCAAGAGAAACAAGTTATGCCAGGCAGAGGTGGTGCACACCCTTAGTCTCAGCACTTAGGAGGCAGAGACAGGTGGATCTCTGTGTGTTCCAGGCCAACCTGGTCTACAGAGTGAGTTCCAGCACAGTCAGAGCTATTACAGAGAGAGACCCTGTCTCAAACAACAAACAAAAAAAGAGAAAAAAAAAAAGAAGAAGAAAGAAACAAGTTATGTTTCAAGACATTTTGTAAGCTCCAGAAAATTTACCTAATGCACAAAAAGTCACAAAATTCATATGGGAAACTTATTGACTTGTAATGGAAGTTATGTTCCATTTTATGTGAATTACTATTAAAAATGAAGACATTCCTATGCACGTGTGTGAGTGTATTTGAGAGTACATGTACACATGTCCTGTGTGAGTATGCATGTAAGTGTGTTAGTTTTCATGTATGTTTTCGTGTGTGTGTGTGTGTGTGTGTGTGTGTGTGTACCTATGCATGTGGATAGTAGAAGACAACCACAAATATTATGCTCAGGAATTCCATTCATTTCCTTTGAGACAAAGTCTCTTGCTGACCTGGAGTTCACCAATGAAGCTGGACTGGCAGGCAAATTAGCCCTTCTGTCTCCATTTGCTCAGACAGGAATTACAAATATCCACCACAGTGCCAGGCATTGTCATGGGTTCTGGATGTAGAACTCAGGTCCTCCAAGCACTTTACTGACTGAGCTGTCTCTTTAGCCCCCACCAACTTATACTGAGACGGAATATCACTCCACAGTACAGACAAGCTCTCCAGTATCCCAGACTAGCCTCAGATTCACAGCAATCCTCCTACCTTAGCCTCCCATGTTCTGGGATTACAGGTGTGCTCTACCACTCTCAATTGCCAACTATATTTATTAGCTTAAAACTCTTTGACTGTGCAAGGGTTAAATATGTTGATTGTATCTTGAGTGTAGCTAGGAAATTATTTAAATTCTCTTTAAATGAGTTGTGAGGGTAAAGGAAAAAGTTTCTCTGCAAAATAATTAGGATTTCAAAAGCAAGATGATTATTCCATTAGGTCAGAGATCCACAGCTAAGCTTATCATTTTCATATGTCTCTTTTCATCTGCCACATATAATTGCCTCATTATTTGCCCCCTTTAAACCACAGAAAAAAGTTCAGCACACAAATAAAATTCAGCACAACTAAACATATAAAAGTCGTTTTTACAGAAGTTCAAAATCGAAGCTACCCTGTCCCATCCTGTTTTCCTTTAGAATAGTTTTAGTTGGAACAGAAGAACAGGAATGGGAAATAACCCTTCTATAATGAAATAACCACAAGACTGTGAGCTAGAAGGCACCCACATCCAAAGATCTAATTACTCAGATGTCTGGCCTACATGATTACCTGCTTTATAATGTCAAGAGGATTAAGATAGCTCACAAAATTTTGCCCAGTGAGTTTTAAATCTGGTTGACACATGGTATGTAAAAACATAAAAAGCTAGAGGCCCTCACCGGCTCCCTGCCCTTATCTCCTTAACCTTTTTCTTGCCATCCCAAATAATGCAACCGGGGACTCTGGGACTCTGATTCCTGCTGTGATAAAATATCCTGACAATGCCAACTTATAGGAGAAATGGTTTATATTATCTAACAGTTCAGGTTATACTCCCTCATAGCAGGCAAGTCACTGTGGCATAAGCTTGGGGGAGTTGGTCATATCATATCCATAATTGGGAACAGAGGCCAATGAATGCAAAAATGCCAATGCTCAGCCTGTTTGCTGTAAATTCAGTTCAGGGTCCAGCCCATGAAATGCTGCTGCCCACATTCAGGGTAGGTCTTTCTACTTCAATTAACCAGATTAAGAAAAATCTCTGACAAGCATGTCTACAGGCCAACCTCATCTTGGTAATCCCACATGTGTGAGGGACCAGCTCCCACACTTATTTACCCCAGGAACTCTTGAGGATTGAGGGATAAGAAACTTAGTTAAGAAGCAGAGTGAAAATGTAGGATAGACTTGGGTGGGTCTGGAACCAACAAGCCCTGACTGTCTCTGCCCTAAGGTATTTATAGAAATGCCAAGGGGTGTAGCAAAAGGCCTCCCAGCACAGCCAAGTTCAGACCATCTCAGAGACCTGCACTCAGGCCCATGGTCTGATCATCCTCTCTATGCGGACCTGCTGGGTAAAACCACTAGGAACCTGAAAATGGGCTCCCACACTCATGGAGATTCCCTTCTTAGATTATTCTAGGTTGTGACATTTGCAATTGAAACTCACCATCACAGACTCCATGTCCCCACCTGAGAGAGATGAACAAGCCTGTAAACAAACATACGGGCTTCTGAGAAAGCAAACTGTGTGGTTCTGCTCTGTCCATCACTATATGGGATTTTCCTTGGCTATTAAACCTCACCTTAGCCCGTTTTGTGGAGGTGAGAATGTGGAGATCCTCACAGGATGGATCAAATTTGCCCAATCCAAAAGCAAAGTGAGATCTGGACCATCATCCATCATTCTAGGAAACTGTGCCTAAAACTTCGCTGGCATGGATATTTAGAAGTATGGACACAGAATGGTCATAAATGAGAGTATCATCTCCTCTTGATTGGGTGCTCAGATAAATAATCCCAATGAAGAGGGGCAATATGTTGCTAGCTATCACATTTCCACAATGGTCTTAGAATGAGCTTTTTCCTTCATATATTCCTGGCACCACGTGGATTCAGGCACTTATTTCAAGTGCACAATATGCTGCCATTAAGAGCAAGACTGAAGTCATAATGATAACTCTCTCACATCAACCCCACACGTAAGGGCCAGCCCAGCATTCAAGGGGCATTTTCACCAGCTATAAATAAAACAGTCATTAGAGCTGACAGGAAATTGTAACAGCAAAGTGTCAATCACTCCCCATCATGATCTGAAGTTTAATTTTCGAAGTGACTAAAGGGCAGAAGGTCCTCAACCAGGTTTTCTTTTTTTCTTTCAGATTCAAAAGTCTCTAAAATGAAATCCAGGTTGTGTTGAGCTCCTAGTACCCAGCAAGATCACATAGGCTGTCTCACTGAAGTCTCCCTGAAGGGAATGGGATGGGCCTGACAGTGAGGTTAGGGGCTCTAATGACCTTCCTATGGAAGTGTTTCTCAAGAGATGTAGAAGAAAGAAGTGATCTGAAGTTCAGCAGCTCCCAGGATACATTCAATTCTTTCTAAGTCTCAAGTATTTCAGTGATTAGAGATGTGCAATAATACAGCAGCTATCTATCCCATGTGGGTATTGGCTAGTGGCTACCAGTGTTGAAGTGGTAATCCCAGAGAGAAGAAGTAAGTGTAAAACACACCCTGCATTTCCAAGACAGTAGAAAGGCTGTAATATGTGTACACACACACACACACACACACACACACACACACACACACACACACAATATTTTTGGACAGATTGAGCTAAGCAAAATGTTAGTAACATTACTTTACCTATTTCTTTTTTTTTAGATGTGACTACTCAGAAATTAAATTTTAGTTTCTGTTGCTTATGTGTATTCCAAAGAAGAGAAGGCAGAATCTAGAGGACACATTTGTACATCTATGCTCATAGCAACATCATTCAAAAGAGAAAACTAAGGACTGGAGAGATAACTCAGAGGTTAAGAGCACTGGATGATCCTCCAGGGGACCTGAGTTGAGTTCCCAACACTTACATCAAGTGTCTCACAACTACCTGTAACTACATTTCCACAGCACCCAGCACCTTCTTCAAGCCTCCAAGGCACCTATTTGGACATGCACAAACCCACACACAGACTCACAATTAAAACTAAAAATTTGAAAATCATCTAAATGTTCATCAACTGATGGATAGATAAACAAGAATGAAATAATCATGTAACGGTCTTACTCTGCCATTAAAAGAATGAAATGCTACCCATGAGTAATGTGGGCAACAATGTTAGACCTCAACAACATTGTTCTAAGTGAAAGACGTCAGTCAACACAGACTACAGATTACATGATTTTCCTTTGTATAAAAGTCCAGAATAGAAAAATCCACCAAGATAGAAAATATATTGGGGGTGTGGGAACAGTGAGGAAAGATGTGATAGCAAAAGACATACATCTGTGTTTTGAAGAATTTCAAATATTCTAAAAGTGTCTATGATAACTATGAATATCTATAAATATATTGGATCACACATTTATGAGTATGTGAGTTGTATAGGTCATGTGAAAGTCTTAGTCAGTGTTCTATTGCTGTGAGGAGACACCACGACCAAGGCAGCTCTTATCAAAGAAAGCATTTAATTGGAGCTGGCTTACAGCTTCACAGGTTTAGTCCATTGTCATGGTGGGAAGCATGGCAGCACATACAGATGTGGTGCTGGAGAAGTAGGTAAGAGTTCTACATCAAGATCCATAGACAACGGGAGAAGAAAGAGCAACTGAGCCTTGATTGGGCTTCTGAAACCCCAAAGCCCACCACTAGTGACACACTTTCTCACCTCAACAAGGCCACACCTCCTAATCCTTCTAAGTAGTGCCACTCCTGATAACAGCATAGCATTCAAATACCTGAGCCTATGGGGATAGGACATTCTTATTCAAACCACCGTAGTGAATTATATTTCACTAAAAGTTCTCTTTAAAAGTGAGGGTGGAGGCTTGAGAGATTGCTCAGGAGTTAGGAACAATGGTTGCTCTTCCAAAGGACCCAGGGTTCAATTCCCAGCACTCTCATGGTAGCTCAAAACCATCTGCAACTCCAGTTCCAGAGGATCTCTGACCCTGTCTTCTGATCTCCACAGGCACCAGGCATGCATGTGGTACACAGAAATACATATAGTCAAAACACCCACACATGTAAAATAAAATAAAGTGAGAGAAGCCCTCAAAAGTAGAAAATAGGTTGAAAGAAGGAGAAGAAAACCCTGGAGTGGGGGAGCAAGGCACTCACAGTAGACAAAGCTGTGCAAGGGAGGATTCTTCTCCCCTCTTAAATAGATGCTCGCTAAAGCATGCCCAGTCTTTAAGACCCAATTAAGATTGTCATTGCTGCTACAGTACAGGAGTTCAGTTGTCTCCAGGTGAAGGCCCTCTGGGTTTGCTCTGTCCACAGAACTTGGGACTCCTCCACATGGGCATCAGCATGCAGTTTTGTTAAGAAGCAGGCTATCTGTAAGAAGTGGTTAGGGAAAGAAGGTATGCACATCAGAAAAAGGAAGTTCAAAGCCCCTGGTCCTAGGTTGCCTTTGTTGGTGTGATAAAACACTGGCCAAAACCAACTCAGAGAGGAAAGGGTTTATTTGGCTTCGGGTTAAAGCACATCATAAAGGGAAGCCAAAGAGGACGAGGAACTCGGGGCAGGAGCTTGATGCACAGACCCTGGAGGAATGCTGCCTACTGTTTGCTCCCTGTACCTTGCTCAGCTTCTTAAACAGCCCAAGCTCACTGGCCTATGCATGGCACCACTCACACAGGATTGGGCTCTCCCATGTCAATCAGCAGCCAAGGAAATGCCCCACAAACATGCCCCGTAGGCCAATATAATAGAGGCAATTCTTCAGCTGAGACTCCCTCTTCCTAGGTATGTCTACTTTTGTGCCATGATGTCATAGAATACAATAACTTGTTACTAAAAGTGTATAATAGCATCAGACAAAATGAATGTAGCTGATCACAGTAACAGCAAATGCAGACAGTTGCCGAATGAAGGTTATGATGAGTCGTTTTTCTTTCTGAACTGCATAGAGTATGTTGCGCCTGAAACGGGGGAACATGTTTCTCCTGCAGCAACATTTCCAAAAAGCCAGAAATATGACTAATGCCATGAAAGCATAGATGCTTCTCAGTGTTCTCTCTTCAGCCTTCTCCACTCTCTATTCATGTGATGGAATAAAAAGGACAGCTAAGCTGCTGCAGGGAAATAGAACTTGTGACCCTGGACTCTTGTAACTGACAGAATGAGGGAAATGCTCAGCCCACAGTGACAGGAATCCAAGTCCTCGGCAAAGAACAAAGCCATGCGCCCCTTTGGCTCTATGTGCTTCCAAGGAGACAGACAGCAGGATTCACACACACACACACACACACACACACACACACACACACACCAAAACCAGAGTAGTGTTATGGCACCTACCACAGGACTCTCAAAAATCTGTCTTCAGTATGTAGCCACTTCTGTGCTCACCAGGCTCCAAAGGATCGGCCAGGTATTTTAGGGCCTGTGAGGTGACGTAAGAAGAGTGGCATGTAATTAGAGTTTGTTCTAAACCACAATTTGAGGCATGAGGTGTGGTATTTAGGACCTAAGCAAAGTATTATTCATTTATCCTTCATATCACCTTGTAGAACTGGGCAAGTGACTCTACCCATGAAGTCATCTTGGGATTTGATTCCTTCTATCTCTAATGGTTAGTCCTAAGGAAAAATAAGAACAGGGATGAGAATATGTTAGAAAAGGTTCTGATTTATACTAAGGTAAGTGTATGGCAAATCATTCTCAAGTACTATTGTGCAATTTAACAATTAATAAATCACTTGGATTAGTGCATTTTTGTAAGCCACATTAATCCCTGAGTGAACTAGGGAAGCCGTTCCCAACAGAGCTTCTGCAGCTGTTTATCACACTGATCTGATCCAACAGTCCAGAAGCAGGAAATTTCCTCAGATCTGAGACTATTATCCATCTCTGTCTTCCCATGGTCTTGCACACTACTGGGCATATCACGGGCATTTAATAATCATTTAGTCTGTCATTCTTTTTATTCTTATATTTTAAGCTAACCCAGGTCCAGATTATACAGAAGATCATCAGCTCTTGAGACAGCTAGGTGTCAAAGAAAATCCCAGGAAAGAGGTTGTGTCTAAAAAAAGTGATTAGCTGACAAGAACCACAGTGTTGTGGAGAGGATGGGATGTCACAGGTCCACAGGCTAATTACCTTATCTTGGGCTCGTCCTCAAAATTGTCATTGTCATTGCCCACATCTGTGCCAGAACTAATATCCTGTGACTAATAGGGAAAAAGATTGTTTTGGATTCTGTTAACTTAGCAGACCACTAGCTTCCACCAACCCCAAAGCTAAGAATGTCATCGGATAGTGCCTGAGATAGTACCTGAGATGATAGTACCTGAGATGATAGTACCTTCCCCATATTGATGTAAACACTTCTCTGATGTTTCCAATAGGTTTGAAAAGTGTCTGAATTTATGGCTTTGTTTTGTTATTATAAAAGGTTAATGAAACTGCTTCTGTGTTGAATATGGACTTGATGGTAACCTAAATCTGTGTTTTCAAGTCACGGTCACTCAAACATAGCTCTAGAATAAACTATGTCTTCATTTCCTTTCAGGTGAGAGCTGTTTTGGAGAGTCAACACAAGTCTAGAGCTGAGGGGGTTCCAGACCCAGGCCTCAGAATGTACATGAACTATTCAAGTTGAATTCTTTGTGGGAGTATGGGCACTTCGTCTTCTACAAAGAGATAATGCTTGCTTGGCTCTGTGAAGATTTAAATGGCAACGTGGGTAGAGGATACAGCTCAATGGTAAGAGTGCTTATCTAGCATGCACAAGGCCCTAAGTTCACTATCCAATACTACAAAAAAATTAGCAAAATAAAATAATAAAATGTAGTTTTGGATCCATAGAATGTTCTGGAATACTGAGGATGAACCAACAGTGATCTTATGATCATTCCTCAGGGGCTCACACAGAAAATGAATGTTCAGGGCACATTTATCCCTGAGTAGAGTAATTCCAGAACTAATTACACTTGCAACACTTATTTTCATCTCAAAATGAGGCGGTACAAGGCTGGAAAGTCTGAGCCATCTCAGGCAATGAGCTTCTGATAGAAACCAGCTGAGGAGATACGCCCAAGAGTGAGGCCAGAGAATGGCACATTGCAGATAGGTTTTACAAAAGATTGCTGTCTCCAGACCAGAAAAAAAAAATCCTGTTAGTATTCTCACATGACAGTGTGAAAGTGCAATATGAAGCCAGGGGTTACTGTTATGGGCTATCATTTTTTACATCAGTTTGTCTTTTTATTCCTGTATATAGGATATTTCTCTTAACCCATGACTCAAGCCAAAAGCCTGAGCATCATTTTTTACTCTATTTTCCTTCACAATCTATACCCAATCCATCATAAAATTCTACTGGCCCTATTTCAAAATCTAACTGGTATCTGGCTTTTCTTATCACCTCCAATGTCACAAGGTGACCACAGTCACCTTCCTGTCTCATAGGGATGAAAATAAAAAGGTACTTCTAAGTGGCTGCTACTATTGGTTGCTCCGGTCTATTCCGGGCATAGCAGTCAGAAGTCACTTTTTAAGACTTCTGTGTCACACCAGGGGTGACTGTCTAAGAGCCAGAGTCCTAAGGATGAATTTGGTGCCTACCTGCAATCAGACCCTCAGGACAGTCCATCCACCCTACTACAAGTCTACCCTCACTTCGTGCTATAGCCACAGACGACTCTCTTGTCCAGAAACACAAAGGACCAGCCTGTCCTGGCAGTCTTTGTTCATGTGAAAATCTCTTACCTATTCCCTCAACTCCTTTGAGTCTTTGCTCAAATGAAATTCAGTGAGGACAAAGACAGCTCTGCTGACCTGGCCACACTAATTAATACAGAAGTCCTCCAAGCCCCCATCAGTGCACACAGGTATGCACTCACACATATATACTGGACCCTCTCTACTCCCCATTCCTGTTCTCCATTTATCTTCCTCGTGATTCTTATCATCTTCTAACATTCTATTCAACCTACTTTATGCTTATTGCTCTCTCCCTGACCCTCCCTGCTGAAAGCAAGTGATTTAACAACAGAGATTTTCATTGTTTTCTTCCTTGCCTTACCCAAAAGACCTCAAATTTAGTCTGCAACAGTGCTCAGCCGAAGTCCATACTCAGAAAATACTGCACCAAGGAATATAAACTAAGAAAATACAATGCTTCACCATTAGCAGAAATATGTCTGTTGTGTAGAAAACAAGAGAATCCTTATATATGCAAAAGCTGGTTTGGGGCCACCTGGTAGAGAGGCACCTCCTTAGCTTTCCCCTACAAGCATTAGGAGTATACAAGCAAGAATTTAGCACAGACTTTAATCATCTGAGTTCTTACAGCAGCAGATCCACATATATAATGCGGATCCTCACATGCATAATGAGGCATAGATCCTAATTGTCCAGGAGTTTAGACAAACTAATATGAGGCAAAAAAAACAAAAATAGCAATTAGTCAATATTAATGTTGTTTCCTATCTACAAAAGAAACATAGCAAAATTTTTCATTTTTTCATTACTGTGATGCCTATGTTTTTATATCCTCTATGTCTGTCACTAAACTGTGCTTTGGTCATCTGTTATTTCCATTTATTTTACCTGTGTATCTAGGAACACAGTGCTAATATATTTCTGCTTAACTTCACCCTTAATCTAAAAGCCTTTTTCTAGCTAGCCAGGGCCTCCAAGATAAAACAAAAGGAACCAGCTAAAGACAAGGTTATTAGAAACGGAAAACGCAGCAGCCCAGAGGCTAAGCTGGGCCCATTTCTTTGTTATAAAGATAACTGAGACAGCTCTGCCCATTCCTTCAGCCCTTGCCTATGGCTGCTTTTGCACCTCATCAGGAGAGCAGGAGAGCTGCAACAGAGACTGTATGACCTCGGAACCAGAAATATTTGCTATCAGGCTGACCCTGTATTAGGTCATCTAACTTCCTATTGACTTTTCACAAGCTGCTGCTGCATGCCACATGAGGTCATTTATTGAGCACCAACTATGTGCCAAGCCTCTGTGAATGGTATATTAAGGCAACATTCGCAAACATCAATGATATTTACCGAAGGTCACCATGAACAATTATCACTCTCTCCCCTTCATTTCAGAGAGAAAATAGAAAAGGACTGTGAGTTGAAATTGCTGAGTAGCCAGCGAGCCAATGTCCTTCACCAAAAGAACACTGCTCAGCACTCGACAATCAAGAAAATAAAACAGAAATGGGGATAAGTAATAGTTTCTTACCCTTATCAAATTGGTGATACTACATGTGGCTAGAGTTGACCAGCACCACTACTGTTATCACAGGAATGCATGGGACCAAATCTAAAATTTCTTAGGATTATCAAGGGGCAGTGTGATCCCAATTCCAATCCTCTACCTGTGGAACTCAGCAAATGCTGGGGCTGCATTCTAGCACACTTACTAAGAAGAGGACAACACCAATACAGTCCCTATTGCCCACTACTGCCTCAGCCAGCACCGCTGAGACGAGACCTACTGAGTGTGAATGGTGACCATGACCGAGGCCTCAGGCTGCACTCTCAGGTACATTTGTACCTTTTCCCAAATTGTACCCAAATGTACCTTTTCCCCTACAAGGCTGCCATTCATTTGCCAAACTTGGAAAACTCAACATGTGCCTCAAGTCTAGTGTGGCCACTTGTCCTCAATTATTAAAAAGAGACAAACTGGATGTGGAGAGCAGAAAGAGATTTATTTAATGTGGTCACATTAGGAAGAGGAACAAAGATGTCCACTGAAACCATCTTTCAAGTCCAGAAGTGAGATCGAAGTTCAAATAGAAGGCCAAGGGTATGGACTTCTAAGCAGACCCATTAAGGTGTTGTCCCACCCACAATTGGCCCATCAGAGTCTGGGCTTCAACCTAGTCCTGTAAAGTGATCGCACACATTATTAAAATTGTGTGAAATCTCTTCCCCTTCTGCCTGGTGCTCTTCCTTCTCCCAGAATGACATTCCTGGGGAAATGCCCATTTCTTTAGGGTCTATTACTTCAACAGTCCAATAGTCAGACTGAGCAATACAAAGTGTCTCTTTAAAATGGCTTTACCTCTTCCAGGCCTGTTACACCCCTTCTACATATTTGGCATGTTGCAAGCTGCATTTCACCAGTGAAAACCCCTGGAAATCAACCAGCATCCCAGGGCCCTATCCCATCTCTAGCATTCTGTTCAACAGAACAATATCTAGTTAGGAAACCTGCTTTAAGCTGAATTCAATAGCAGTCAGGATGTATACTAAACCACCAGAAAGTTTGACAAAGCAGTATGTGAGAAGCTTCTGTTCAGTTAAGTTCATAGGTACTGTGTGTTTGTTCTAGTTGGCTTCCTGTAGCTATGTTAAAGACCATGACCAAAAGCAACTTGGAGAAGAAAGGGTTTGTTCAACTTATACTTCCATTTCACATCTATCATCTAGGAAGGAAGTGAGGGCAAGACCTTAAGCAGGAATCCAGAGGCAGGAACTGAACCAGGACCATGGAGGAATACTGTTTACTGGCTTGCCCTCTGTGGCTTTCTCAGCCTGCTTCCTCATACAACTCAGGACTGATGGCACCCCTGTCAGTGAAGTGGGCCCTCCCATGTCAATTATTAGTCAAGAAAACGCCTTATATATTTGCTACCAGGCCAATCTGTGAGAGGCGTTTTCTCAATTGAGGTTCCTCTTCCCAAATAACTCTAGCTTTTGTCAAATCAACCAAAAAAACTAACCAGGACAGAGTTATAAACAAAATAGGTATGTTTGGCCTATGAAAAATAATTATCTTAGCTGCTTTTTTGCAGTAAAATATGCATATGTGCTGTGCTGATCTTTGTAAACACACAGTCCAATAGCATCAAGTACATTCATGTTGCTCAGCCACCATCACCAGAATTTTTCCGTCATCCTATAATGAAGCTTTTTACCTCTTAAACTTAAGTGTTCATTCCCTCTTCCCCAGGCCCCTGGAAACCACCATTCCCCTTCGTAGCTCTGTGAGCTGATTAATCCAAGTACCTTATATAACTGGGAGCACAGAATATTTATCGTTTTGTGGCCAACTTGCTTCAATTAGCATAATGTCCCTGAGGTTCATCCATGTTTTAAAAAAAGTAACAGGGTAATACTGTACTACTTGTATACATCATTGTGTTTTATCTTTTCACCCACATATAGACTCTTCATTCATCTCCATGGCAGATCAATTACTAGCGAACAATTCTACTGTGGACACAGTGTACCAATCACTCTTAGAACCCTTTATTTTAATTCTCTTGGCTATATACCCAGAAAGAGTTGCTAAAGAATGTGGTGATTCTATTTCTAATTTCTTGAGGAGACTCCATGCTGTTTTTCATAGCAGCCCTAGAACCTTACGTTCCACAAGTAATGCATAACAGTTCCCAGTTCTCTCAAACACTATTATTTCTGGGCAGCCGGAAAGGGAGGGGTGTTCTCCCTTTAGTAATAACCAAAATGACACAAAGTGGCATCTCATTGTGAATTTCATTTTCCTCACCCCCACAGTAAGTGACACTGAGCATACATAGATTTGAAGTACCCAAAATAATTAATTTGCTAAGTCATGGGAAATAAAATTATCAGTTTTCCAGGATAATACTCTATAGCAACGTGATTATATTCACAAGCATTCTGAAAATATGCAAAGAGCAGATTTCTTTAATTTTCTTAATTTCTGTTTTATTTATAAAAATATTAGTTTCCTATAAAAGTTGTAGGCTAGTAATGGGGTCACCTCATACCCTCTAATTATGTGCTCCTGATGTTAGCATCTTGTGTAACCATGGTACATTTATCAAAACCAAGCAATTAGCCATAGTACAACAATTCACTATAGACTTTTTTCAGATTTCTTCAGACTTTCCAATAATGATTTTTCCAAAGATTTTAAGCAAATAACCAGATTACATTTTGTTGACACCTATACTCCTTCTCTCCCTCTCTCCCCCTCCCCCTCCCCCTTCCTCCCCTCTCTCTCTATCTCTCTCTCTGCAATTACTTATGATTTTACTCTTTCTTTATGAAGGGTGGTAGTCTGTTATTTTATGGAAAGATACTCAGGTGTAACTTTGCTGATATTTCCTCATGCTTTGCCTGGATTCAGGGAGATGTACCACACAGGTAAATTGCTTTTCCCATTGCATCAAATCAAAGTTACCTGATATTAACATGGATCATGATTGCGGTACTAACCTTCATCCACAGCTAAGGTAACGTCTGTCAGAAGTTTCATCCCAGACACTACTTTTCCTTTTCCATATTAGATTCTTTAGAAGCAAGTCACACTAAATCTAGCAATCTATCCTCACAAAAAGGAAAGTGAAGCTCCTGCTGGCAGGGGGTATATCAAAGGCCTTGTAAGTGTCAATTCACAGTAATTAAACATTTGGGAGGTCAAACAAACCTTCTCTGACTCTTGATGTTTGTTTCACTCACAAACTTTAACGTCACCTGTGACCCTTACAAGTATTGCTGAAGTATTGTCATCCTTCCCATCCTCTCATGCTTTTTTAATTCACTATTTAGAATCCTTCTGTTGGGAAGATTTGCCAATCATCTTCTGCTCATTGATGAATAGGACATTTAGTTATATCGTTACAAACTCACAGATATTTTTTAATGTCTATGGATTACAGTGATATTGCATGCATTTATTTTCACTCAAATTGTTGGAACTCCAACCATGGATAGTTCTTTTGTGTCGGCTCATATAAGTTATCACCGTTTTGTCTTGTTATTGACATGCTCTATTTGCCTTTTACTTTCCTTGCTTTCTGGTGCCCTAAGATCCTCTATGTTTACTGTGTATTTTCCCTGCTCTAGCTCAAAATCAAGCATTTCTCCAAGAGGTCCTACTTTGAAAAGACAACATTTATAGCTAACTTCTGTGCATCGCTGTATGCAATTCCCAGATTGTACCTGCGCTATCATTTCTTGAGGGCTGTGAGAATATATCATAGAGATTCAGCTGTGTATTAAAGCTGAACTTTGACCAGCCAAGGGTCTGTCAAAAGGTAAAGCCATTAATTATGAATATTTGGTGTTACCCAGCCTTTAATATTTCAGCTGTCTTCTGCTATGAAATCCGTGTGTGCCCAGACCTACTGGTAAACAGTTCAGCTCCCCAGACCTGCTGAACCTACTAAGTTACTAACTGCCCTGCTGAGTTTAGGAGACAAGCTGGCTGGAGATGCCTAGCTTTGCTTCCTGTGCTAATGAAGCTCAGAACATCCTCTCACCTTGAGGAGGCCTAGTGGTTCTCCAGAGCACTTTGACTGAGAACAAAAGATGTTTTTACATATCAAGGTGAGAGATAAAACAACATTCCTGAGGAGGCAGGGACCAAGGTGCCCAGGGAAAGAAAAGGCAGGTATTTTCTGTAGACAGGGACAGAACAGCATGGCAAGAGAAAAGAGAGGAAGACAGAGGTTCCATAGAGGGTAAGCAGATCTCGAGTAGAGTTTTCTGAGTGCCAGGAGTAGAGAGCAGCAGAGATGGAGAAAGAGGTTACAGAGGACGAAGATGAGGCTGAAAGTCATTAGCTGGACTATGAGCTGGGGAGCTGGATGGAACTATAGTTATGGAGACAGGATTTCATCCCAGAGAAATAAAGTAGATGGAATAAAATAGAGATTGTTATGTCTAGAGTTATTCCTGCCTTGAATGCCTGGTGGAACCATAGCTAAATTGATAGAATTTTGTCTTAGAAGAATAAAGTTAACAGATATAAGAACATAGTATATGTAGATTTTTTTCCCTCAGATCCCATGCCGGACATAGCTAAGCCCCCTGGACCCCGGGGAATTGATAATCATTTACTGTGGCCTCCCTCTAATTAACCATATGCATCTTCAGGCTAATAGGCTGAACTCAGAAGGGAAAGGACCGCATCAGCAATGCTCCATCCTTGTTCCTTAGCACTCCCATCCTCATCACTGTGGCTCTGTGGTGGTTTGAATAAAAATGGCCCTTGTAGGTCCATAGGAAGTGCCACTATTAGGAGGTGTGGCCTTGTTGGAGTCCATGTGACTTTGTTAGAGAAAGTGTTTCACCAGCCGGTAGACTTTGAATCCCAAACCACACCCAGTGTAGCTGTCACTTCCTGCCACCTACAGATCCAAACTTTCAGCTACCTCCCCTGCACCGTGCCTGCCTGCACGCTGCCATGCTTCCCAACATGGTGATAATAATGGACTAAACCTCTGAACTGTAAGCCAGCCCCAGTTAAATGTTTTCCTTCATAAGAGTTGTCATGGTCATGGCATTTCTTCACAACAATAAAACCCTAACTCATACAGGCTTTGAATTCTATGATTCTGGGGTTGGGGATTTAGCTCAGTGGTAGAGCACTTGCCTAGCAAGTGCAAGGCCCTGGATTCGGTCCTCAGCTCTGAAAAAAAAAAATTCCATGATTCTATAACAAAAAGTCAAGAAGATTCTCCCAGGAAGAACTTTTCAGTCGATGAGATCATTGCTTCACTTCATCAAGAAATGAATTTAAGCCTTGGGAGAATACCAATTTTTTTTGTGACTCTTCCATAGTTGAATCATTTTCCTTTCATGTTATTGTCAACTTTAAAATGAAATTTTAATTTTTATCAAATGACTATATTAAATAATAAAACACAGAGCCAAAACTTCCACTTACGTGTAAGGTCTACCTTGTTCTGAAATTAAGTTGTTATTGCCTACTCTGTCTAAGTCATCAAACAGTTTAGAGGCTTTAAACTAGATGGTTATTGTTGAGAGAGCTTCACCCTCCCCGAGAGATAACCGACAGATGGTAGAAAATGTCTCGTTTGGGGCAAGTTCTGTGGATATCACTGGCATCAAACAGGACATCTCAGGAATCTGCTGAATATCCATGCTGAGTTATCAAGCTGCAAGTCCAACAATGCCAAAGTGAAGAAAACTTTTACCCAAAGGAAATTCTCCACCTTCCTACGGCCAGCAAATATTTTCCTCTAAAACTCTTTAAAGAAAATACTGAGCATAAACCAAGGATTCCCTCAACTGGACAATTGAAAACATTTAAGTCTTACCACAAAGGAAATACCCAGCGATACTGTTTCTAGCCTGGCTGTGTTCAAGTGTAGTTAAACTGAGCTTCATAGAGAGGGAAAATGAAGGAGAGCAGTTACAATAGAGATGATGTGGAACTCAACTAGAATATCTATCTGCAAATCTCACTGAATCCTTTCCTCTTCCTACTCCAACAGGCCACTATGCCAATCCATCTGACGTGTCATAAGTATGTAAAAACATCCTAGTGTACAAAAACTAACAGCCCATGGTGCTGTCTCTGTGGTCCGCAGTCCATTTCATTTCTGTAGTGCGTTACTACCTTCTTTTCCATCCCCGATGTTATTAAAAAGGACTTTGATGTCTGTGCATTTTACAGTTTTTAGGGAGAACACCCTAGGGACAGAAGAGGGCATGGGGAAGGAAAGCTGGATACACAGGGCATGTTAAGGCAGTCTGCGGGTTCCACAGCTACATCCTGACACTGGGTTGTTGACTTTAGAGAATGAAAATTCACACCAAAACATTCTGTCCTCTCTCCCTTAGGAGCAATAGATTATGCTGGACAGTAGATTATTTAGCAGTTTGTCCCATTCTATTTTAAGTGGTTCTTCCTTGGAGACCTATTGACTCAAACCTGGCAAGGATTTTATTACAAATGGAGGTCTTGGTGTAGCTGATCATTTCTTCCACAAGATATACACTCTCCTGCTGAGTTACCAAAAAGGAAACTTTCCAAACAGCAAGAAAACAGTCCTGTACTATAAAATGGTGCAAGGCAATAAGCAAAGTCTCCTAACGTGTCCCCAAATTCTCTGAGACCACCCTCCTCAACACTTTGTCTCTGGAGTAAGCCGGTATCTCCAAGCCCAGCTTCCACATGACTGATGACTCACATCCCTTATGCCCCGCAGTAACATCTTACAGAGGCCAGGATTCCAAGGAAATTTTCATAAACAGCTGACTCCCACATCCAGATTACATGGTACTAACATGGTCTGGTTAAACATCCATAAATTTCCTTTCAGGCTTCCTGGATTACAAGAGCTGAGTGGCCAACTGCAGAACCAATCCATGCTACTGCTCAGTAAAGAGCCACAGCCCTTGTAGCTTCCCTGGAGGAGAATGAGTGTGTGGGAAATATTTGCCTTCCTTCCCCCCTACTTTTCCGAGTTTTTGTTTTTCCCAAAAAAAGCATGATTTGCCACCATGTTCATCTCTGGCCTTCTTTGAACAATAATGACTGAGTACATCAGAGCCTCAAACTGTTTTAACTATGTTCTCTAATCGTGATAAGCTATATGAACCTCATTTTCCCCATTTGTCTTCTACAAACCATGTCTGAGCCACATTGGATGGGCTTACAATAATGTGACATGAGTATGTAGGAACATTGGACATATAAAAACAACTCAGTAAGATGGTAACTACCACCTCTGGTATAAATAGTAATAGATACGGACAGGCACCCCCTCAAAACAAAAATGTCATTTGCAAATTGAGCATATCCTTAAAAGTATGTCATTTGATGTGTTACACAGAAATGAAGTTTCAAATCCAGGGAGTAGCTGATGAGGAAGTTCTGTGTGCTAGCTACCTCGGTGAGGAAAGGAATCGGTAAGGGCTCCCCCTGAGCGAGGCACTGATGCCTCTACCTGCCTGTTGCCCAGATGGTAGCCTTAGGTGTGCATACTGTTCTCCAAGACGTCGGCCCTAAAACCACTCACAGTCCCTCTGTAGCTGGGATATCTTTTATCTCTTGCAGTCTCTTAACAGTGCTCAGCGTGTTACACAAGAGAACATGTCAGTTTAAAGGCTAAGTTTCAAACATGAGAGCCCAAAAATGTGAGGCAGGCAAGAACCTGTGAGAGGGGCTGCCATGGTATGAAAATGAGTGTGTCAGGAAAGAACGGGAGCACACGCGTTTGAGAATGTGTAAGAGTGTGTGGTGATCCCACTGAACAAACAAAGCCACTCTCCCATCACCAAGGCTTCGTGCATGCTTCCAGAAGCCGGGATTGCTATGACTCAGAGACAGGCAGGCACTATCACAAGGGGACCAAAACCAAATAAACCCTGAGCCCTTAGCCTGTTACCCATTGAAAGCAAGCTTTCAGCAGCTGTGTCGTTAAACACCAGGCCAGAACCTCTGCAGGGCCGCAACACCTTGTGCCGAAGCCAAGCGTAAATGAGTGGGGCTTGACAGGGCTGCCCATGACAATACTAACAAGGGGTAATTACTACCGAGGAAATGCCTTTTCCTGTAAAAATGCTCTCAGGAACCCCTCCCAAGTCAACTCAGATGGACGGCAATTTTTTTTTTTTTTTTGAGCAAAATCATAGCATTTTACTTAGTAGGCTGAAGAAAATCACTAATGGTAGAGGTCACACAGCTGAACAATACATAATTTGCATCCCCCTAGACTGTTCGAGATAATACTTGACTGAAATAGGAAAAATGGTATTGCATCTGCCTTCCTTCTCTGCTGTCCTAACTCTCCAGTCAGAGTCTACTTAGCAGAACGTAGACATGTCGGCCACTGGAATGTTTTAGCCAACACAATAGCAAAAGCTGTGTGATTTGACCTATTGTCCTCTGAAGCAGATATGTTTTACATACGTTACCTCCGTGTTTTCTCTGTAGTTCAAGCAACCACAATCCTTTAGGCTTATCTTCAGGCCCAAACAAAATTGCATGGCCAAGACATTCATGCAAAATGACGTGCATCTCAGCAACTCCTGACTTTAGTTGTCTCATGTTACCCTGAAAATCCCGAGGTCTGCATACTTGTACACAACAAGGAAACCAGACCCATAATGAGTGAACAACTGCCAAACTTTAGCTTGCCCCAGAAAGTCAATAAAGACTGCTGCTCCCTTCATTGAATCAACAGATGCTTACTCCCCTCCTTCACTATGGTGTCCTTTTGACTGAAGCTTATCAGCCGGCTAAAGAACCCAGGTAAAGGAGACTTGCTTGTGGGATGTCGTTCTGTATGCTGTGAAAATGTGTTGCTATGATTGACTGATAAATAAAAGGCTGATTGGCCAGTAGCCAGGCAGGAAGAATAGTATAGGCAGGACAAGCAGAGAGGAGAATTCTGGGAAAAGGAAGGCTGAGTCAGGAGACGCTGCCAGCTGCCGCCACCATGAGAAGCAGATGTTAAGATACCTACCAGCAAGTCATGAGCCACGTGGCAAGGTATAGATTTATAGAAATGGGTTAATTTAAGATATAAGAACTAGAGAACAAGAAGCCTGAGCCATTAGGCCAAACAGTTTAAATAATATAAGTAAGTGTCTGTGTGTTTATTTGAGTCTGAGTGGCTTCCGGCCCAAGCAGGACTGGAGATAACTTCAGTTACAGAGACTCACTGTCTCATTGTGATCTAGGGCTACATTTTATTTCTACTCTTTTCCTGGCCTACAGTCCCATCATGCAGGACACACTCCATCCCTTAGCCTCTTCATGCCCCTCCAGTTTCTCCAAACATAAGGACACAAAGAGGAAAGTTGCTAGAGAATCATGAATTTAGACAGTTTTAAATAGATTCATGTTGGACGGTAACAGTCTAATTCCTCTATGCATGTTTGCAATGCCTTAACTGACTTAACACAAAAGCCAGCAACAATGCAAGAACTACTGCTTGTTGAGAATACAGCTGGACACTGAGATAGGAAGCCATCCATTAAAGGCTGTGTGTATTTTAACTAATCAAGCATACATAAAAGAAGCAACCCAGCAACATTGCTCAGGCAACATAGTATTCAAAGTCTTTTATTAAGTTAAAAGAGCACTATATTATGTTGAATTGGTTCACTAATAATAAAAATACACTACGATTAAATTTTAACATCCCAACTTAAAAAACTTCAGAATGTATGAAACAAAAACATATAGACAGATGGCTGAAAGTGGCACATTTTAAATCACACACACACACACACACACACACACACACACACACATACATACAGACAGACATGTAAACTGTAGATTCTATGTTTAAAACTGAAATTTAAACAAAATAAGATTAATATAATTAATAAGGTAGAACAAATAGATTATGTTAAAATAGAAATCTTAGATTCTCTTCTATTCCTTTGATCCACATTTAAGCACCCACTGTGAAAATAAAATTATCAGCCCATTTCAAGGAATTACTATAGCAATGAGATGATAAAAAATATTTACCCAAATGGCCCATTTGAATGTTAAACGATAGAGATGTGCGTGATGACTCAGCTGATCCTTACATGCTTTGCTGGGCCCCATAATTTAGCTATTCTGTGTTTTAACTTTTACAGTCCTGTGGTCTGCTATAATAATTTCCTACTTGCTGTGGAACAGCACCAGCTCTACACAATCTGCAAAAGTCTTCAAAATTCCACATGTGTGGGTTGTCACTGCCTCTGATATTTGGTCTTCAAATCACTCCAAATTCTTTAGCAAGAGAAAACAAATATAGCATGTGTTACAGAGCAATGAATGAAAAGTACCTATGAGGATACTGTTGAGCTGGCACTCAACACCTTCCATAATTCTGCATCTGAGACTGTTGCAGACAGCTCCGCCTTTCAGTCCCCCAATCAACACATTAAATATGCATCCTTTTCAGAAGTTATTGTCTTTATACCTTAGGAGCCTAAATACCAAACCCATTTCGCCAGACGGGAATCTTTTCCATGTTTGCTGTGAATGACAAAAACATACAGCTCAATTGATCCATGGATGTACAAATCTAGTGAACACTGAAAGTGGCATGAACCCCAAGTGTGTGGACAGGGACTGTAAAACCTACTCAGCTGCTAACTTTTCCCAGAAAGTGAACTCAAGAGATTAGTAGCTGTTTTCCTTTCCTTTTTTTTTTTCTTTTCTCTCTTCTCGTTGACATTTGAAACATGTGTTTCTCCGTACCCATTGTTGCTGCCCCCGCCCATCCCCAACAGTGAATTCGTTCATTGCATGAGTTGAGGAAGAGACGGCATGTCACTGATTTATTCTCCATCCAGATGTGATTTGCCAGAAAAGCCAAGCTCACTGAGTTATAAGGGTTATTTATTTTGTGGCTCACTACTGTCTGATACATATGAGAAATAAAGTAGTTTGAGTATTAAAATTAAGAACCCTAGTGAATCAGACATGGTGCTACATGCTTATAACCCCAGCTACTTGGAAAGTTGACATGAGAATATTTCAAGTTCAAGGACAGCTTAAGCAACACAACCAAAGCTCTATCTCAAAGTACTGCTCCAGTAGAAACAAAAAGGTTGATTTAAGAAACACTTCAGAAAGCCAATATTTTTGTTTGCACTGTAGAAAAATATTCCAAACGGATATAAAAAAATCTGTTCTCCAGAAAGATGCACATGATAACCCCCATGCTTTTAAGCCTGTTAAGCCTCACAATATCAGGCTGAGAAATTTTACTCTATCCTGTGAAAATTTGTCTTTGAAAACTTTTATAAAACTGATAAAATATAATTGTGTCCTAAAATAATCTGTCTCCATAGAGTAGACAAATGCCAGGGTATCCTAGATTCCTTTGACTCATTATGAAGTGATTTTGCCAATAAGTTATCTCCATGTATATGTCTGATAGCTTTGAAGCTTTTGAGTTTTTCTAGTTTGCTTACTCACTATATTAGCAATTCCTCTCTGTTGTTAGGATAAAACACCATAGCCAAAAGCAACTTATGGAAGACAGTGTTTGTTGGACTTACATTTCCAGAGGGAGAGTTCATAATGACAGTGGAGTCATTGTAGCAGGTGACTGGAGTAAGAAGCTGAGAGATCACATCTTCTGCAGCAAACACATGTGGTGATATTGTGTTCCCCCAAATATTGTGCACCCTAGTAAATTTATCTTGGGTCAGAGAACAGAACAGCCACTAGATACAGAGGCCAGAATATGGTGGCATATACACCTTTAATCCTAGCATTCCAGAGGCAGAGATCCGTCTGGATCTCTGTGAGTTCAAAGCCACACTGGAAACAGCCAAGCATGGTAACTCACACCTTTAATCCCAGGAAGTGAAGGCAGAAAGCAAAAAGGTATATAAGGTATATGAGGACCAGGAACTAGAGCTGGTTAAGCTTTTAGGCTTTTGAGCAGCACCTTTCAGCTGAGATACTTCCAATCTGAACAAACAGGATCAGCTGAGGAACTGGCCAGGTGAGGTAGCTGTGGCTTGTTCTGCTCCTCTGATCTGCCAGCATTGACCCCAGTACCTGGCTCCTGGTTTGTTTTTATTAATAAGACCCTTTAAGATTCCTGCTACAAACACAGAGCAAAGAGAGTGGAACTGGAAGTGGTCAGGACTGTAAACTCTCAAGCCAGCTCTCCAATGATGTACTTCCTCCAACAGGGCTTCACCTCTCCAACAACATTACTCACAGGAAATCAAGTATTCAAATCCATGCCTATGGCAACAGTTCTCACCCAAGCCTCCACAATTACCTTACAAGAAAAATTATTAACTGCAAATACCGCTTAAGTTTCACGATATATTAATTAAATATGAAAATGGATACAAATTAACAATTTATGGGTTTGTGTTCAGAATTCCAGAAAGAAGGGATAATAACAGGAAGCCCAGTGTGCTAGAGATCCATAGACCCCGTTCTTTGGCCAGAAAGTCCATTGCTTCTGAGATGAAGGGAAAGAAAGAACCTCCCTACCACACATGTCACCAGATGGTTAAACGAGAAACTATAGAAGATGCCACATTAAACGAGTGCTCTTTGCTTGAAGCTTGCTACCACATGGCTCCCAGGACTCTGCAGTTCATCCATTGAATAGAAAACCACACTAATGATGTAGAAAATGGTGCTGCCAATGGGACAGCAGACCCAGCCCTTCTCTGCTGATTGACTTTATTATCCTCTCTTCATCCCACGCATCAGATTCATTGGAAGAATTGGAGACTTAGAGAAGTGTGTTTATGGTCTCCTTTTCTTCAACAAAGAGCTATGCATTCTCTTGTATCATTTTTCATGCTTAAAAATTTATGTTCAGACATAGGGATGCTAGGTAAAGAAGTACAAGCCACTGATTTCAGTGATAGACCACACCTGTTACATGATCTTCACCCAGTCACCTTGGGTACAGATTATTAACTTGACACCACAATTTATGCACATGTTAACATGTGTCAGCCATCCTAAATCACAGACATTTTGCAAGGAGTACTTGTAGATTCAATGGACTTGAACTCCCAAGCTACCTTAAAGACAGGATGGATAGTTTGGTTTGTTATGACTATTATAAAGAAAGGGCTTGGCTGGGTCTAAGCAGGAGGACAGGACTTGCGCTGCCTCACCTACTTCATTGAATCAGTCACAGGCTGGAAGTAAGGTAGGTATAGGTCTGGATCAGTGCTGTGAATATCGCTCTGTGTAAATAAAATTGGCTAGTAGCCAGGCAGGAAGTATAGGTGGGACAAGCAGAGAAGACAATTTGGGGAACAGGAAGGCGGAGGAGAGAGACACTGCCAGCCGCCGCCATGACAAGAAAGATGTAAGGTACTAGTAAGCCACGAGCCACGTGGCAAAGTATAGATTAATAGAAATGGGCTAAATATAAGAGTAAAAGCTAGACAATGGTAGGCCTGAGCTAATGGCCAAGCAGTTTAAATAATATAAATGTCTGTGTGTTTATTTTATAAGTGGGTGGTTGGACTAACAGGGCTTGGTGAGGGCTGGAGAGAAGGTCTCCAGCTACAGATCAGAACTGTGATTTCGCCATCATTTCCCCTTCAGCAGCCAGTTCCAAAACTTCTATTCATGAGTAGAGAAGGCATTTCATTTATCACGTGAAATATCCGTCTTTGCCTCGAAGCTGAGTAGACATTTTCCTGAAAGCTGCAGAAGAGTGCCCCCAGGCGACCCAGCTTCTGGGGTCTATCTCGGGGCTTCATCTTCCGTCTTCTCATAGGTTACCATCTTCAAGACACACCTGAGAGCTGGGGAGACGGCTTACTGAGTAAGAGCATTTGCTGTGCACCTGAGTTTGGATCCCCAAAACTGATGTAAAAAGCCAGACATAGCCACACCCCAGCACCTTGGAAGGGGGACAAGAGAGTCATATGGGTTTTCTGGCCAACAACATAGTTCCAAGCTTAGTGAGTTCCTGTCTCAAAGGAAGAAGGTTGAGAGTCAGATAGCTGGACACTCAACCTCCTCCTCCACCTAACTTATCTATACAAAATGCACACACTCATGCACACAACTGTGTATTCACTACACACATACACACACACACATACATACATACATACACACAAATAAAAGTAAATAAAATAAAATAAATCACTTCTCATGACTCATTCCAAACAAGGAACTGCCTGACCAAAAGCAACACAATCTTGTTTTTGCACATATAACTGCAGTTAGTCTTTATGTTATTATTAAATTTTTGATAATATTATTAGTCTTGTTATGACTTGAAATTCTCAGACATAGCTTTCTGGTGAATATAATTCTGGGCTCATTATCTCTTATGTGAACAAACTCTTCAAACACTAAAATAAAGTTAAATCAAGTAGTGGCTAACTTTATTCTTGACAGTGATGTGAATAATCAAATTTTCATTTCACCCTACATCTTAATCCATGCAAGTAAATTAAAGCAACATTTTACTGGCAATTAGTGCACCAGTTCTACCTATCATTAGGTTTATTTTCATGCCTTTCTATATTTTCTTACCTTTCTACAAATCAATAAAGTATGATGTTAAAATTGTAACAATTTTATGGAAGTACAGGTATTTAATAGTATGGAATATTTATAATTATTCAAAAAGTTCAGTTGGCACTGTGGTTCAGTTCTATAGATGTTTTCAGATGACAAACAATAAGGGACTTCAGTTCATGATCTACAGCAAGAAAAACAATTAGTGAACAATTGAAGGTTTTCCTGAGATGTCCATAGTCCCCACAGTAACCCTGGGAAGCAAAGTCCTTGAATATCCACACTTCCTCCAAGTCCTCGGAGAAAGCAGTAAGGGTGAGACACAGCACTGCATGGAAAAAATGGTTTGATTCCCACCCGTTACCCTTTCTTTTTCTTCTTGATAAAGTTAACCGTCAGCATCGCCACATCACCAAACGAAAGACCATTCAAAATGCCCATCACTCACAGTTGCTGCTTAGGTCCCTCAGGATGCCACTTGGCAACCATGACTAACACTTGAACTGCATTGGTCACGGGCTTCACATTTTCCCAAATTGACTTTGCCTTCTGGCATCGCATAGACACAACCTTAATCTAAATGTTATTGGCAACTAAACATACAATTACTGAGTGAGCTGTAAAGGAAATTAGAATCTTGACATTTTGATGGAAACTCATCCTACACTTTGAAAAGAGAAATAACTAACATTTAGCAAGGTAGTGAATGGGTGGTGGTAATATATTCACTTTTAAAAGGAAGAAGTTGAGACATGGAGAAAGCAAGTAACTTCTAATAACTACAGAAGCAAAGAACTGATCAGAAGCAATTTTGGTCTGAAGCTGCCTGGCACCCTTGATCCCTGAGCTAATATGAAATGGTTCTGTGTGATTATAAATATTGTCATTCTAGACAATGGAGAGAGTGAGACCATGGTTTGTGACGTCACACAGACTTGGGTCTTCCTCCTCGGTCTGCCACTGACTACCTCATATCCTTACACAAATTTCTTGTTAAGCAAATCACTTTACCTTGGTTTGATCTAATAACTAACTAACTCATACTATTTGTGTAAGAATTAACTTACTAATAAGCACAACGTGTTCAGCCAATGTAACCATGTCTTAAGGCCCCTATACATAGCACTGTAATTGCATTCTCTCTAATGCAAGCCTTACCCTCCATCACAGGGAAGCATCTGGAATGTTTACAATGAGAAATCCATAAAGAGGAAAGCACACTCCTTGGTTTCCAAGAAGCATCCAAGCCAGGATTTAGCCGTGGATGGAAGGTTTTGTTGATCTCTAGTGAGCAGTACTTTCTTCTACTTTTTTATTATTGGGGTACAGGAAATGCCCTATTGGCATGTTTTTAAACTCCTTTTTTGTTGCCAAAAGGCAGAAATTCAAACAACACACTGCTTGTAATCCATGCCTCAAGAGATCTGTGAACAAAATGAAGAAACAAAGAGCTGCTGAGGGCTGTACTGGACCAGTTCAATACAAAGCGACTTTGGGGGAAATGGAAGAAAAAAAAGCAAGGAGTCATTTCTTCCATAAGAATAGCCAATGTGTATTATCCCAGTGAAAGTCCCAAAATGCACACTGCAGAGAAAGAGCCTTAAAACAAAAAGAAAGAAAAGAAAAGAAAAACACAGCAAACTGCTTTAAGGGAAAAAAATCAACTCCTGGAGGTAAAAGATGCTTTTGTTCAGTTTTGTGCCTGCAGAGCAGAGATGAAGGCTGAGAAGGAACATGTAGTACAAGGTCCAGTGTCACAGGCAAGGAATTTGATTCAATTTGCTAGATGATCAACAGAAGGCCATCAGAAGAATTTTCTATACAACAACCAAAACTTCTGTTGAGGAAAGAGAGCTCTCTGCCTTGATTCACTCTACTGTACCAACCAGCCACACTCAAAAGACAGGAGCTTCGCTTGAACACTTTTAATTTCCACCTCAGTCTCTTTAGTGCTGGGACTATAAGCAGGACTAACCCTGCCTGATTTAGATCAATATATTTCAAAAGCCTAACATGTAATAAAGACGTAATACTATTGTGGCTTTGGGAATTAATAAACTTAGAAATTTGGAGTTGAAAATGTCTATTAAACTCCAAAAACCAAAAGAAATTATGTTTCCTAAAAACTCAGGTTTTGTTCCTTCATTAACCATCCTAAAGTTGGTGGTTTGGCAGGGAGGGGGTGTTAATGTTATGTCAACTTGGCTAGGTCTTGGACCCAGATATTTAAATCACACACGAGTTTTAAGATCTGAAGGTAATAAAGGAGAAGTCTAATATTTAAATTGGTAAAGGTATTAAGGAAGGAGTCTAATATTTAAATCAGTGAAGGTATTAAGGGAGGAGTCTAATATTTAAATCAGTGGGTGTCTGTCAAGCAGACGACTCTCCAAAATGTTCACTAGCCTCAGGCAAACAGTTAAAGAACCTTAAGGGCAAAGAACTTTGAGATTCCCTAAGGAAAAGGCAGCTCTTCCCCCAAGGTTGGCTGGCTGTAGCCTTCACATGCCACAGCAGCTCTTTCCTGGGTCTCCAGCTAGCAGCCAGCTCCTCGGGTTTCAAATTGGTCAACGACAGTCTTGTGAACCAATCCCTTAAGAACACTCCATCTTCTGACTTCCATTCATATATATGTACCCCATATATTTTCTGTTGGTTCTCTTTTCCCCTCTAGAGAACACTGATGCATACAGTGCCTCATACAACAAATTTTATTTAGCTCAAAATGTTGTAGGTTGGCCATTAGAGCTGACTTCATCAGAGTAGTTGTGTCTGGGCCAGGCTTAGTTGATCTGGGATATCTGTCCAGTGCATTTGCAGTTAACTGCCATCTTCTCATTGGAAAATTTAAAGATTTGCAAGCATATAAAAGAATTTCTAGTTTCTCACTAAATACAGTTGTTTTCACAAATGTGTGTGTATGCATGTGTGTGTGTGTGTGTGTGTGTGTGTGTGTGTTAAAATATTTTTGGCTTAATAACCTTTTTAGTTGAATTAATAATATTTTTAATTTTCCTTTTTTTTTTTTGTTGGCACTGTTTTCTAGTTTGTTTGTTTGTTTGTTTGTTTGAAACAGGGCCTCACTCTGTAATCCAGTCTAGCCTGGAACTCACTATGTAACTCAGGCAAGCCTCAAACTGGAGAAAATCCTCTGACTCAGCCTTCCAAATTCGGGGCTTATAGGCATAAGACACAATACTTGACTTTATTTCTTTTAATTTCCAAGTTTAATTATTAATACAGTAAATGCAGGTCAATATAACCAGCACAAACAAGTGCCCTTAAGACTATTATTTTTAACTGCAAAAACCAAAACATGTGTGAATTCCTGCTTTAAAAAAAAAAAAATAAATATGTAGAAACAGATAGTTACTATTATGGCATTGACCTTCAGGACATTCATCTAACTACAGGAACAGACCTGCTTTTAGGTGTCAGTTAAAGTCACTGTGTCTTTTTAAAGCGTCAACTACATCTGCTATTTGCCTTAAAAAATGAGCCTTAATGTGTTGTCACAAGTCAGGACACAAAAAGCCTTGGGTACTTAGCTAGTACTTAGCTAGTGTTCTGACTTTCCTCTGGAAGAAAAAAGTGCCAAAATTTTAAGTGGAAAATTACTGATGCTTTAGAAAGAGTCTGAGTAGGGCTCCATCCATGATGGAAAGAAACAAGCAGGCTGAAGCCAGATCAGTTGCTCCTTTTAGCAGCAATTAGAGAGAAAAGGTCAAGGCCTTCTTGGCTAAAGAAGCATGCAAAAAGAAAGCAAGGCATGTGATCCTCACGACTGGGTCACAGCAGGAATATGCAAAATAATGTCTTGGCCTTCCTTCAAACTAAGAGCCTGACACTTTCCTGATCCAGGTTCCTGAATTACAATATTGATGACTTGCTATCATAGAAAATGCCCTGCTTGATTGCTGATCCTGATATTATTCCTAGCATATTTACATTTTTTTTAATACAAGGAATAAAGAATTACTGAAGAATTTTGTATGGCTACTAAAGAGTCCCGAAAAAAATTACTCTATTTTCTTTCCTGGTCTCATTGCAGAACTCTGAAAGTGTCTAATTCTGGGTTAAACAGACAGAAGTCAGAAATAGAATGATGTTGCTCTCCCAACAAAGAAGATAAGATATTCTCCTAAAGACACCCTTCAGGTACGCCCTTCTAAAGCCAGGTGTTCTCAACCTGTGGGTCGTGACCCCCTTCAGTGAATTTCCATCTCCAAAAATATTTACATTACAATTCATAACAGTAGCACAATTACAATCATGAAGTAGCACCAAAAATAATTTATGATTGGGTCACCACAACGTGAGGAACTGTATTAAAGGATCGCATTAGGAAGGTTAATAACCACTGGTCTAAAACAGATGCTCTCGTCTTAGAGACCTTGGCTCATTAGCTGCTTGTTTATAAAATTCATTGCTGTGGAAGAAAACCGAATAAATGATGGTAAAAAGAGTGGAGAGACTCTTTAGCAGCCTTTCCATGTTCAAATCCCGTGAAGATGATGGAATGAGAATGGAAAGTTACCAGAATGTGTTGGCTACAACATCATACTCTCATTAGTCTTTTCACTTAAGAGACTAACTGGCAAATTGACACAGCCAGGAGTAGAGCAAAGAGGATGAGTATTGGATCAGGAGCTCTTTGAAATCTTCATCCTGGCTGTTACAACTCAACTGTGAATTTGATCCATTTCTACAACAATGCCAGAGGTTCCACCATCACCATTTACCACATGAAGCTCTCCTCTCCCTGATGATCTCTTTTATCTCTGATTTCCTGGGATCATTGAAAACCTTATTCTGTTTTGTTTAACAGTGGCTGGCCTTTTGCTCTAGGAGGAAATAGTTGTATGTTCATATTTTGTTTATCAGCAAGCAGTTTTGTGTTCTAATTTCCAAATCAGAGGTAAATAAATCACTATGTATGAAATGAGAGAAAAACACAGAAAGAAAGAAATCAAGAGAAGGAGGGTTCTACCTCACCTGTCAATTAACTCTTTAGAAACTGTCGCACAAACCTAAAAGTCAACAAAATGATGTGGTTTCTTTTCAAAGGGGCTCTCTAAAACCTAAACATGGGGCCACAGAGCTACATTCCATATATATCAAGAGCTCAATTATCTTTGGATTACTTGGCTCTTGCACAGAATAGAAAATAGACAGTTGAAAAAGATGTTAGAAGTAAGTGCTGGCAAGTGGAAAAAATGACTATAAGCATGGACCTTGAGAGCTGTAAAAACAAGGCAACCCTTTTCTCTGCATCCACACTGTCTTCAGAACCGTGACCATCTACTGCAATGAGAAATCTACAGAGAAAAAGGTAGAAAGAAGTCTGAGAGAATGAGTCCATCTCTCTTTACCTGAGTCTTTATTCATTTCTTAGCAAGAGAGAAAAATGGCATTTCAGAGAAGTCAGCTCCATTTTACTGGTCACTGGGTCTCAGAAGCAAGAACCAGGCTATTGGGTTACTTTCCTTCAGCATCTGTTCAAGCGGCAGTGCTTCTTGCCAATGTCTTTGTTTCTGTGTTTTTCTCTCATTTCATACATAGTGTATTCCTTTTGTCCTCCCAGGAGGTCCACCTGGGCAGATCTCAGCAGCTTTCCATCGGCTGCCTCTGTGAAGATGATGAAAAGCATGCAAGCATCTTTCAACCACACCGTAAGTTTGAATATGAATAAACTAGGAAACTCAAGTCGGGTAATCATACTATATGTACACAAATATTTCTCTTTTGTCATTGATTGCTGTGAGATCTGCAGATAAAGAAATGAGAGTTAGGGACTGGGGGGTTTAATTTTGCCCCTCACCCTGGATATGTGTAATTTGACATCCCAACCCTCAGTTTCTGGAAATAAAGTTTTTAAAAAGATGCTCAAGTTCATTAGGATGGGCTGTAATACCAAATAACTCTGTCTTCGTGAGAAGAAAGATGCAGACACAGAGACACACACACGGGGAACACAATATGAAGACGGATGATTTAAAAGAGCTATCTAAAAGCCAATCAGACCAGATATTTCCAGGAAACTGACTAGAAAGAAGCTAGAAAGGGCAAGGAATTATTTCTCTAAGTTTCAGAGGAAACATGACCAAACATGCACATGGTGTGGTGCACATGTACACATTCAGGCAAACACACATACACATACAATAAACTTAAAGACTGTGAGCCTTTCCCATATTCTATATTCTTCTCTTCATATATTTCCTCTTTCAGTATGGCCCAATAAGAGTGCTCACAAAAATATTCACAAGAATTATTTTATAAATGTTAAATTATATTTGACGTCCTTCATTTAAAGGGGTAGAAATGTTAGGTGGTAGAAGCATGTGTTTAACTAGTTTTTATATTTTTTTTTATGTTCTCTTATTTCTGAATCCAGGACGTAGTCAGGATGCTTTATAATGCTTTCCATCCCAACTAGTTAAAATTTTTAAATGTTAATGATGTTTAAGGGTAACTTTCATTTACCTGAAAAAAAAAAAAACCACTTATATGAAATACCCAACTCACCACTATAATTGGGTAAATAAAACATTGCACACATTATAAGAGGAGAGGCTTTCATTTGGATTTGGGCAGTTTGAATAGTACAATATAACACTCTACTTTTCACACTCTTCAGGCTGGTCTATGCAGGAAAAAAAAATGGCAGAAATTTGAAAACTTTATCTTATATCCTATACCCTATTAATTTATTGTACCATTTAGTATCAACATACTTATATACAACACATGAAATTTTATGAATCTTTTAGTAAAATACATAAAGATCTCAAAATTTACTACAAGAGAAATAAGAGGGGAAATTGTATGTCTGGCTTAGGCTCCCAAGGGAGAGTATGCACACACGGAGACATCCATTTGGAGAATTATAGAAGCAGGAGCTGTGTTACAGATCCCTCAGAAACTATTAGGACAGGCCCAGAAAAATGTTGACTTCATGCTGAATTATGGCTTTTCACATTAATATTCTATTAATAAGAGTTCCTAACTTAGAGGTAACAAAATTTAATTCTAACACTTACCTCAATGGAAAGCATCTCTACCCATTGATCTTTTCATTGTTATCATGAAAGCTAACTTCATAACTTCCATCTTGACTCTACCATGGCTCTCACCACATGTATATTCCTGTGGGAATGTTCTCAAAACACAGAGTCCAAATATATGGTCAGAATGAAGCCAGAATTTAATCCTATAAATTGTACTAAAATCTAGTGCATATTATTGGTTTGTTATGGTTGTTATATTCAGATTCTACCCATCTGGTTTGTTTATTTCACTTGTCTGTGTATGATTGGAAATATTATTCTAAAAGGAAGTACTTAAATTAAATAAATACTAGACTCACAATAAATAATCCAAACAAATTATAACATAAGTTTATATTTGGTTCTGTCTTCTGAAACTTTATTAATAACACTTTGCTACAAGGAACTAGTCATAATTCCCATGTCTGCATGTGTGATTATCAGAGTAAGCAAAGAAGTATAAGGGGACTATTGGATATGTTTTTAAATATTATAAAAACATGTTGATGAGATGGTTTTTTAAAAATGGTAAAAAAAAGCAAACAATAACAAGAATTTTAAATCTAAGTTAAACCAGGAACCTGCATCAGAAAAGAAAACACTGAAATCAGTTTGTCACCATTGGGCATCTGCCAAACCCACTGAATTCTATTACAATCTTTACAACACAATGGGTACATAGGGAGAAATGAAGACCAAGGCCATTCGAGAAGACCCCTAATCCTCCAAGTGGGACCCCATGAAGGTTTGGGCAAAGACTAAGCTTTTATTTTTTTAAGCACCCACCTTTGGTATATTAGGATGTAACAGAAGCCAAATGAACCACAGATGTGTGATCTCTCTCCTCTCCTGGAGTCAGCACGGATGCAAATGACATAGATAGGGCCAAAGCGCTGACCAGATCCAGGATGGAGATCATTTCAAGCCATCTCCATTAGTGTTTAGCAGTGTCATGAGCAATAGCTTTGATGGCTGTATTTTCAGATGCTAAATTTCCCTTAGATCCCACATCTTTTTTAGCATGATTCCCTAGTCTTGGGACTGAATCTTCTAAAAGTATAATTCTAATGAATATCACTTTCTCTGAGTTATTTACTTAAATTAACTAGATTTGACGTCTATTATTTACAACTAAGAACCTTGCTGATTAAAAAAAAAAAAATCTTCCTGCATGTTCAGAGATCTTCAATAATAAAATCAAAGAATTCTATTTGGGGGAGAGGCCACTCAGTGAAGCCTCAATGTAAATAAAAGATGATTACCTGAGAGAAAGTGTTCTTAGGTTTAGGCCTGGGCTCTCGAGGATCTATCCAGGGTCCTGACTCACTCCCACACCTAACCTCAAATGCAGATTGCAATCACACACTTCCTGCTTTCTGTCTTACATCTTCTAAAATTCTCATCCATGCAGTTATGACTCCCAACCACCCCAGTACCTGTCTTGAATATGTATAGATTCATCACACCCTAATTCACATCAAGAAGAAAAATTATACTCATTTTTTACAAATCATGAAATTGAAACTCATTCTGTAGCTTGAGGGAGAACACTGAAAACTCACATCCTAGGTACACACAACTAATATTGTCTGTTCATATTAATAATGTTCCTCACTCTGTTTTCATAGAGATCTACTCATCTACTCATAAATAAATACATATGTGAAGCATCTCCTAGTGATCTCAATACTTTGTTAGGACAAACTAAACTCAAATATCAAATTTGTCTTTTGTCTTACTTTCAATTTTTAATCCATTTCTTTGGCATGTCAAATATCTAGTTTTGATATTACTGATGCTATACATTACTTAATCATCAAGAGAAATTATTCTTTAGCACTCATGATCATGTTTCATAGTCCAGGAACACAAGTCCAACAGAACTCAATCTAAAAGAAATGCTTTGCATTCTAAAATTCCTTGACACTCTAAAAGGTATCAACCTTTTTTGTCTCCTCAAATTGTTTCATAGATTTAAATTTTCTGTCGAAACCTGCTGTGTCTTCCATCTTGGTTCAACCACAGTCAATGTGCAGAAAACCACAAGCTCTGGAGACACATGAACACCCCAAGAACATAAATCCATGGATTGTTGGCTGGAAAACCTGCATCCGAGTTTTCATCAAAGCCCTGAAGGTCATGATAGTGACTGTCCTTGACACTAACATGCTCTCTGCTTTTTGCAAATCGAAATACATTCATCCTCCAATCATTCCTGGAGGGTCAAAGTACATAACCCAAGATTTTCCTGACCTGAGTTGTGAGTTGTTAATTGTCAGTAATCTTTGGATAGCTCATCCCACTTCTACACAATTGTTTTCTTAAACAGTTTTCAATGTCATCACAAAATAAGGGATTTATACAGCGTGTGACTATGTTCAGTAGAAAGGACTTTATTTCATTTTCCTTCAGACATATCATTTCTTCTCTCTACCTAGCATAGATCCTGTGCACCAGTATGTAGCATATCATCGAGGGAGGCATTTAAATACATACTTACTCCTGCTCACCACATTTTGCCCAAACTACCTGCTCAGACCTAACCTGATTTGAATGGTCCAGAAAATACCTCTTATAAACTCTGAGGGGGAAAATACTTAAATTACTTCGCATTCCTTACTATGTGTTCCTTTTAATCATGGAGTCAAAATAAATTAGGCAAAAAGCAAAAGGAACATAAGAAAAACAGAAAAACATAAATATAAACTCAGGCATGGGAAGTTATGCCACATGACTAATATTCAAGGAGGAATTATTAACCTCAGTTCCATGAAACTGCATCAGTTTTTAACTTGGATTATGTTTAAGAATAAAAGTTTAATAGCATTTTTAAAGTGTCAAGAAAATCTATTACTATCTCTATTTTGTTCAGGAGATCACACAGCTCACCCATTCAAAAAAAAAAAAAAAAGAGCAGAAAATGGATCAGAGCTGTTTTCACTGAGTTGTTAGAAAGCAGCAAAAGATAAAATTAAGCAACTAAGTTATGGTGTTAATGAGCATCAATTTGCACTTTGCCTCAAGATAATGAGGCCACATTGTTATGGTGTATGATGGGTAATTAATGTGACCAATTATCAAGAATTTTCAGTAGAAACTGGCTAACTGCCACAAGCTATGCTTTACAGATTGGATGATCTAAGAGTGAAATCTCTCTGGAAACTTTACACTGCTTTCTTGCTAGAAGACACAAACTAGTCTGTTTAAAAATGTATTTTTATTGCATGGGAAACAAAGTATTCTTTTTTACTAAAATAACCGAATTTAGAGCATCCACTGGAGTGAAACAAAATGTTTCATAAACTGTCTAGCCTCATGTGGTGGGTCTGTTCTCTGCTAATTTGATCCATGCACACACAACTCCAGATTCTTTCCAAGCATTGCCTCCTAATGCTACAAAATCCAAACCTAAGTCCATAAGAAAATTCAGAACAGGCATATAAGGTTTTACACTTCAGTCACTGAAGAGATGTTGCCTTGTTAATCTCAAAGGATTGACAGAACAATTTTATCACGTTTTCTGAAGAAGAAGAAAAAAAAAAATCTACACAGATTTAAGGTCGCATTCTGGATTTAATTGAAGTAACCTTTTGTACAATCTTGCTTTAATGAAGTGCAATGAAGTTAAACTCCATGGGGGCCATTAATCTGAAACACTCCATTTAAAAACTACAAGGGGAGATTTTAATAAACAGTGTGAACTGAGGCCCAGGTGGAAGGTAATTGAGAGGGAGCTGGTGTCTGGGCCAGATTGTTATTAAACTCTTATCGCAGGTAAAGCTGAAACCCTGATGGCAAGCTACCCTGTGATTTACGATGCCCTTCTCATCCTAACTTTAAAGGGAAAGTTACATTTAATAATGAAAAAATCCCGTGACTAAGCTATAAAATAACTGAGCAATTACTTAGAATAATTTATACAGTGCAATACACTGACCTTGCTTTAAGCATAAAATATACAAAATAACTTCGGCAATAAAATTGTGAACTACTAAAAGGACCAAGGGCTTTAACTATTTTTATTGGTTGGTGCCTAGGGGAACCATAAATAAATATTGTACTCTAATCACAGGACTTAAGAAAATTCATATTTTTTTATCTTTATAGAGAAAAGCTTGCTCAGTCTGGCCAGCTGTAAATCAGGAAGTCTAATGTCCTTGATTTTAAAGGATTACATGTAATTTTGACAATATTCTCTCTTTGTGTGTGAACTCTGTTTCTCTCTTTAAACTCCCAACCCTGTGTCTGCAGAGGGAAACTGGTATTAATGTCTGTCTTTACTGTTTAAATATTTACTCTTTTGAAATTTAAAACAAAGATGGCAACCAGGCTCTGTGGCAAGAGTAACAGCTGAGGTGATCTTCTGAGTGTGTTGAGGCAAGGACGATTTTATTTCTAAGTAAGTAGTGCTCCACTACCCAGCACTCCACAATCAATGTATCTACTTTCCACGGTCGCTTTCAACAACAAACTCAGCTTTTCCTCCAAACCGGCATCGGGGCAGCATAACCAAGCGTGGCCTAGTGCTCTCGCTGCCTTCAGCTCCTCAATCACCGTGCCTGAGCGCACTTTTTACTGAATGCTTTGAATTCGTGAAATGATTCCAACAGACTGTCTTACAATTGACTTCAAATTCCATGAAATCCAGTCAATTTCTGTAAGATTGGAATATCAGCACATGGAAACCCCAGAGAGACAATTCTGAGGCAGCGTTTTCTCTTTGGGCCACAAAACTGCTATAGTTAGAGGCTTTACCTTACTTTACCTTCAGTAGAGAGTCAGTTTAGCTCCCAAATGAAAAAGAAGTCACAAAGATGTTGTCCCTGGAGTAGCTTTATAGAAACAAAGTAAATCTCCCAGTTAAAAGTAACTTCTAAGCATTGCACCTTTCTCCCTCCTTGGACAAAAGACATAAAAACAGCTATTTCCTGGAAGCAAAATGGTTGTAAGTTATAATTTGTTGGGCCCTTATTAGTCTCTGAATATATTTACCAGTGTAACCTCATATCAAGAAATACTTGCTAAACAGAAGAAATGTTATAGGAGTCCCAGGACCAGGAAACATCCCCTGTGGACCTCTAGGAACTTAAAGATAGGGGACTGAATGGAACAGACAGCTCCAACAAAAGAAAATGTGGATTATAGGATAAAAATAGAAGAGAGGATCCAAGGGTAGAACATGAGCCCCAGGACTGAGTCCTTTGTCTTATCCCTAAAAAGTAACCTGAGTTTCAGAGTAAGAACATAGCTGTGAATAAAAAGCCTAATTCTTCACTAGCCCTGAGACAATCAAATGTGTAGGTAAAACCCACAAACTACAGGAAAAAGTAGCCCTTCCCCTTTCAAGTCTGAGAAACTCCTGAGGAAGGAGAATAACACTTCTCCATCTGTTTTTGCTCTTCATGTGAGTCTACCAAAGCACCATACAGAGGTTTTAGGGACTAGACAGACAAAGAAGAGAGGCTGAAAGAAGCCAGAGCTAGGAAGTCATTGCTTCTGAAAACTGATATGACAGAACAAAGAAAAATTACCGTTCCTTCCTAGAGCAGCCAACTCTAAGGAAGGCTAAGAACCAATATGATCTAAATTAGGGAGACTTACAGGCTCAGCAGGAAAGCAAGATACAGGTTAAAGGGTACCTGAAAGCCTATTTAGACAACATAAAGGTTTCCAGAGAGCTGCTCTAGAAGGAAATGATGATTTGTTCTTGTGAGGTAACAAAATGCAATATTCAAGGAGCCTTCAACAAGGAAACATAGGAGGTCATGATGAAAAGCACAGCAGGAAGCAAAACTCTACATCCTGAATTCTGAGGCCAGCACCACTCCCTGCTTCCTTAGTTCCCATGGACCCTCACCTCTTCAGAAGATTGGAGAGCTTGTCTCTAAGTACACTGACTTGTCTCCACAAGAGCTGACAGTTACTGATGCCAAGGTTTTCCCAATGCATTGGCTCAATCATATCACTTAATACTAGAGACCATATCAGCAATCCATGGCTTCCAAGTTCTGTGTACACGCGCATGCGTGTGTGCGTGTGTGTGTGTGTGTGTGTGTGTGTGTGTGTGTGTGACAGACAGACAGACAGACAGACACACACACACACACACACACACACACACACACACACAGAGACAGAGAGACAGAGAGACAGAGAGACAGAGACAGAGAGTTAGTTCATGTCTTTAGGGGCACACATGTAAGAGTTCATACCCAAGTCTGATGCCTGCTGTCTTCCTTGATTTCTCTTCGCCTTCTGTATTGAGCAGATTCTCTTGTTTGAATCCACAGCCTGCCAGTTCAATTGTTCTGGCTAACCAGCTTGTTCTAGAGATCTCTTATCTCACCTCCTAGACATCAAGATTACTGGCAGATATTTCAACTAAGTAAGAAATGTGAACATAAAGTCAGGGTGTGATAAAACATAAAGGTTTCTGGAAAACAAATTTGCTCAAGATGAAGGTCTCAAAACTCCTAAAGTATAGGAATTCTGAGAGTGAGCTGGACAACTCCCAGGGAGTTGGGGTTAAAACTGGTGACAAAACTACACAGCAGTAAACAGCTAGTAAGAGTTATTACACTCGAAAAGACAAATCATGTAGGAAAAAAAAAAGCAATCGTAATTTGCCATAGGCTTGGCACTGCATGCCAGTTACATAAGTCATAGTAATGGAAACAATGAACACTGATCTAACTAAAAGCATAGCATGATGGGGAGAGTGCTTCGGAGGGGTGTGGAGAGGAAAAGAAGAGAGAAAAACTTTAACTCCCATAAATAATGCCTGACAGTGATTGCTGCTGGGGGACAGAGAGCCACTTTTCTTTGAGGGGTGGCTGCTGGCAGGTTGCCCATGTCCCAGTGGGTGACCCCACAGCCATGCACATATGAGTACCGTTATTGGATTCAGTGGGTTATTTTAAATCATAAAATAAGAAGGCAAAGCTAGAAGTGAAGTATATTGGGAAGGAGAGCCAGGAGAGAGGGAACTGGGATGGATATAATTGAGACACACTATGTACCCCTATGAAATTTTCAAAAAATAATATAAGGATATACACAGTACTCCAGATAAAATCTGAAAGTAAAATCATACAAGCCAAGTATATTTAGAAAAATTATAATGCCTAAAATTTATTACTTAAGAATTAAGACATAGACATATGCTTGCTATTTTGAAATGCAGTATCAAATACCCACACTCCCAAAAAGGTGAAAAAGAATCCATTTCCAGGTAAGAGGAAGATGAAGATAGCAAAGTATTATTTCTCGTAGCAT